>NC_031980.2:29662788-29980288 GCF_001858045.2 Oreochromis niloticus | reverse complement strand
TGCACTTACTGACATCTCTGGAGCTCATTTATGTTTATTTAAGTAAAATAAATGTCAAGATTTCATTTGATTAAACAGGGACAAGGAACTAATTTGTGACAACAGTTTACCAGCCAGCCACACTGGTTCACAGGGGATAAATTGGGATTTTTAAGGAGGGGCTGCTTTTGTTCATTGAGGTCACAGCTCACAAGTCATACTGTAGAAAGAATAAATACAAATTTCATTCTCCTCTCTTGTTTTGGGGAAATGTTAGTGTTGGCTGTCTCAGATTACGTTTATCTAAATACTCAGATGCCACCATGGAAAATCCAGAATATTCTCTTACTTTTTGTGTATTTTCTGTATTTCTGTATAATTTGGGTGAAGCAGCCTTTCTTACAAGATGAAAAGTTCCAAAGGACAAAGAGTATCACATATTCACACCCAGGCATCTGTAGAGGGGGCGTGCTTGAGCACCTGCCCCTTCCCTCTTGGATGCCCCAAGTGCCCTTTTTTAATTTATTTTTATTTAAAATCACAATTTTGCTAAATAAAACAATCTGGCTTGTATCAGTCACATGATGACCATTAACCAGTGATCACCCTTGACGGCAGAATGCACTGGTTACGAGCCGGGAACGAGCTCACAAAGAAAACGTGCATTTTTTTGCTGCCTGTGCGGTGCAGAGCTGTAGGGGAAACACACAAATTAACTGGGAGACGCAGACTGATGTAACAGAAACCAGTAAGTAGGGTGTACAGCGTACACTATATTAGGTTATAATGTATATGTTGGTAGGTTGTCTTGTGGCAACTGACAAACTAAAACAAATGAGCCTGCTGCTTGTTCACTGGTGCTGGTCATTAACCACTGGCTAACTGGGTAAGGGTGTCATGGGTCTGTAGCTCTGTCCCCTGTTTTAGGGAACATATTTCACCTAAAGTTACAGGACTTTTCCCTGCCTTATATTTCACTACAAACAATCTAATATGCATATCCACATAATTATGGATTATTAAAATCATGATATTAAAAACAACATGCTGTATTTTAAAGACAATCAAATGTGACAAATTGCTGATTTTACAGCAGGAAAAGTATTGTTTCTATAAAGATTAAATATTGGTATAAAATGTCACTGTATGTGTGTGTTTTATGTGTATAGATTTAGTTTTAATTGTTACTCAAGTATAAAAACAATAATGAGCACAACTGCAATGTTTTGGTTCATTAAACATTTTCTGTCATTGCACCTAATATTATGGATTAGGTGCAAGCGTTTTTAAGTGTGGATAATTACATAATAGATTAATGCAATAGCAAATAGCAAATTGCCCCCAAATTGCCCCCAAATTTCCCCCAAATTGCCCCAAACCGCCCCCAACATGTCCGGCTGGATAACCGCTGCTCATCTACAATCACAATGAATACCGGTGTACCACAAGGCTGTGTGATGAGCCCTTTCCTCTACTCCCTCTTCACCCACGACTGCAGATCTGCTGATGGTTCCAACACCATCATTAAGTTTGCAGATGACACCACGGTGATTGGCCTCATCAGTGACAACGATGAGACCGCCTACAGGGAGGAGGTGGATCGTCTGGCTGAGTGGTGCGACACAAACAACCTGCTGCTTATCACCGAGAAGACCAAGGAGCTCATCGTGGACTACAGGAGGAATGCTGACCCACATCCACCCATCCACATTAAGGGGACGGCTGTGGAGCGTGTGAACAGCTTCAAGTTCCTGGGAGTCCACATCTCCGAGGATCTCATCTGGACGACCAACTGCTCCAAGCTGGTCAAGAAGGCTCACCAGCGCCTCTTCTTGTTGAGGACTCTGAGGAAGAACCACCTGTCCTCAGACATCCTGGTGAACTTCTATTGCTGCACCATCGAGAGCATCCTGACCAACTGTATAACAGTCTGGTACGAGAACTGCTCTGCCTCGGACCGGAAGGCATTGCAGAGGGTCATGAAAACTGCCCAGCGCATCGCCGGAGAACCACTTCCTGCCATAAAGGACATCTACAGGAAGCGGTGTCTGAAAAGGGCTGGGAAAATCATCAAAGACCCCAGTCATCCATCACATGGACTCTTCACCCTCCTGCCCTCTGGGAGGCGCTACAGGAGCCTCCGGACTAAGACCACCAGGTACCAGAACAGCTTCTTCCCAACAGCTGTCAGACTCCTGAACTCTGCCTCCTGACATCTGACCCACGTTAAACTCATGGACTGAACATACACACACCCACAACGACCTACACACACACACACAATGGACAACTGTACCCTCAAACACACAATAATAACATGGACTGAACCACCACTCACAACCACTAGCACTTTATATAGCCTCTGTAGAAATTATCCACATATCTCACTTATCTTAACTGCACTACTGTATAGTTCTGTGTAAATAATCATTCTGTACATACAATAATTTTTAATCCTACAACTGCTTATAACTTGCATAGTTCACATTTACACAACTGTGTATCTCATATTTCTGTATAGTTTTTTTCATATTTATATCCTGTTCATAGCCTGTACATAGCTTGTACTCACTACAGCCTGTACATACTTATAGTTATAGCATATTCATAACATACTTCATACCGTGCACATTATAACATACCATAATAGACCCATTTCTGTAATATACTTACATATCTATATTATTGCTAATATATATTGTAATATATCTATATCATGGCTAAAGCACTTCTGGATGGATGCAAACTGCATTTCGTTGCCCTGTACCTGTGCATGTGCAATGACAATAAAGTTGAATTCTATTCTATTCTATTCTAAATTGTGCCTCAGATGGACAGTGGAGAGTGATAGCTGAGATGAAGGAGGAAGAAAAGAAAAGAGTGAGTCACAGGCAGAGCCTAGTTCATTTCCAGTGTTTTTTAATCTGGTGCCTTAATGGTTTCAAGCACTGTCACCAATCTTTGCATTTTATTATTATCTCATAACACTTGTTTAATCAGCTACCATCTCTCCTATGGACTTTTTAATGTCTACAGTCTCAGATCAACACAGCCCTGCCCTCCAGCACTATCAGCAGCAGGAGCAGCAGTAACCCCTCAACAGCAACATTGTACCCATCAGGTAAAACATAGGCTACGTTTGCTTTGCATTGTCCCCACCTGATGACAAAGATGCAATTCCATATTAGATTCGTGATGAATGTGGGTTGTTGTTATTCAGCCTGGTTCTCTGTGCCCCTTTTTAACTTTGAGCACCCGCCCCATTAAACTTCTCTGCACAGGGCTGTGCACATCTATTCACACATACACTGTGGTTTGAGAATTCTTTCAGCATTTTTTAATTAATTTAATTCACATTTACACACTGGCATTCCTGCTGAACAAAAAAGTATCTTTGATGAGTTTCAGGCTGTCATTATTGGACTGACTGTCTGTTACCTTACAAGGCAACACTGTGATGCAGTGGGTAACTCTACCACTTCATTGGGAGAAGTTTATCAGCTCAAAAGCCCTAGACTGTGTGGAATTTGTTTTCCCCGTGCCTGTATGGTTCCTCCATTAACTCTGATGTCTTTACATAGTCCAAAGTCATGCACGTTTATTTATTTGCTGACACCAACTAGCTGATCGATGGTTATTATTTGCAGTCATCTAATAAATGTTAACCTAGTATTCCTCATGGTGAGAATGCTCATGCTAGTTTCTTCTTTCCCTGCTCTGAGTCTCACTGTCAGTGCTCATGCTGACAAACACATACCTTCCATGAGGTGAAGTAATATTAATCAAGTTGACAGCAACACGTGATGTTACATGTGTTACAGCGAACATTACGAGAGGAAGTGTGAGAGCGAGCATGCAGGGAAGAGAAAAGCTGACAGGGAAAGCATTGCTCAACACAGATTTTCAGTTGTGAAGTCAAAAACCTCTTGCACAGGAATGCTGTAGGTTTAGTTCCAAACTGCTGACCCTTTGCTACTTGACTCCTCTATTTTTTGTAACTTGTCTACTAATCCACAATTCTACCGCTTACCAGAATGTCTTATAGACATGCGTGATACTGGGTGAGCCTAGAGGCTTATGACCCACACAGGTTCATATGTATCTATACTTGTGACCCTGCATGGATTAGAGAAAATCCAAAATAAGTTCAGACTTGATGAATCATTTTTACTTAACAGCAAGAGTCTAGATTTGAATCTCCTGATCTTCAGACCAGTTTGTATGTCCTCTCTCTGGCCTGCCAAAGACAAGCATGCTAGGTGAAATAATTGTTCTAAATTACTGCAGGTGTGAATAAAAGGCAATAAATATATATATAATAACCAAATAATGAAAAGGTCTAATGTAGTGTAATGCTTTGAACAGTGACTAACACTAGAAAAGTCCATTTTAATGCCAGTCAGTTCCATGAAATCAGCCTTAAACTTCCAACTTCCACATCATAATGCTTACTTGGAAACTCTGTGGAATCTTGAATTAATAGAAAAGTTTGCTTTAATTAGGTCCTTTCCATTTGCTCATTTCTAAGGTATTTGTTTGTAGCTAACATATAAGATGAGTGAAATCAAAGTGAAATCACTGCCAAAATGGTGACTGAGTGAACTGGGTCCACCAGTGTTAACACCAATTATCAGCTTTGAAATATATTCCCATCATAACAGAGGACTGAAACAAAATGCATCTCATGGGCCAGGATCCGTAACTCTGGCTTTTGACTCATATGACTGTTGAGTTTGAGGACTTGTTGGTTTCCTTCCACCTTTCCACAAAGGCTCCAGGCTATTTTTATTGAACCACAAACAGTGTGAATTCTACAAAGTATCTCCAGCAGCAGATTGAGACAGAATTTCTGCTCTGGCAGCTGTCATGGATCATGTGTGAACACAGACCGCAGACGGGCTTATGTTCTGCTTTACATGTGACAAGCTCTTTTTTTCTTCCCTCCTGTTTCTCTCTTACCTGCAGGTCTACACTGTGGAATGTCACCATTGAAAAGCAGACTGTGCACTTTATCAAGAATCTCCTTTAATCTTGTCCTCTGGCGTGTGACAGCTATATTCATATTTTCTTTGACTGCTTTTTATTTTCACAACTGTTTTTTTTAAAGTGGGAGCAGTCATATAAGATGAGGGCCAATTATACAATAGCAGTTGAAAAAACAAATAGTATATCTTGCATGTGTGTACACAGAAATGCTGCCCGTAAACTGGCATATTAATAGTAATAATAATATTGATAGAGAATGGCACTTCCTGATAAGATTGAGAAAGCTTACATCTCTCAAGAGAGGAGTCATGATTTACAAGGCAGCCACATGGCACATTCATACCTACTGCAGTGAAAAAGACATGTATCATTTCTCCCAAAAGTCTTTGCAGCGTGTCGGAGGCTCTGAATAAAATATCAGCCTGCAAAGAAACTGTTGTCTGCGGCGTACATTCACAGCTACAGACCCAATTCCAAATCAAATAGATATTTTTTCAGTGTCCCAATGGCAGTGTTTTTTTTTCTTGATTTGAATATTACACACAGAGAGGTCTTTCTTTCCAGAAGGGAAAACATGACCAAAAAACACAAACCGGCAGGCATTTCTTAACCAGCCAGGTAATCTGTAAACAGTAGCAGGACATTGAAAAATAGATATGCACTTGCAGTGAAAGAATGCCAATGGGAGAATCAATCTCACACATACCTCCCACCTGATTATGGAGTGAAGGAGACCATCAGCACAACACATAGCCTCTCCCAGTCAGGTTAGCTTCTATATTAATCACCTGAGCTCCAGCCAAACCAAGTATGAGAATACAGAATCTTTTGAGCTTAAGCACACTTCCCCATTTCTAGAGCCAGACTCTGATCAGATCCAGCGTGCCTGGCTTTTCCTCGCATAATCAGCTTAATGCCTTTGGCTTTCTGGGATATTATTAATTAATAAAACATCAAATTGGAGCTGATTTCTATGGGTGGCTTGCATGCTTCTGTCATGCTGCATCAGTTTCTCCACGCATTGCCTTTTAATTCGTTTAGTGATGTCACCACCTTGTAATTTCACACAGTTGCCAGATAGTCAATTCTAGGGGGACTCGTGCATAGTTTGGCTTTCATTGTTCAGACTTTGAGCTGTCTGCCTCCACTCCAGCACAGTCCAATAAAATGAGTCTGTGCAGTGAAATTTTTAATTGGTTGGATAGTTTGTGTACAAACAAGAAAATCTGTAGCTCAGGAGGTAGAGGTCATCCACTAATTGGAAGGTTGGTGGTTCGATCCCTGGCTGCGCCAGTCTGCATGCCAAGTTATCCTTGGGCAAGATACTGAACCCCAAGTTGCTCTCCGATATGTTCATCGGTGTGTGAATGTTAGGTAGAAAAAAGTGCTTGGGTGAGACATGATGTATAAATTGCTTTGAGTGCAGGATATAAGAACCAGTCCATTTTTGCAGTCATCTGATAAGCGTTAAACTGGTGTTCTTCATGGTGAGAATGCTAGTTTTTTTCTCTGCTCACTGTCTCACTGTCAGAGCTCATGCTGACAAACACATACATTCCATGAGGTTAAGTAATATTAATCAAGTCGACAACAGCACGTGATGTTACATGTGTTACAGTGAACATAGTGTGAGAGCGAGCATGGAGAGAAGGAAAAAGCTGACAGGGAAAGCATCGCTCAACAGAGATTTGCAGTTATGTTGGCTAAGTAGACAGAATTTTTAGTTTAAGTCAAAAACCACTGTAAACATGCAAAGGAACGCTGCAGGCTCAGTCCCAAACTGCTGACCCTTTGCTATTAGATTCCTCAGTTCTTTTTTTCTGTCCTGCTAGAAACAGTTGCACTCCTGCTGACATGTGACAGTACAAACACAGAACAAGCACACTTTCACACAGTCCCATCCAGCTTTTTGAGTCAGGATCTACTGATATTCGTCCACATTCTAATAAGTTAGAAATACTAACAAAACATCTACCTTTGCTTTTAAGGCTCTGTAATGTCCTTCAAGCTGTCCAGTCTCTATTGCCCTACATGTACCTGGAACAGGCTTAAGCCTGAAAATAACAGACTCAAGCATGTCACAAACATTAGGGTTATAAAAAGATTCATTATGAAGCATAATGATTTTGTAGTTTTCACAAGTTTAGTTTTTTTAAAGTTCATTTAAATTTTTGTTCTCAATTTATTTCAGTTAGTTTGTTAAAAAAGGTTCAGATTTTATTATCTTCCCTTGAGGGGATTTAATGAACATTTAAAGGCATTTTATTTTACCTTTTTTTTAACAAATCTTTCCTTAGTTTCCAGAGCTGGTTTGTTTGCTTTACGCTGGTTTTTACTGGTTGTTAATCTTGTTTGTTTTTTAAATTCTATTATGAATGTTATTGTAGAAGTTCAGGACATCTATCATAACACAACCACTTTGGCCATGACTGTAAATAGGCCTGCTATACTACTGTAGTTCCTATTTTAGTTTGGTTAGTTTTATAAGTACTGCCTCAGTTATTTATTTGTCAAGTTTAGTTTGAATATTTTTAGGACGGCATAGTGGTGCCGTCCTAAAAATATTCAAACTAAACTTGACTTGGTTTAAATCCAGCCCCTTTAAGAAGGCTCTGGATTTAAACCACTGCCTGGCTGTGGGGGCCTTGCATCTCATTTAGGTTCTCTGTGGGTATTCCTGTTTTGTCCCACTATCCCAGGACCTGCCCTTTAGGTTAATTGGTGACTCTAAAATCGCAGCAGGTCAGAACATGTGTTTGAACAATGGTCTGTCTCTGTGTTAGCTTTGCAATGCTGAATTGGACAAGTGTTTAAAGAGGATGGATAGCTTGTTTTTATCTAACAGCTAGTTTTAGGGTTTTGCGTTATATAGCTTTAATAACCTCGTCGCTGGCCTTCAGAGACAAGACAAGCAACAGTTATTCTCCCAATCACCTCATGATAGAATTGTGTAGACATCACAATCCAATACAATTCATCAACACAAATCTGAGTTTATTTCAAGTCCCCATTTCTCAATTTAATTAATGTATTACTTAACATTTTATAGACATTTATGCAAGTACAGGAAAAAATTTTGGTTCAGTGATTAAAATTTCTAGTGACAGCTCATCAAGTTACAGCTTATTCATTACAGTGTGCAAATGCATTTAGGGGAGGAAAGATAAAACCTTTTTTTTGTTTGCAGTTCAGGGCTTTTAGTACTTTTGAAGGGCAAACTTCACAGACAATAAATTGTCTGTTATTTTAAACTCCTGTGTCCGTTTAGCTTTGGGTCAGCAAGTGCAAATACTGGAATGCTGGCTGAGCCTTGCTGGTTAGTGGTTTTGCTACTGATAATATTTGTTTGTGATTTGAAGGAAATGACTCCTTAAGAGGAAACATGAGAAACAGATTAGAAAATTCTTTATTTTTATATGCTTTAGTGGCATATTTAAAAATACATGTTATAATAGTTACTGGTGTAAATATATGCTAATTTGCTTTTTTTCCCCAGAGCTGACATCTGAACACCAGATGGCAGATACAAACCTTCATTATGTAGACTGTCTGAAGGATGGAAGAGGCACTAAAGGGAAGAATTCCCCCAAAATGTATATATGATAATTTTACCACTACACTGTCCAGCTGCTTGGTCATATATTAAATATGTCACAAATTAAATATGACAAAGCTTCTGCAGGTGATGTACCATCAACATATAGAGAAAGTGGCTGACATCAAGAAAGGACAACACAGAGGCTCTGATAATAGCACCACAAGAAGAACCCCTAAGCACCAGATCCATGGAGGCAGGATTCTACCACAGCCAACTCGACTCAAGTTGCAGACTGTTTAAAAGGTGCATAGAGACAACATGAAAGCAAGCTGTGAAATATAAGCTAGAACTGTGTACACTCAGAGGCGTACAGCTACAGGTACTTCTCATATGTTCAGGAAGTACCCAAGCCACGATGAGGGTCACCACCAAAGCTGATGTCCTGTAGGACTTCAAGTGGGCATCTTCCTCATGTATTCACAGTTGTTCCGTGTTTCCTCCTGGATTGTGGCTCTGCAACCATAAAGTGCTGTTGTGGGTCTGCAGCACTTTATGTTTCATGTGTTGATATAGAGAAAATCATTAAAATTACTTCCTGAGTAAGCTTTGCGTCTTTCGTTTTGCTCATATGCCTTACATGTGTTTGCTAAAATGCATCTTATTGTAGGGTCTTTACCTTACATTACAAAACACCTTGAGGCGACTGTTGTTGTGATTTGGCGTTATATAATTACAATTGAAATTAACTGAACTGAAATCTAAACCTATGGTCTGAAATATGAAAACATTTAATCATTTCCTTTTCTTTTGAGCTAAAATATATCTTTCGTAGCTTTATTGGCGTGCCTTTGCTCTTCCCTGGTTAAGTGAAAGTGTCACCAAACATCGACAGCCCTTTGGTCTCAGGGATGTCCACTCTCCGCTGTGTATAAACTACCTGTTTGCTCATGCTTGTTTGTTGATGCTAAATCACACTGTGACTCTGTTGCACCTGAGCTTCAAGGAGATCCTGTTACCTTCCAGACAGATGATGCAACTTTAATGACTTTGTTAGAGTTTACATTTGTGGTGCTACAGACTGGTGTGGGAGGGTGGGGGTGAAGGTGGGTCACAGCATCCAATATTTCAAAGATTTGAATGGGTCTGTGTCTGTATGTGAGTGTGAGTGTGTGTATGTGTATGGGATGGGGGTAGGGGTGGCAAGGGGGTGGGGGTTGTTACAAAGCAGGCTTTAAAGTCAACAAGGCAGCTGTGTTTACACAAATGCCTTCAGGAGTGAGGGCCAGTGCTGGGCAGGGGAGTCAGGTGGGGGCTGGAGCAGGAACAACATGTGGTAATAAAGAGGCTCTGGCACCCTAACTCCCAAATACAGGGAAGGAAAAAGAAAAGGAGAAAAGATGCTCTAAATTATTGTGCTACTCAGCTGTCTGCATCTCCTTTGGGATCTCCCTTACCTCGATGTGTGGAATGAATAATGGCGTACAAATCTGAACAATACAGAGCTCAAATTCTACACTCACGTCTGCACTCTGGAGATCCAGTCCGAACAGCTTCGGTTTTTCTTTGTCCCAATAAAATAAGACCTTGTGGATAGTCTTTGTATATAAGAAGGCTAATATCTGTATCACTGTCTGTTAGCACAAGCAGCTACCAAACAAAGTGCGCGGACTCATTAACAACAATAAACGCAGAGAGTTCACAGAGGTGGGGCTTACTCAAATAGAAAAAAAGATTTTATTTTCATATAATATTATGTTCTTTTGGGGGGATTTAACAAACATTAAAAGGCATTTTATTTTTGCCCGTCTTTTTCAAAGCAATCTAAATTGATGAACTACTCTCAGCAGTAGTGTTTATAGTGTTTGATGCACTGCTGCTGAGACTAACAAAAGACTTGCAGTGAAATGGTAGCAGTGAAAAAAAAGAATAATGAATAATGTTATTTTTGTGGCTGGTCTTATTGCATATGTTATTGTAGACCACAGAATTAAAGCAACAGTTTAAGGTGTAAAATGTGATTGACTTCATGAGCTCTAAGCCACTATCAAAATTAAAAAAAAAAAAAAAAAAAAAGACTTGGCACATTTGGTACAACACAGGAATTTTAGGTTTAAATATGTGCTGTTGGCTTTTACGTTTCATCTTTAACAAAAAGTTTTTAAATTGCTCTTGTTTTAAAGACAACTGAAACAAAAATAAATTGTTTTGAATGGGAAGAAACAAAAATATTAGTCATGGATCGGTTACATGCCAAGCACTTACATCATTATATTTTACTTATTTTTATAATTAAGCTAACTAATTTACAGTACAAGGTTCTCCAAATACATGCTTACATCATAAGCAACAACTAAACTTAAAAATAGATAACATTTGATATACTTACACTTACATATACTTATAATTACATTTGATACCATTTCTTTTCATTTAAAATATATCATTAAAATAGCTTTAATACCTTCAGCTAAATTTAATTAAATAACTAATAAAGATAATAACTAATAATCTTCACATTCTATTAACTGGCATTTTAATACACTCAAGCTAAAAAACACAATTATGGCTAATTTGTTGAAACTGGGCACATGTTTAAAAACCTGTTTATCTACAAGCAGCTCCAGTTTCAACATGCTGATGGTGCTGGAGGGCTGAGGTTAAAGTGCTGACATTAAACAAAATAGATAGATGGCTCCCAATAAGTCTGTCACTGTTATGGGAATGCAGATCTTTTATTGCATTAACTGGAAGAACAGTAAGAAATAAATAATACATTTGTGAAGCTTTTTAATGAAAGACCACCCGTGGCTTTTACTTTTATCTTTTCCAGAAACAAAGTCTTTATCTGCATGCATTGTGTAATGCTTACTTCAACAGCTGGATTAAAATCTACTATCAAAATGAGCAGTAAACATTTATTCCTGTCAAATGTTTCTAATAGGTAAGACACATTAATGTGGAGAGGTTAATGAAACACCAAATGAGGGATGTCTTAAAAGAAAAAAAAAAACACTACATAGAATATCTTTGTCAAACTAAATGGATCATAACACACCATAAAATTCACCATACAAGAACTGAGAGAACCATCTGTTGTTTGAAAGATGCTGGCTGTAAAACTGTTAGCAGTTTCCTTTCCTGAGAGAGACGACAAACCCGGAGAATAGCCTGCACCCTCATTAAATCACAGTTATACTTTGTCCAACTAACTACATGTACTCCATGAAGAAAAGAGGAAAAGTCCTGCTCTTTTGCGACACTTACATATCTGCCTGTATTCAGGCTGTGTGTGAGACTTTTATAGCTGCAAAGAGGAGTAAAGCCTGAAACTCTGTCATGAAAAGACAGTTGACAGTTATTCAATAAGATGACAGCGAGGGGTGGTAAAGATTTTACCGGGAAGGGATTTTCACTGAGGGCAGGGCACATAAATCTGGACAAACAAGCACCCGGCCTGTTCGAGTGACACAAATCGCCGCCTCGTTAGGATCAATAAAGTAAAACACAATGCTGCAAAAGCACAAGTGCAAACTGTGAGGCTCCAGAGGATTCAATAGATTCAAAGAATGCGTGGGAATGGGGAGCTCAGGTTAGAGGAGAGCTTCAATCCCACCAACTCTGCCACGAAATAGAAAGGGAGAGAGCAATTGACCCATGAACTGGGCTGAAAGAGGAATCGCTTGTTCTCGTAATGACTGCCTTCCACATCGGCAGAGAACTGGCAGATATGTGGCTTGCAGTTGGGCAACTGTGCTGAAAGAGACGACGAATAGAAGAGAGGTTTGTCCAGCTCCTACTGGTCTCCAGCTGGTGCGCAGAATGATGATCAACCTCTTCTACACTCACTGCAGCCCCCCTTCCCTATCCAAACAAGTGCTATCAGATAAACACAAACACGGCTGCATCTTGTAAAACTGAATCTGAGACAAATTAGCCGGCTCATTAGGCAGCTGAGGTGAGTTTCCTGAATGAATTGCTGGGTTGGGAGGGTTTATTCAGCCTCTTGTTTATTTACAGAGAACAGCCCGCTCATTTGCATTCTCAGCTCCAAGTACAGGAAGACTGAAGTGGGTGCTTATGTCTTCTGTGATAGGAGAGCTTATCCGGCTCTTTGGGGAGCATCTGTGGGACACTGTGTTCCAAAACATTCCTCGCTACCCGATGCAGATCGCCTCAGCTCTAGACCCAACTCGTGCTTATGCAGGTGGAGCAAAAGGAAAAACAGAACCTTCCAGTTTGGTTTACAGAGTCCAAGAACTATTGAAACATCTCCAAATTTCAATTTGACATTTCTTTAAAAAACACTATTCTATTTCCATCACCAGAGTAATTCTGCTGTCTAATGTGGGTATTTAAAATTGAATTAAGGAGTTCAACCTTCAACAGCATCACCGTGCTCTTGATAAGGAGCATTAATTCCCTTTCATGACCCCGCAACATTCCCTCACTCCTGCAAACGACTCCCAACCCATGTGTTATTCATCCCTGGTTGTTCCAGTTGAGAGGACAAATTGGAACGACTTGCCCGTGCTGCCTTTAACACTAATACCATCCCCCGAGTATCTGCTGTGGAATTGTGTTCCTTCTTGGTGACAGCCCCTTCAAAATGTCTCTTTGATGGTCAGATATCTGTCTCCAAAATCCCATCCCCGCTCACAAACACGTTTCTCCTGGTTCAAATCTATCTGATGGCATATTTTCATGGAACTCTCTCTCTTACCAGCAGGTCTTTCAAGGGGGCGGCATGACTGAGAATCTGATGGCCTGAGGATATTTTTAGAGCTGCGAAAATAGAAAACTACCAGGGAGGCCTGAGTAAGAAAGGTTGGAAGCTGACAGTTGAAATGCCCAAGAACGGCTGCAAAAATGTTTATGGTCTCAGACACGTAGGGAGTCACATTAGATAAAGGAGGAATCCATCACAGAGCCATAATTTTTGTGTTTCAGTAAAAGCCTATGAATTTTAAAACAATTGTAAAAATATATACAGCTCTCCTGGAGAATGGAATAATTTATTGGAAAGGTGGTGAAATGGACTTTCCATGTAGTGTAAATACATCCATGTATGCTACCAGTGGAAAGCCTAAAAAAGCAAAACTACTTAGCACTGTTGATAACATAATACATTTTTTAAAATTATTATTATTCCAACTGAAGCTGGTGACAACTTTTAAGTTTTCCATTATTATGTCTCAGCCGGGTTTTAATGCAGCCTGCTAGTAAAGCAGAAGCTTGACGCTATTCAGGAATGTCTCTGACAAAGACATCAGCGTTTGACAGTTTAACCAAGAGAGAGGATGAGGAGAAAAGAATATATCAGCCAATGCAAATATTGACCTGTTACAATGATTGCAAAGTGGTTGCACAATTCAGATTGACAATGACAGCCTCTAATCTGCTCATTTCAGTAACCTCCCCCACCCCTTGTTAAATTCTTTCTCTGCATAGTGAAGTCAAAGCTATTCTGATGCTCATTGTAAATTCTAATTTTGATTTCAAATTCAAACGAATGTCTGGATGAGTTCTACCTTTATGTTCATTTATTATGTTTTGAGTAACTTGAAGGGACTTTTGCGTCTCCATATATATATATATATATATATATATATATATATATATATATATATATATATATATATATATATATATATATATATATATGCCAAATCACTTGTATTTATATTGTAAGGTAGACCCTACAATAATATAGAGACATATATATAATCAGACAGGCAGGTTTTGTTTTGTGTACATTCTCTGCAGCTCTGCTTTGGTGAAACCTAAAGACTGGAATGCACTGTGTATTCACTGGTTTGTTTGCTTGTAGATATGACTGGCCATGGAGAGGACAGAATGTCAGACTCTCTCGGGGAGAGCCTCCAAGAATAATTCGGAAAAGATGGTTAGATTTCACTCAAGATAAGTTGAAAGGGAAGAAGAGGTCAGGGGTCAGGGAGGATGTATAATCAATTAAAGGGGAATTACAAACGTTACACTTATTTGCAAACAGTATAAGTTCCCTGATTGAGTCTGGCAGCTGGAGAATGCCTTCTAGTGAGGAGGCATGTGCCTTTTATTTGAACTAAATATGAGTACTGAATATGAACAGCGTTGCTTCACAAAGAGCAATGGATATGCGACGAGGATAAAATTGCACATTTTAATTGAATGTTGGGTCTGCTATGCAGCACACTGCCCCTTTCAATTGCTCACACATGACTTATGAGTCACAGTTTTCAATAGGTTCGTTTTGCACGTTTAAATTGCTTCTTTTGTTGCGTGTCCTCCGTTTGCTCCAAGCTAGCCACTCCAGCCTATCAAGTTAAATATTAATTGCGTTCCTCGGGAGGATCGTCTGTCGGGCTGAAATCAAACACTGGTCACAACAAAAAAGTGCCTTTTCTGCACTGCCTTTGTTTTCTTTCAAGCATTTTTTTAAACAGCATCGCACGAGGAGCATATGTGTGGGATGATATAATGAGAAGGTTTTTTCACAGGGTAGAATTTGAGATTGGTGAAATCCTGAAAATAAGTTTCCACTAACAGCTATTTTACTGCAGACGAGAACACATGATGAACATTGTTCCTTTGTTTTTGTGTCCTCGGAAGTGAAATGGAGGAAAAAGAAGAGGAATAATGAGAAATCTCTATTATTATATAATTGTAAACATTATAATTAATGTAACTACTATTTATTCCTATATTTGGGAATTTTATTACAGTAGCTGAAAAAGCAATATATTATACAGTTATTAAAATAAGTCTTATAGAGTATGTTTTATATCACAGTTATTACATGTGGTATAAAAGACAGAGTCAACATGATAAAATGTTTTGACCTCCAGTAAACCTGCTTTAAACTTTATTCCAGCCTTGGTGGGATTTTTGTGCAGAGTTTTCTTTTAGCCTATGTGGGAGATTGCAGGGTCAAGAAGGTCAAGGAGTTTGTGATATCACTGGGATGAAATGTGCATAATGAAACCTCTGCTACCAGGGTGGCCTGGAAAACGCATGGAGACACACAAATGCACTCACGCATGTACTTGCATGCACACACACACACACACACACACACACACAAATACAGAGAACGAAGGAGATACATATCTATAGTAGTACACCTACATAAAACAGCTATACAGATAACACTTGTATATTTTTTTCTGAATTCAGTGAAAAACATGTTTTGGGATTTTTGTAGTTGGTGGAATGGTGATATAGTGATGTTTATTTAAAAAAATATGCACACAATGATTAGAGATTTGAGGGTTAAACTGAATAATAGACTGACATTAATTTATGCTAACTAGCTAATAGCAGATCCAATAACTCAGTGGAACATAAGGAGACTAAAAATAGGTTTAAGGTGATGATTTATGCACTGCCCCTGGTTCCAACAATCAGTTTTCTATTAAGAAATTAAGGATGTACTCTCCACTTTCACTCTGTCTCCCAACCAGTCAGCGGTTCTTCATTGTTTGACTAGCTACACTGAAACGGGAAATTCTAGCTGTTAGCTGTGCAGGTTTGTAAAGCACTTTATATATGAGGACTGGGTGGAGGAGATCCTGTTTGAGTTGCTAGACCAAGTGCACCAACTGCGCAATGGAATGAAAGTGTGCGGTATAACTTTTTTTTTTTTTTTTTTAAACATAAAACTCATTGTTGAAGTCAGGGACAGCACAAAGTTACAGGTTCTGTTGCTAGTTAGCTAATATAAATTAATATCTATTGACTGCAACCAACTGATCGACCCAATGATGTCAAGCTCTGTATGTAATGATAAGCAGCTGTTGCTGTAAGTTAACGTAGTTTCATGCCATACCACAAGGTGGCACCATCTCTAAAGAACATGGGGCATGAGAGCTAAGGGGTGACGGCGGTTGTTCCGGCTTACCAAGCAGGTTAATAAAGTATGTCGCAGATCACAAAAGGACTCTTTCTTCATAAATAGGGGGACAAACAAAACATGGTACCAGGAGTAACACAAAATCTGGGCTGAGGTCCATCGTGGACGACGATAATGGATTCTATCAAGCCGCCGGAGAGTTTGAAGCTGACGGGAAACATCGACAGCAATTGGCATGCCTTCAAGCAGCAATTCCAGCTATATATTGTGGCCGTGGGATTTGAGAGCAAGCCGGATGCAAGAAAGGTAGCGTTACTGCTTACAGTAGCAGGACCCCAAGCTATTGAAGTGTACAACACATTTATATACGATGAGCCGGGTGATAAAGACAAGTTTGACGTTGTAATGGGAATGTTTGATGCCCATTGCTCTCCTAAGAAGAATGAGATTTATGAGAGATACGTTTTTCGCTCGAGGATTCAGCAGTCCTGCGAGTCATTTGACAGCTTTTTGATGGACCTGAAACTCAAAGCGCGAACGTGCAACTTTGCTACGCTACGTGACTCGATGATCTGCGACCAGATTGTTTTTGGCGTGGTGGACAGAAAAGTCAGGGAACGGCTGCTGAGAGAAACCGACCTGACGCTAGAGGGAGCCATACGGATTTGTCAAGCATGTGAGTTGTCACAGCAGCATGTTAAGACTTTCAGTGAAATGGGTGCCACTGCGATCGGTGACAGCGCTACTGTGGGAGCAGTTTCCATTCAGAGGGGAAAACGCATACTGCCGCGATCTGACAGCAGAATGTTGGACTGCAAGCGCTGTGGCCTGAAGCACATGCCCAAAAAGTGTCCAGCCTATGGTAAAATATGCTCCGCCTGCCATGGAAATAACCACTTTGCCAAGCAATGCTTCTCAAAAGGTAAAGAGAACAAGACAAAACGGTCAATAAACACGGCTGAAGATGCTGATCTCAGCGACACATTTTTTGTTGGTTTGGTTAACTGTGAAACTGAGCCAGACACAAGGATAAATGCCGTAGTGGAAGACAAATGGACAGTGCCACTGGCAATTAATGGGACGTTGGTCACATTGAAACTAGACACTGTGCTAAAGCAAATCTGATCAGTTTATCTGACATCAAAGAATTGAAAGAAAAGCCCCAAATCAAAAAAACAAAATCGGCCCTGAAAGACTACAATGGACAGGAGATTGAGAGTTTTGGCACATGCAGACTAAAAGTGACTGTAAAGGATAAAGTGCACCACCTACGCTTCTCTGTCGTTGCTGAAGGACATGAGTCACTGCTTGGTGACAAAGCCTGTGAAGATCTTGGATTGGTGAGACGCGTGTATTGCATCAACACAGATGTGGACTTGCCAACTGACTCATAGTTCAGAGCTTTGCAGATGTTTTTAAAGGACTGGGCACCTTACCTTTCACATACAAAATCGCACTGAAGGAAAATGCAAAGCCAGTTGTGCATGCTGCTAGAAGAGTTCCTGTGCCACTGAAAGATAAGTTGAAGAAGGAATTGGACAGAATGACAGCCCTGGGAGTGATAAGAAAGACTGAAGAGCCAACTGACTGGGTCAACTCCATGGTATGTGTAAAGAAAAAGAGCGGTGACCTGAGAATATGCATGGATCCGAAGGATCTAAACGAAAACATCAAACGGGAGCATTACCAAATACCTAAGAGGGAGGAGATTACCTGTGAAATGGCGGGCGCCAGGTATTTCATGAAACTTGATGCTTCACAAGGTTTCTGGCAGTTGAAGCTGGATGAAAGCAGCACCAAATATTGCACCTTTAACACACCATTTGGCAGATACTGCTTCCTGAGACTACCTTTTGGAATAATATCTGCATCTGAAATATTCCACAGGGCAATGGAGCACATAATAGAAGGACTGGAAGGTGTCCGAGTTTATGTAGATGACATAATCATCTGGGGCTCGACAATGCAAGAGCATAAAGAACGACTAATCAGAGTGTTTGAGCGAGTACGAAAGTATGGACTTAAGCTCAACAAGAGCAAATGCCAGTTCGGAGTGCAAGAAATTGTGTTTCTTGGAGATAAGCTCTCTGCACAAGGTGTTCAGCCAGACCAAGATAAAGTCAAGGCAATACTGGACATGCCAAGACCCACTGACAAGACAGGAGTGCTACGCATAATGGGAATGATGAATTTCATTGGCAAATTCATTCCTAACCTGGCAGCAAACACATCCTGTATTTGTGAACTCCTCCATAAAGAACACGAGTTCGAGTAGACAGCCAACCATGAAAGTGAGTGGGCACATCTCAAAGAACACTGACAACTGCACCTGTATTGGCATTCTATGACTCTTCAAAGAGGATCAAACTCTCAACTGATGCCTCAAAAGATGGAATTGGTGCAGTACTTCTGCAAGCTGAAGGTGAGCACTGGAAACCTATAGCCTACGCATCCAGGTCCATGACGGAGAGTGAGTGTCGCTACGCTCAAATTGAGAAAGAATGCCTGGGATTGGTTTTTGGCCTAGAGAGGTTCCACAGCTTTGTGTATGGCTTACCCTCTTTCACTGCAGAAACAGATCATCGCCCACTAGTGTCCATCATCAAGAAGAACTTAAATGAAATGACGAGCAGAATTCAGCGTCTGATGATGAGAATACAGAGATATGACTGTCAGCTAGTTTACACACCAGGAAAACACCTGATAATTGCAGATGCGCTCTCAAGAGCACCCACAGGGGGCATGGTGAGTACAATAGAAGAAGACATTCAAACTCACATAAACATGGTCTTTACCGCACTGCCTGTGTCAGACATGAAATCCAAGCAAATAGCTGATGAGACTGCACAAGACATAGAACTGCAACATGTTATGAAAAGCATGTCAAGTGGATGGTCTGTTGGTTCGTGTCCACTCTTCTACCACATTAGAGGGGAACTGAGTGTAGTCAGGGGCATGCTATTGAAACAAGACAAAATCGTCATTCCACAGAAAATGAGGCCAGAGATGCTTACCAGAATACATTAAGGGCATCTCGGAATTGAGAAATGCAAAAGAAGGGCAAGGGAGACAGCCTTTTGGCCTGGGATGAACAGAGACATTGAGAACATGATAAAAAAGGTGTGAGACATGTCAGAAGTACCGCAACAAACAGACCAAAGAATCTATGGTTGTTGATGAAACACCAACAGCACCATGGTACAAAGTAGGGATGGATTTATTTCATGTTAAAGGCAAAGACTATTTAGTGGTCATTGACTACCACTCTAACTTTCCTGAAATGACACTGCTTTCAAACTTGTCATCTGCGTGTGTCATAACACATGTAAAATCCATCTTTGCCAGACACGGTATCCCGTACATAGTGATGAGTGACAATGGGCAATGTTTCAGCAGCAAGGAGTGGCAGAAGTTTGCAGAGCAGTATGACTTCAAGCATGTGACATCTAGTCCTCTGTATCCACAGTCAAATGGTAAGGCAGAGAAAGGAGTTCACATTCTCAAACAGCTATTAAAGAAAGCCGCTGATAGTGACTCAGATCCATACCTCGCCTTACTCAGTCACAGAGCATCACCAGTTGAGTGTGGTTTATCGCCTGCTGAGCTACTGATGAACAGAAAGCTGCGCACAACACTGCCAAGCTGCATCAAGCCCACAATGCATTCAAAAGTATGTCAGAGGCTTCGACACTTAAAGATGAAGCAAAAGTCATTTTATGACAAAAGAGCCAAGCAACTTCGACCATTAGCAGTTGAGGACACAGTCAGGGTTGAGGACCAAAATGGTTGGAATACCAAGGCTACCGTTCTCGAAGAAGTGGCTCCAAGGTCATTCAATGTAAGGACTGAAGATGGACAAATCATTCGTCCCAATCGGCGAAGCCTTTTGAAAGTACCAAACGCTTCTTCAGAAGTCATTGACATCCAAAGTAAGGATGAAACCACATCTCCACGTGACCAGAGCGGCACTGGAATGGACAATTCAAGCAAGCCTGTGCTCAGAAGGTCTGCACGAGAGATCAGGAAACCTGAGAGACTGGACTTGTAGTAATAATAATAAAAAAAAATAACAATCCAAATCAGACAAAGCAAAGGTTATGCTTGTGCCATTTGGAATATTGTTTAATGTTTGTTGTTTGACTCGCATATGTTTGGTGAGGTGTTTATTTAAAAAAAGAAAAGAAAAGAAAAAAAGGAGGATGTAATGATAAGCAGCTGTTGCTGTAAGTTAACGTAGTTTCATGCCATACCACAAGGTGGCACCATCTCTAAAGAACATGGGGCATGAGAGCTAAGGGGTGACGGCGGTTGTTGTTCTTCCGGCTTACCAAGCAGGTTAATAAAGTATGTCGCAGATTACAAAAGGACTCTTTCTTCATAAATAGGGGGACAAACAAAACACTGTACTGGCACAAGATGGCGCTAAACATGTTCTAAAAACGCTTATTTCTTAAATCCACTTCCACTGACGATGTTAAATCTATGTCAGTTTTAGCTATACGTGTAATGTTTCATGTCCACTTTAAATCTGAATATGGATTGGACACAAAAGGCTAAGAAGCAAAGGAAAAAGCTATTGGGAGATGACAAACAACAGAATAACATTGATCTGAGGCTGATCGAGTTCCAGACTGGCTGATTTTATATACTGACAGTACATGTCAGTAGAGTGGGTAATTATAGCCTGAGTGTGTCACGTGGATCTCCACAGGGCTCCGATGTTGCATTTCACCCACACTATGGTTGTATATTCTGAGGACAGAACAATGAGGTGGGCTTGTCAAAAGCACATGTCCATCTGGCATACCAGGGTACGAGGGGGGCATACCAAAGCTTCCTGAACCTGAGCCTCTCGCTGGAGGATTGAGAAAACTTCAGCGTCGTTCATGCTCCACCGACTTTCTGTCTGCTTCCTCGAGAGTCATTCTGTGATTGAGTGTGGCTGGAAGAGGAAAAACTACGTGCATGTCTGGGCCACAAGAAACATGAAAGTTTGCACTCAGGGTTGTGTTCTTGTTTCAAACCTGATACTGTTGATGTGCTACTTGGTGATTTCAGCCATTCCCCTCCCTGTCTGCCTGTCCCCCCTGTACCTGCCTACACATGTCAAACTCTGACTTGGGAAGCATATGTTTATGTTTCTCCTAAATCCCTTCATCCAAGCAAAGAGAATATAGATCAGCTTTGGCTGCCCCGCACCAGTTTTCTTTTACACTGGCTAAATAGGTAATGCAAACATATATTTCCGTAAATTAAAAAAAAAAACAAAAACAGAATTATTGTGTGACAACAGAGAGGACAAATCACTGTTTTCCAAAATGACAGCACAGTTTGAGGCTTGTCTGATACATAAACTATGTAACATATTCAAGCTTTGAGATGTATGGGCTGTTAGTTTCCAAATCTCAGCACTGAAATTTCCCCAGAAACATTTATACCTTTAAAATATAAGAATTACAAAGAGGATACTCAACCACGTGAACTCTAAAAGCATTGGTTTATCATGCCACATGTATCAAGAGCCTGGAAGCTCTTGCTAACAATTTGCATCACTGACAGCTCTTTATTGTTTGTTTGAACTGCCTGTTTTCTCCCTTCATCCATTTCATCACCTGGCAGAGAGTCGGCACATGAAAAGAGAGCATATTTGTGTTAAATTACACTGCAGTAGAAAAGCCTGTCACAGCTCTTCATCAAATCAGTCACCAGTGTGACTGAAGTTAGTAGGTGCACATGCTGCTTGCTCTGTGGGTTAATTTATAGTGTAAGAATCCTTACTGATGTGTCTTTGAGCATTGTTCTGCTCTGAGGAGGCCACCAGGGCAACCCTGACCTGTGACCTCCCCTGTGGAAGGGAAAGGAACGTTTCCTCCTAGGACTTAGCAATGAATCATACCACACCATTAAACAGCCATTTACCTTGACATTATAAGCCTGTATGCCTTCTGACCTATTATGCTTTGCTTCCTTGACAATTGGTAATTCTTCAGGCAAGAAATGTTAAGATATTATCATCCACCAAATGCCTGGTGACCTGTTTACAGTTATGGTAATGCTGACATCTACTCCTTGATAGGGATGGGTACCGATATCCGGTGCCATACGTATGTTCTTTTAGAGCAGAGCTACAGATTAAAAATGCCCAAGGCGAAGTGGTCTGGCTGTACTTCACAGCAAAAGATGCAAACTCAGCAGCCTGCAACAAGTGCTTTAAGGTGATACTGTGCAAAGGAGGTAACACCGCCAATCTGATGAAACACCTGGCGACGCATAACGTTTTTTTAAAAGCCGAGAAATGCACCATATTTGATAGCTTGCTGCAAGACCTCACACCGAACACATCTACTGCGGGTGTGGTAAATCTCCATTAGCGAGTTAGCGCGGATCGCCCCGTGGATGGGGCTGGACCACGAGGTCCACGAGGGCCGGTGTCCCTGCAGGTTTTAGATGTGTCCTCGAACCAACACAGCTGATTTAAATGGCTAAATTAGCTCCTCAACATGTCTTGAAGTTCTCCAGAGGCCTGGTAATGAACTAATCATGTGATTCAGGTGTGTTGACCAGAGGTGAGATCTAAAACCTGCAGGGACACTGGCCCTCGTGGACTGAGATTGCCCACCCCTGGGCTGGACGATGCTTATCATTTTGCAGAAAAAAAGAGACTGCTAAAAATAAAAACATAAGAGGTTTTTGGACAAAGTTTGTGCTCTCCATTCTTTAAGCACCAGTTCGAGCACTGTTTAAGCACCAGCACTGTTTCAAAAGTACCGATTTGGATAAAACCTAAACGATACCCATCCCTACTCCTTGATATAGAATTTTGAAGTATTTGACATAGGAAATGCTGGCCTCATCATTTAAGTTATTAAAGGATCAGTTTGTTGTAGTAAACAAATACTAATTTTATTTTCATGGCTTTCACATCTGTCAGGAACAGAAATTCACTTCATCTTCAAAAGCAACTAAACATGAACATTAACTAACATCTAACATCAGTTAGTCTTCAGCTTTTTATGGAAACTAGAACCGAGGGTCAAGACACTACATCACACTCCCTGAACTCAAGTCTTGGAGCCTCATGAGGTATGTGTATTATCTCCTTGACACTACTCACTGTGTCTAATATGCATAAAAGTCATGTGAAAAAAAGTACACCCACAGTCCTTCCATAGGACCCCTTCCCACCCCCGCCAAAAAAAAAAAAAAAAAAATCAAAAACTACAGTTCTGACACTACTTGTTAGCATGTTAAATTAATGATATTACAATTGCAAAAAGAATAAAAAAAAACATGGCTTGTTGAGAAAACCTCTCCTTTGGTATCATGGTTTGCAAAGTTGCATTTGAACAAACAACAGAACTTCTGGAACAAATTTTCATTGTAATTTTGTACGGTCTTTGCCTTACAATATAAAGCTCCTCAAGGTGATTACTGTTGTGATTTGGTTCTATATAAATCAAATTGAATTGAATTGAATGTCCTTTGGACAGATAACAGTTATTTTTGGCCATAACATACACCATCATCTTTGGCAAAAACCAAAAATCCGATATCAGCTCACCTGAGACATCACAACTCTTGATACAAAGTTTAATAAGCTGAATATTCTCCTTTGAAAATATTCTCTTTCACACAATTACATATATCTAAACATGAGTTAGTTCTCAGAAGATAAATCTGCAACACTGGAGTCCTTACCCACCCTTCAGTTCAGCACACCTGTGATAATTTATTCACCTCTGATCATCCTGGCTAGTAATTAAAGAGAAGGAAGACCTTCATTTGATATTGGATTGTTAATCAGGAAACAGTCCTTTTTTGTCCCTGCTTACCTGATGCTTTGGAGTGTTTTCCCTCATGTTTCTGCTTTACCTGTTTATTCTCATCTGTGCAGGATTCTTGTATCAACTGCTGATGTGAGTTACTGAGAGAGAGACAATATGTTCCTGTGAAGAGAGAGACTCTGTGGAATTGCCTGAGCTCGAGCCTTGTGACCAGATAATACCATTCCGACACTTTCATTTATCACTGATCATTCACTATAAATAAACACACTGAATGTCAGCTTTATATACAGTATATATGTATATATACGGTCTATCCTTCAAGCTTGGGTCCTCTACCAGAGGCCTGGGAGCTTGAGCGTCCTGCGCAGTATCTTAGCTGTTCCTAGGACTGCGCTCTTCTGGACACGGATCACCTAGTGCTCCGATTACCACTGGGACCACTGTTACCTTCACCCTCCACATCTTCTCCAGCTCTTCTCTGCACCCTTGGTAATTCTCCAGCTTCTTGTGTTCCTTCTTCATGATTTTGCTGTCATTCGGAACCACTACATCGATCACTACGGCCGTCTTCTTCTGTTTGTCTACCACCACTATGTCTGGTTGGTTAGCCACAGCCATTTTGTCCACCTGTATCTGGAAGTCATACAGGATCTTAGCTAGGTCATTCTCCACCATTTTGTCTCCCATTTTGACCTCCGGACTTCCAGGCCATATTTGGCACAGATGTTTCTGTATACTACGCTGGCCACTTGGTTATAGCGTTCCATGTATGCCCTGCCTGTTAGCATCTTGCACCCTGCTGTTATGTGCTGGGTTGTCTCAGGGGCATCTTTGCACAGCCTGCACCTGGAGTCTTCCCTGGTGTGATAGACCCCAACCTCTATGGATCTTGTGCTCAGAGCTTGTTCCTGTGCTTCCATGATTAGTGCCTCTGTGCTGTCTTTCAGTCCAGCTTTGTCCAGCCACTGGTAGGATTTCTGGATGTCAGCCACTTCCTCTATCTGCCAGTGATACATACCATGCAGGGGCCTGTCCTTCCATGATGGTGCCTCCTCCTCCTCCTCTTTACTGGGTTTCTACTGCCTGAGGTATTCACTGACTTGGGGTGAAACCCTCCATGCATTGTCAGGAGTTTCCTGGTCTTGATGTCAGTGGTTTCTATCTTGTCCTTTGGCCAACTTATTATCCCAGCAGGGTACCTGATCACGGGTTGATAGCCCGGATCTTGTTCTTACCATTCAGCTGACTCCTCAGGACTTGCCTGACACAAATGTTGCCTTCTGGTAGTTTGATCCCCTAAGTTCTGACTACCTTCCCTCTCTTTGTTATCATCCAACTAAACTTCTTCAGTCCAAACGACATTCCCATGTCATTGCTGTGCATCCTGGTGGTGTGGAGCAGTGAATCGATGTCTCACTCTTGGCATACAGCTTGATGTCATCAATGTACAGGAGGTGGCTGACAACTGCTCAGCCACCTCCTGTACAACTGCTCCATTCCGTAGTTAGTATCCGTAGCCAGTCTTGTCAATGATCTCACTGAGGGGGTTCAGCAGAACAGCAGTGGGGACAGAGCATCTCTGATGGTGACTTGTGCTATGGGCTTGAATTTGGCCTCTAGTGTTGTATGCCACATCCCCACTGAGTTCCTGATGTTATCCAAGTCTTCATATGTGAATTATACTTTCATGGTAATTGCATTTATCCTCAGCCAGTAGTTTCAGGTTTCCCTCAATGTCCCCTGCTCTGCCCCCTCAAAGCCAATTCACTATGGTTGTTGGTTTCTCTATATTCACGTCTCAAAACAAAGATGCCTATCACCAGAGTTTGTTCCCTCTGCGGGTGTGTCACAGAGTGGGGAAAACCAATTAACAACAGCTGGGTTGCAAATTCAGTGATCATGGCTTCCAGAGCTGTAAGCTTTTTGTGTAAAATTTATGGTGTACTGTCTCTTATAAAATTAAAGTGTTGAGAGAGTGGAGAAGAAGTATGTGAGGCCGGTGCAGGACATGTATGAGGACAGCAACACAGTGGTGAAATGTACGGTACGAGTGAAAGATGGGTTCAGATTTTTATTTACTTTATTATAAAATGAGTGAAGTAATATTTATGTGGATGATAAAATTTTCATTATCTTTAGATTTCTGTTGACATAAACAAATGTTCAATGATAAAAAGTCCTTTTAACTGATCTTGGTATATCTCTTTGGTATCTAAAAATGTGACTTTTTTGTTCCACTGTGGTAGTGCCTGTACATAAACCAGCCCACATTGATTACAAAAGACAACACAATTTTTCCAAGGTTGCTAGGTGTGGTGCATCCACTGAACGATGCACCACAGTATAGGAGTATAGCTATGACTAAACCTGAAGTAGCAGTTGTCTTTTGTTTTTGTTTTATTACTGTACATTTGGTCAACGCACTTCTCGATCCACTTCAGCTCCAGATAATAACCAAATGGTGTTTGGTCTACCATTACTAATGCAGTGTGTTTGTTTTTCTGAGTGAATGTTTACTAAAGGAATAACGAACAGACGAACCAGTAGCAAAATGTATCAATAAAATACCTGTTTGTCATATGGTGTACTTCTCCAAGCCCTTCTCCTTATATTACTCTTTCTCTGTATAAAAAAAGTTCAATTATAAATATTGATGGTGAAATCTTAGATGAAAATATTTTGTGACACAGCAGTAAGCAAATGTGTCACCAAGCTGGAATATTTTCTAAGACATGCGAGCATATATTTGCCTGTACCTTTGGGGCTGTTCATTTTCATCTTACCATTTTTAAAAATGTTTTTTTCTTCTGATAGATATTGAAAAATAGAAAATAAAATAGGCTTTAATGGGTAATAGTAAATATTTTCTTGCCAGTGAAGTTCTCTTGTCTTTTTTTTTCAGTGTAGTTGGATGTTGTGGGCCCAGCAGAGGTGACCTGCTGCCATGCTGCAGCATAGTGTTGGTGGAGAAGGCGGGTGCGGTGCCAGGGGCATCTCTCTGACAAACAGAGCAGATGCCTTACACTAACAAACAGCCCAGCGGGGCTTGGGTGGGCCTTCCCGTCAACTCTTCGCTGCTACATCAACTCAAAGTGCTGAGACTGCACTGGCTGGAGCAAAGACTTTCTGCCCTTACCACTCATGACCAGAGCTGACACGCAAAGAAGCCCAAAAGCTTTATTTGTCTGTTGTCAGCTGCTGCTTCTGTCACCTGCAGCTTTGGCACTTGATATGATTGTATTATTAGTCCTGGGCAAAAGACTATTGTGAATATGTAGCCTGTGTTTATCTACACAAAGGGCCTATTGTCAGAAGCCTATCCAGACATTAAAGTTAAGCTGTTTATGCACTGTGGGCTGTAGTGGCTATAATCTCAACTGACTGCAGAAAAGTGCAGAGAGATTGTGATTTCACTGTTTTAAACTCAAGCACTCGGTTGGCCTTTATTCGACCAAAAAGATTTAAAGAGGGTGGCCTTTTCTTTTATTTAAATATCACATTGCCCACATGGAGAATGTTTGTTGCTTTAATGGTTGGGTCAATCCCAACTTCAAACAAGGACACCCACCCTCTCAACCTCACATGAACAAAACCCCCAAACACATTTAGTAAATCCACATGCATACAACGCATAATTGATGCCAATGCATAAGCTGAAATGAATTCTCATTATCGGGAATTCTGAGTTCGGCCAAAGTGCACAAAAGCGCCTTGGGCTTTGAAATAAGATGCAAACAGACATTTCATTAATCTATCATGAATTTTTCAAAGTTACACCTCTTTAAAGCAGGATTATTATTATTATTTAGTGTCTTGGGTTATGGATAAATTATGAACAGAAACTGGTGCAGCTACCATGCATTTTAATTAATCTCAGACTGCGGGGTAAGTAAAAAATGACTTTTTATCTGCTGCCAAGTCAAGGACCACCTCCAGCAGTGGAGCAACAACTGCAGGGTTGAGTGTTGCACTGTCTGTACCACAAACTGGGTAAAGATAGCGAGACTGTGCAAAACCTGCCTGGCATGGGAAGATGAAAATGTTTTCAAACAAATAACACAGTGTAATAAATCCTAGATTGTCACCCTTTCCACAAAACATGGTTAGTAACTGTAGTGCCATACACATTAGGGCTAAACCCTGCAATTACTCCAGTACCATGTGCTTTATAGAGCTGTCATTCCGATCTTAGCACAAGGGATCACTGCAGTATTTTCACCCTAGAGACCAAAACGTTGTACACACCAGCAATCAATTAATCCATTACTAAATGAATGCAACATGCCTCATTCACCCACTGAGGCTCGTATCGACATTTAAACTGGGGCAGCTCAGGGTTCAGTATCTTGTTCAAGAATACTTTGGACTAACCTTCTGATTAGTAGATGATCTCCTTTTCCACTTGAGTTACAGCCACCATAAAACCAGAAAGTGGAAGAAGGGCAAACTCCAGGTGTCTTTAGGGTTTCTGAGTGACTGTTTACCAGAATATCAGAGGACCGTTAATGCTGAAAATCTGCTTTTCTGTCTAACATGATTTCTTGGAATAGACACAAGCTCTGAGTTCGTTTAATTATTTTTAGCTCTGTTGTGCAACTTATTATCAAAAAGAAACATCTTAATTACAATATTTATTTTTAACTACGTACCAATATCTGAACCAACTTTTATGGCCAAAAAAATGGAAAAACGTTTTAACATTTTAACATAGTCAATCCCAAGATTCTTTTGTCAAAACACGAACACATTATTATTGGTTGTAAAGGCACAGTTTTGTCATTATTTAACTTATATTTGTCAGAGAGGTCTTTTTCTGTAGCCACAGTGAATACTCCACTTCATCTGTCTCTATTTGTTGTGGTGTCATGGATCCAATTTTTAGGAAATACAGTATTCCCTTTCATGGTTATGCTGATGACATCCAAATTCACTTCTGTCTTGAATTGGATGCCTCTCTCCCACTGCAGCCTCTGTTTAACTGTCTACAATCACTTAAGTATGCTTAAAGAAACAGCTGACTATGTCAAAGACTCATTAAATCAAAATGTTGATATACTTAATTTTAAAAGTTGTATGCCTTTGGATGGGTTAACTGATATCTTTGGCCCTCTTGCTTCTTATTGTCCCCCCACTGTTCGAAATCATGAAGTGTTTTTAGATAGTACTCCTAAATTAGAGAAGGAAGTACCACAGATGCTAACACCAGTTTTTATCAGTTATATGGAATTTCAATTAAATTCACTTTTATTTATATAGCATCAAATCACAACAAGAGTCTCAAGGTGCTTTATATTGTAAGGTAGACCCTACAATAATACATACAGAGAAAAAAACAATAATCATATCACCTCCTGTCGCAAGCACTTTTTACATTTATGCCTCTATCACCTCTAGTTTGGAATAAAGCAATTCTTTGCATTTGGGTCTCAACACTTGTCTCTCCATCACTTGCAGTTAATCCAAAAAGATGCTCCACGTCTTTTAATGGGTATTAGAAGGGCACGATCACATCACTTCAGTCTTAGCAGGTTTGCCTGTCCATTTTCATATTGATTATAATATTCACTCAGCTATTTCACCAAGCTCTTCAATGTATATAACCCCAAAAGAGCACTTAGATCTTTTACCCAGATACTGTTAGTCCTTCACATTTTTACCTTGGTTTTTAATTTAAGTTCAATTTGATTCCCACCGGGTTTTTTATATTGTGGTCTGTTGTTAATTTAGTTTCTTTTTCGAGTTCTTTTTCTAGTAACTAACTTCAAAGCCCTTTGATCAACCTTGTTGCTTTGGTCTACCTCACTCTTTTTGCGCTCTCCAGTAGCTTCCCATAGTCTGTTTTTTATGCTTGTCTCTATGTCCTCTCCTTTGGTTGTTTTGTTTTTGTTTAGGCTGCTGGGGCTTCCCATGATAAACTGAATATTTCTTCTTCACTCATCTCTTTACACTCTCTACATTTAATCATTAATCATTAGTTATTATTAATCTCAGGCATTTTCCCTCGTGTACTATTTCCACTTTTTTTTGGTAAATAAAGTCTTGATACACATGATTCCTGCTGCCCCGTCTGTCTCTGCATTTGGAAACGTAATGACCACAGTTTCTTCCTGTTAAAAGGGAGTTTTTCCTTCCTACTGTCGCCAACTGTGACATTATTGGGGTTTTCTCTCTGTTAGTGAAGGGTCTATATCTTACAACATAAAGTGCCTCTAGGCGAATGCTGCAATGGAGATGGAGCTTAAACTATGGACTCTCACTCAGGTCTAAAATGAAGTAACCGTGATGATCTACAGATGTTGCTTTGCATTGCTCCAAACTGTGACACTACACTGCACAGCAGAAGAATCACTACAGCTGCTCTGCAAAGGAATGTATCCTGATGTGATGGATGTGAAGTGTCAGAATATCTGCCTGTGTCTCCCTTTGCTCCATTTAGCCACTGAAGAGACATTAGAAAATCTGATCAGTCTGTAACTTTAGCTGAACATAATAGACTTATTTCAGGTAAATTACCCTCTGTGGTGTTCATACCACTTAAGTATGCTTAAAGAAACAGCTGACTATAAGCATCAGTCACAGCAAGGATTACAATAAGGCTCTTTTGTTACGTTCAGTAGCAACTGAGAGCTATCACATGGCAGTCTTTATCCTTTCATAGTCACGAAAGGCGCCCTTTTCTCATCTGAAAGACAGACTTTCCCAAGTTACAAAGGCAATGTGTTACCTGGTGAGGCATCCACGGTAGCAGCATAAACTAAATCTGATAAATCTGAAAATGCTCACTGCATTACCCTTTTGTTAGGGATGAGCGATGAGTCAGTGTGGTAGTGTTCCTATTATTATGTCTCTCAGCTGGTATCAACATATCATATTGACTAATTGTTAGTAATAAATTAGGGTGACCATATTTTGATTTCCAAAAAAGAGGACTTAAAGAAACATATTTAACATATTTAAACGATGCCTTCTCTGTGCGGTTATTGAATTGTGAAATAAAAAAAAGATTTAAAAAAGTCATATAGGCTTTTACAAGTCAACAAGTGCAAAAAAAATAATTTAAAAGCCTCTGGAATTAAACAATGTTATAGAAATAATGCCTCATCTGCATAACAAAAATTACCAGTACTGGGTCGGTATGAGGGAAATTTCTTTTACAGTTTGTCTGAAAGATGCACTTGCACTTTGGGATCTTTTAAACATCATTAGGCGCGTTGCTGCGCGCTGTCTGTCCCGTCAGTGAGCGCAGAACAAGCACTCACAAAGCAGCAGTTCAGGGATGACGCCACAAACATGGGTCCTCTATCGGAATATAGGAAAACCCGGACATTTTTATCAATCTCGAAATTCCCCCCAGACGCCCTGGACAGAACGTGAAAAGTGGACATGTCCAGGGAAAAGAGGACGGTTGGTCACCCTATAATAAATCAAACTAATGTTACATTATGGCTCTTAAGCTAGCATAACAGCGCTAGGTGCCACTACTGAATTTAGCTCTTAAACTTTTAACTGAGTGGGTTACTATTTTCTGATATTGGAAATACCACTTACACTACCGCTAGAACATCAAATAGAACATCTTATAATTTTGTAGGCCCATACACAGATCAGAGACTGGAGTGCTAATTCATCAGCTAATGCTAGCAATTTCAGTTTGCTTTTCAGCCATACACTGTACATGCACAACACGCACAAACAGCTATTAAATGAGTCCTAATGGATTAAAAAATACAAGAAAACTGCAGCATGAACTTCTTGAATAGTTGAGAAATCAATTTCATTGATTCAAATAAGCTGAAGTAAAGCTTTAAATGTACCTCTGGTATTTTCAGATATCTCTTTTATTCTACATGCGTACATGCATAGAAAAATGTACAAAGCAGTTTTAATATTGTAGTGACAGTGGTTCTAATGTTTGTCCAGGATCAACATTGCATCTGACCAGTCGCTTTTTTTCCAAGTTGCAAAGATAACAATAACAAACTGCTGATGTTCATGCAGGAAAAAATACAAAAAATTGGGTGGTTAGGGTTTTGGCTCTGTAGGTAGGGTTTGGAATATGGGGTTAGGGTTATGGTTTGGTGACTGGTGTGGTGTTGTGGCGTTTCCATGTCGCTAAACTATGACATCCCTACAATATAACTGGTCACTTGTGGTGTTGAATCTGGACATGCATGAGATTTGTTGATCCAGGAACAACACCTACACTACCATATCACATTGTACATGACAGTGTCAATCCCTAGGATAGTAAACATGAACATAAGTGCACTACTCCTTTTTGGTGGGAGGGCTACTGTGTCCATAATGTTAATTTAAATGCTGCTTTTTTTATTGTTGGGCTCTTGATTGAGCCATTAATGATGCCATCATGTTGTGTAACTATATGTGTAGGTAAACAACAACATCAAAAAGCCCTATTTAAGGAAGAGGTACCATCAGATTCTTACTGGTGATTTAATACATATAGTTTTTTATGACCCACTAATCATTGTAGTTAAAGTTTTGGCTTTTTCCCAGGTCATTTAAATAGGACCATCAAAATAACTGCCCAAGTAACTGTCTTGAAGCATTATCAGTATGGCAGCAGAATAGTATGGCTTGGTGTGGGATCAACCTTAAAACCAAGGTGTAAATCTAAAACCTTCAAATTTAGCTTGAGCAGCCAGATTTCCGTCAAAGTGAAATAACCATTGGAGGTGGTTTGGGAAGTTGAGGAGCTGTGCAGAGGGATGTCTGGACTTTGGTCAGCCTGGTGCCTTAACTTGATAAGAAGCAGAAAATAATGGGTTGATGGATGGCTCTGCTGACAAAGAATACATAATCTGAAGGGTATGTTCTATTTCATTCTGAGAAAACTAACTTATTTTCCCCTAAGATCTCAACAGCTGATCTCACCAGCTGGATCAGCACAGTCTCATCATGATTATCAGTCGAGAGAGTATTTAATCAGAGGAGCATTTATCAGTCATAATTTATTCGGTTAAAAGTTCATGTAAAACTCTTTTTTTGGTTTGACATTATTGGATTATGCCATTCTTTTCCAGACCACAATGAGAAAAGTTAAATTGATGCTCTCCACATGCAAGGCTAGAGGTAAGGGAAAGGAGTGAAATAAGCTTTAGAATCACCAATTCCCTGCACTGACAAATTGCAGGCTGTGAGCTCAAACTGCATTGTTCTAATCTGCCCAAATGAACCCTGATGAGAAAACGGTTCCAGAGTCTGAACAAACCGAAGCTGGGGGCAAATATACTTTCACCAAAAGATAAGCAAACACCATTTGATAGAGGTAGTTGTTTCATTTACACATTTAGCTGTCAGCATTCCTACATGTCGGCATTACAAAATGACAAACTAATCAAGTACCATGGGAACAGGGGAACCTGGGAGCCATCTGTAGCTATATGGAGATCAGGACTGGGAGACTAGGAACGATACTCTCCGTGCTTCACTCTGTTTCTAATAAGTCATCAAGTACCGTCCTACAGGCCTCCTGAGTTGTTAAGCTCTTGCTCAAACATGATCCTTGCCATGTTGGTGATTTGCAGGACAATTGGTCCACCAGGGATGTGAAAAGGTCAGGCTGAGGTGCTTGTTCAGTCCCATGTGCTAAAGCTGTCACACAAGCAGCTCTAATCTCCCTCTAACCATGCTACTGGCCACCTAGCCAGGAAGCAAATTTTACTTCACTTTTTCCCAGAAGACATGTGAAAACTCCTGGCTGGCTTGGTTTGAATTGCAGTGAGATACAAAACTCGAAATGACTATCTCAGTATTTAAAATTGCATGCAGTTTGCTGTGTTGACAAAAAAGTTCCTCTCACTATTTGTTTATTTGGTGAAAAAAGACAGCAGGAAATCAGTTATTATATGAAATCAGTTATTATATCTGGTACTTTAGCAACATGGCCACTGTGTTTCAGACTTGTTTAACTACTAAACTGTTGGAAGACCTCATTTGAAAGCTTAACATAGATATCCATGTGCTCTAGTAACATAGTCTCATGGCAATCAAGAGCTATTGAGTCTGTAGAATTATTTTGGTGAAAATAAATTCATCCCAATCCCCCGTTTGTTTTTGTTTGTTTGTTTGTTCATTTATCACAGGTTTCACTGAATAAAATTTACTGATACTTGTCAGGGACAGAATGACATCTTTCTGGGTTAAAAAGGCAACAAAAAATTATGTTTTGAGTCTGGAATAGTTGGTGGTCATTTTTCCTTCTTAGAGTTTAACATGAAACCAGTTATTTTTTGTCAGGAATTGGACACTTTAGGTGGAAATTTAACAGTTCATCACTAATAGCAGTCCATTTATTCTCATATGTTGCTAGCTTCAAATCACCATGCTAATATACTAAGTGCTATGAGAGAAAAAAAAATCTAGGTAATCTGAAAAACTTGAAGACTTCAGTTAACTTAGTGGCTACACTAGTTATTGGTAGAAAATAGAAATTAGAAAAGTTAGGTATTGCTGCTATATATAAAAAAAAAAAAAATCAGGGAAAACTGTCCTTTTCCCATAAATCTGTGATCTTTTCGCAGTGCACAAATCATGAGTCTGCCAGTAGCAGAACCTACGGAAGTGAAAATGAAAGATGTTTACCCAGCTCAGTAGTTGGAGATGTACAGCCTAATGCCTGCAGCTTTTCATCTAACCGCTTACTTTGGCTGTTCCTTGTTGTTCCATGACCACCTTTAATGTTACTGTAGCTAGAAGCTCACTGGCAGGAATCACCCCATTTGCATGCTGGTCTTAGACTGAAGGATGTTTGAAGCCTTCACCTCAAGCTTCATCACAGTGCAGCACTCACTCAGAAAAGGAGTTTTAGCAGGATTCAGCTTGTATGACATAAAGCAAATGTATAGAGCTTTTAGCAAATTTCATACAGGAATATGTGCCAAATATATAGCCAAATATATAAATGTTACTATTTTATATTAATATGTTAAAAGAAATAGGCAATGGGTACTGTTAAGCATTGTTTTTCATGTTTTTCTACCAATTGGTAGCTATTCTAGTCCAGAGAGTAGGCCTACAAATGACACTGATTGTGCATAAGTAACACACAGAATTCAAGAAAACTATCACTTTTCACACCGTTCTTAAGTTTTACCCATTCACACTTAAACAGGTGATTTCAATTAAATTTAACATATTTTCCATAGACAAATTACACAGAGCTTAGCATCTGTCTTGGAGCAATTGATGAGTGATTGATCAGTTGGTGTGCGAATTTAATCATGCTACAGTTTTAGACAGAAACTGCAGGTACACATATATAAATATATACCATCAACAGTACTGATTCACCCATCCAAATGATTGAATTCAGCGTTCCAATCACTTCCATGACCACAAGTCTATAAAATCAAGTATGTAGGGATGCAGACTGTCGCTCTCAGGAGCTCAGTGAATTCCATTGTGGTACTCTGATAAGATACCACCTGTGCAACAAGTCCAGTTGTAAAATTTCCTCACTACTAAATATTCCACAGTCAATCCCTTAATCTGCTTGCTGCAGAACATGCCACTGTTGTAACCATTACAGTGCAGAAGGAACATCTGTTGTTTTCCACTGTAAAGTGAACATGTAAAGGTAATTTGAACATATAATACACCAAAAGCAGTGCTATTGCAAAATTGGATGATTAGGCCCTTTTACCTCTGATTAGCATTGATAAAGAAATTACTGACAGACTGCGGCCTCAAAAAAATGTTGTTTTCAGACAGTTTTCCAAAACATATATGTAAGCTAAAATTTACTCCATATGGATTATTTGGCTGGAACAAAGTGTAATATATTCTAAAGATGTCAAATATTTAACAGCACAGTAAGAAAAGTGCATGTTGTGATGAATTACATCTCGAACGACAGCTGTGTGAGAAACATAAAGAGACTGTGATGTAAACATTCATGTCATTTCTGCTTCACTGACAGCATGTCTGCCTTTTCACAGGATGAACTACAGTGTCTCCTCATGTGTTTTATAGGCTGCCATAACTATTAACACCCACTATTTTGGCTATGTTTTATTTCTTGGGGAAAAAACACACACCGGCACCTGCAGTGCTACAGATGAGTTTGCTGATGTAAGGGCGCTGGATTTCCCCAACCTTCATATGACCAGGCATGACCCCCACTGTCTTTTTCCCTTGCCCATACATTTTGAGTGAGGGATGATAGGTTCTTATTTGGCAAGCCCGTTTAGCTCCCACAAAGCCGCCATTGGCCTTTGGCTGGAGGAGCCTCTAAAACACAAGCCCTTCTGAACAGGGGTCTGCGTATTAAAGCACAGGTTTTGCAGGAGGCAGCCCTTTCTCTGTGACAGTCCCTGCCCCAGAGCTTGACGTGGTGTCAAGCCCAGGTGCCTCGGTGGCTCAGCTCCTCTCTGCATTCCAGACAGGCCAGATCCAGGCTCTGACAGGCTCGGTCTGTGGGGAGAGGCTGAGTCCAGACGCTGCTTTGACCCTGCTGCCCTTCTGTATGTTGTTTACCTTCAGGTGTTGGCACCTGCTGAAGGGAAAAAAATAAAACAGGGATGTCTGTTTCTAGCTTTCCCAGACAGGAATCAGAAATTGACAATCCTGGGGCTCAAAGCACCTCAGCCAGACAATGTGGGCCCTGTGGGGCTGCCAAGAACTGACTGGAGCTTGACCATAGCTTAAGCAGGTTCTCAAGGCCAAAGGCCCCTGGATCCATTTTTTTTTTTTTTTTAACGGGTCAAGAAAAAGAATATTTTAATCAGTTGAGTTATCTCTTTTGAAGCTTTAAGAAAAAGAAAAACACATTTGACAAAGCGTAATCTTAAACGTGTTTTAATTCACATGTTTTTCAAGTGTATAATGAGCAGCTGTCAGGTCAGGAAGCATTTGAATTAACTTGAGCTACAAACAAACCTTCAATTACTTGGAGAAATAAAAAGCTAAGAACCCAGCCGTGGTAGTGATCTCTATAAGCTCACTCTAAATAACTGTCTGTGTGGGAAAGCCCAAACTGCCATCTTGTTCCACCTTACTTTGGTGCTTTTTTTTAAAATTATTATCTCTATTTGATATAATTTTCTAGCATTTTGTCTAACAATATGGCATCTAAATGAGAATGGAAAATACAATGCAGATTTAAATACATTTGGCCTCTTAAATGGAAGGTTAAAGAGACTGGACAGCAATTGCAGCAACCATACTTCCTTGCTGTCAGTTTTCTGCTCACTGCTTCTTTCTTACCAAGAATTAGTGCATGAGTAATTATGGAGAATTATTCAACAGTAGTGTAATTATGCGCAGTCTTTTAAATGACGGACAAATCTGTTGCATTATGTTCATTGTTTTGCAAATGCGGTTGATGATTCTGTTATCTGTCTCTTGCTCTGCAACACCTGTTTTGTATACTTAAAACAAACCCTGACATCGGATTATGAGTGTGGCAATCAGCTGAATTATGAATGCTATTCAACCTCTGAATACAGTCAGCTAATGGCTGTCCAAGGGTGATTTTTACTTTTCATAGGCATAGCCTGAATGTCAGCTATGTGGGTGACTCACGCCAAACCAGATCTAAGTGTGGATTTTGAATTTATTACTCTCTGACTTCGGTGTGCAATGAAGTACTGTAAGAATATTCACAAAATAGGAATATTATATTCATAATGCTTTATAGTATGCTCATAATTAATGACAGTAAATAGATATTTGCAGTGTAGTTTAGAGGCTAGTTTTCACGTCATTTTTATGGTGACATTCATTGTCACATTAGTGTGGTTTTACTTTTTTAGCTAATACTGAGATACAGTCATGACACTGAAGAGGAAGATGTTTGAATTTTACTTCAATCTATTAATCAGCAAATATACCCGTTCACATGGTTAGCAGTGACAGCTCTATAACACTATAACACTATTGCTGTTATTGTCTTTTAGGGGGATGTTTATTACTATTACAGACCTTGGCAGGCACCATTATTACAGTATGACTGAGAAAAATCACCCCTGCTTTATCTGTGGGTACGTGTAAAAACCATCATAAAAAGGGCCAGAATGCCTTATCTCTTACATCCTCTCAGAATTTGGAGGAAATTATTGTCAAATATAACATGCAGAAGTAGGGAATAAGCTGCGTCTCTACCATTACATACTTGTAAAAGCCATTGTGTAGTCTTCTCCAAGAAACTGGCCCATCTGCGCTTGTGTCATAGTCTTAAACAAAGACCAAAGGTGAGAAAGTAGAGTTGCTCTTGGATTATTCTTTAGTTGTGGTAAGTTCAAAAAACAAACCTATCCTTTCTCAGCAAACATATTCATCCTGGAGTCAAAGTCAATAACCCATTAAATGTATTAAAATAGCCTCTTCACTCGTTCACTGTTCTCTTATAGATAGAAAATAGCTCTTTAGTTTTATTTATTGGTTTCTATCAGAAAGTAGTTGGTAAAGTATGTGTCAAAGTATTTTATTCCCTAACATATACTCCTACACAGAACAAGAACCATGTTCCATGTACGCCAAGCATTGAATGTCATGACTCACAAAGAGAAAGAAAAGGAGAAAAATCCCATCTAGAAAGAAATCTTAAGCAGATGCATAGAATCAGGAAAATCCCCCAGGATAAGCTGTTATGGTGTGAAAAGCTCTGTATGGTTATGAGCTGAGAACACACTGCCTTTATTAAACATGGGTTTCATCTATGACAGATCTAGAAAGGTATTTCAGAGATGCACCACGGGTTACATCTCACTCAGATCCTCCTTTACGAGATATTCATTGCTTTTAAACCGTCGCAGAGGAGAAGTTGTGCTGTAAATCTTGCCCTTAGTATTCCAAGTTCATGTTTGATGTCATATTTACTACTTGATATGTGGTCAGTGCACACCTGAGCTCTAACAGGCTTACATTTCTCACCAATGTCACAGCCGCTGAATCCAAGAGTCTCTTTGAGCAAAAGTAAGGTAAGTGTATGTCAGTCCTCAATTTCCTCTGTGAAACTGTGAATGTTGCACTTTTCCAAGAAATTCACTTTATCCGCTTTATTACAACTTAAATCTTGACTAGTTATTAGAGGCAGTAATTCCTATTATATTTGCTGACTAAAGCCCATATAAATTCAATATTATCCGTACTGTGGTCAAATCAGATTAAGGTACACTAGGTACAGAAAAAGTCAGACTGTTTATCATCAGCTTGGATCAGGACTGAAATATGTTACCAGCTACTGAAAGGTTTGGTCTGAAATGGGTCTGTAATGCAGAATTCAATCTGTAGTTCTTAGTGGTGCCTCAGAAGATGCTTTTTCCATCCAATCTGAAAATTACCATCTGTACATTTTAAAAGGTCCTTGTGAAAGACACAAGAAACCAAAAGCTATTTTTTGGTGCGTAACAGAAAATATGCTGCATGTATTTATAGCTCCACAGCTCCTTACAGGTGTGACTGGTTAACAAAACCTGTAAGCTGCCCAAAAAAATGCAGTTCATTTGCTCTAATTTTTCTCTACCACTTCTGGCAAAATGACATTGTGGGTTCAGAGTACATGGATGGATGGATGAAATTCTCCTGGTCCTTTCTTGATACGTTACTTTTTAAGTATTAAAGTGATTTCCAGTAAGATTAAACAGAACTAGTCAAGGTCTGGTTTACAGCAAACAATCTTGCAAAAAAAGAGAAATAGTCCATATCAAATTATTATTTATATTTAATGATCAAATTCAAATCCAGCAAAAAATTGGAAAACATGACTGCTAATATCAGACCATAAAGACATCAGTATAGCTCTTAATGATCATTTTGAAATCCTTGTATAACTTAATCTGTGAGTGGATTATTGTGATATGCCAAACTTCTGCTATAGGGCTCAGACACTCCAGTGGAACTATTGTTTTTAGATCCCTTCCTGACAGTCTTGCAATGACATAGTTACTCTTAGTACTCCAAAGGTTAACCATAAACCTCACACAAACATCAATTCCTATTTCAAACTTACCTGTGTTTCCTGTTGAAAACCATCACTAGACACGAGACATGGTTTGCTTCTGTCATGGTCCCTGTGCCTCACCAGCTGATCCTGTTTTAGGCAACATGTGTTGTTGTTGTTTTCTCTCTCTCTCTCTCTCTCTCTCTCCCTCTCTCACCTGCCGGGGCGGTGCTCATTATGGGCTCCCGCCCCTGGCCCACGCACCTGCTGCCTATCGGGGTGATCGCAAGGCTTATTTAAGACAGCAGCGCTGTGCCACTCGTCGCTGGATTGTTGAGCTATCAGCGTCAGTCACTCTACTGTTTGTGAGTTAAACTCTGTAAAGTTACTTCCGTCTGTTCGCCGCTAACTCCAGTTTCTGTGTACAGATCTACCCCGGACCTTTCCCTGCCTGCCTGTTATCGTGTGGATGAGTGAGTGGATTTGTGTTGCCCCGTTGTGGAGAGAGAAGAGAGAGCCATTGGAGTGTGTCTGATTCCCGTCCTTCCCTTCACATGCCCCGGAACCCTGGACCCCCCTCCCCTCCCCTCCCTCCAGCACGTTGTAAATAGTATCACCTGGTGTCGTTTGTACTAATAAACTGTCAACTCTGCTAGGATTCCCGTTCTGCGCCTGAGTCCATTAACTAAAACGTGACAGCTTCTATGACTGAGCAGTTTTCCTCAGTTTTCAGTTGGAAAGGCCAGAGCTTTGTAGCAAGGTGAACAGACATCCTGAGATGTCTGAGGGCAAGTATGAATTCACCAGCATAGAGTGTATTAAAGATGCAGAAGTTTTTTTTGTTTTGTTTTTTTTTGTCCACACCAAAACAATATCTGCTTGCAGATATCGCTTTGCCCTGTTCAGCCTTATTCACCAGATTTGCCTCCCTGTGACTACATCCACTTCCCAAACATTACACTCAAGCTGAAGGATGACTGTTATCCATAATAAATCATAGTATTGGATGACACTGTGAATTTTACCTTTACTGTTTTGTAATGTGATTTTAACTACTGTTTCTGCTGTAAATGAATCTGTTTTGCATTGCTTTGATGACATGATGACATGACAGTGCTTTGATGTTATATCCTGCCATTACGTGTCATATTCGTGTCATAACATGTCACACTTAATACCGCCCTGTGTGTGCACCACTCAGGCAGTACCTAAAACAAATTATTAATATACAATTGTGAGAAAATGGCTGATGCAAACTATTGTTTAAAGCTATTATTATTTACACTTTGTAGTCCATATTTTCATTGACAGCGGCTCTCTGATGTGTCTGTTTGTCTGTTTCTGTTGTTAATCGCAAGATCCCAAGTACTACTTATTTGGAGTCAAAGCTGCTACGATACGTATCAACTTTTAAAATGTCACTTCCCTGCAAATTGTCCCGAAAGTCATTTAAACACTTTAAAACTTTTGCTTATAGGCCCATGTATTCTATATTATTTTATGCTGAATAAGGACAGGGTGGTGGTTAGATGTTACATTGTGAGAAGTTTTGGAGAGGTGACTAAACTTTTGTTTTTCGCCCCTAATTATACCTAAGTGAGAGCTTTCAGACCACCTAGTATTATCCTCCAACTCTGTATCAAAGCACAATAAGTTCACCATAAACATGTCTCTATTTGAATTCTCCCTTGCTCCAAGCACAACCTCAGCAAGCCCTGACTTGGCTTTTTGAAAGCTATACAGGGACTTTGGGACTGCTGCAACTAGTCTGGTCTGTAAGAGCTTACGGAAGAACTACTGTATCCAATCTCAGCTAACCCTGTGGTTTCTCCAATATGCGCAGATGACCTCAGGATTTAATATCCTTATTTGCCTATTTAGTTCAAGACATGCAGCCAATGCCAAAGTTGTTAAGGCAAAGCAGTGATTTATTTAACCAATTAAACTTGGGGATAATTAGGTGGAGACAATGAGGGAGCTGTGTTGGGAATTTGTCCAGTATGCAGAGGTTAATGATAATCCTCTCTGAGATAAGTGCTATGTGACCAATGGGAGTTCATAGTGGAGTGCCTGTTCCAGCAGACATCACTGGGGTCTCTGAAGTGCATAAATTAGTACTGGCCAACCCTTTGGCTTATATAATGTAACTCCCAGATGACACGCTCATTACTGTAATATCTTCTCTACACGACAATACACCCTTCTTCTTATTATTTGATCGTGTTTATTTCAACCTGAATAGCTCTGGTGTTTTTCTTTCCGTTTTGCACCAAATTGTGAATAATGGAACATGAAAATGCAATTATTCTCTCAGTGCACATGATGAGTATGAATTCATTCAATACAGAGAAATGAGGCCTTCAGTAACTAAACATCACTGATTTGCTTTTGCAGAGTTCAACATTATTGACAGAAATGTGTGCAAAATTATTAGTGTTCTTCTTTTTTCTGCATTTGTTCTTTCCACAGAATTTTGGGTAATCACATTTAGTGAAATAATAATATCAAATGCAATCCCATTCGGAGAACTGGGTCAAAGTTTAAGTTACTCTTACATAATCAGAATTAAAAGCCAATTATAGTGTTTAAAATAATAGTGGGTAATTTAATTCATTAGCTGACAAATGCACAACATCCTTCCAGCTGTATATTTTCACTGCTGCAGTGGGCTGAAAGCCTGGCATGCTTTATTTGGATTGCAACAACCCTGTTTAGTTTGACGGTGATTCATTTTTGACATTGTGTAAATGGCATAAAAATCATCAAATCAGCATGCAGGCTCTTAAATTGCTAGCGTGTTGGCACAGAGTCACTTTTGTTTTGTAGTTTAAAATCATCCTTCTCAGCATTATGTTTATTAGTAAGGCCTTTGTGTCTGCTTGAACATGTATCCCTTATATTATGTAACTGAGCTGTCCATGCAGTTTTTTATGCAGGGTTGTGTACTGTCATCATGCACAACAAAAAGCAGCTAGTATGCCCAATTTCCACATGGGGAATAAATATGATGTTAAAAATAAACCATATTTATTTTTACCTTATAACTACAGTAACAAAAGATATATACTTCAAGAATAGTATGAGGATGCAGACTGCTGGGTAGCCTTGAATTCCACGGCTCTCTACATGTATCCTGTGAATCCAGTTTATCTGTCTCGCTATGAATGGTTTGAAAAGCAGACATGGTGGATCGTTCCCACCTGCTTGGAAAGTGATTTGCTGCCCAATGTGTAGAAGCTCAGGTATTTCAAATTGTTGTTTACAACTAAGGGTAAAATATGACATTGACAGGTAGACTGATGGAGTGTCACGAGTAGTGATGGCACTCAACACTGTGGCAGACTTGCAAAGCTTTCAATTTGCCATTCGATCTGCCTCACATCCTTTACCTATGGTTATGAGCTTTGTGTTTTGAAGGAAAGAATAGGATTATAAATACATGGAGCCAAATACATCAACCTTAAAGATAAAAAAGGAGATGAACCCCAGAACTGCTTTAGTTCCTTTCCTCATGAAGTGATGCAGGTATTGAAATGTTTGCCGAGGACTAAACAGAGCTGCCATCAGTATTCATGCAACGTTAGTTGTTGGCATTCTTGGAAGTTTTGGAATCTTGGAAATCCTTTGAACTAAGTATGGCAAAATTTATTGCTGATTGACATATGAGGGAGTGGTAAGTACAGTCATGTGAAAAACAGTCTTTCACTGGACTTTGCATAGACTCCTATCAAGGCTAAGTACATCCTTACTATGTACTCTGGAATTAGGAGGTTAAGTAGTAGCCATATACTACTAATCAAATGCACTTTATTAATTGATCATCAGCAAGTTTGACCACCTTCATAAAAGCAGACATTTTTATATTTTGCTGATCTGGTACATCCTACTGTGTGTTAACAGAATGCTACAATCTTCCCAGTAGCAGATGTCCCAGTAAATTTACCTCAAGGTCAGACTTGAGACTCAGAGAAATCGCCAACTCCTGGCTCTAATGCTGATGGGATGTGCCAAAAAATAAGAGTGACTCAACTTTCTATTGTATTTTAAAATAAACTGGTGGTTATTAGAATGTATTTTAGCACTTATTTTAGTATTTTAGCACTTAAAAACCTCCTTACTAAGCAGTAGCCATAGATTTATCAATAAGAACCTTTAATGGTTAAGAACCAATAACTGATTTTTATTATTCCTCCCTGTGAATAAGCTTCAAATGAGACTATCATTTGAAATACAGTGTGGTGTCATTAGGCTTTTTGAAACAAAGAATAAGAATAATAGAATAAGAATACTGAACAATACTGAATATATGAAGAGAGTAAAAGCTGATTTGTTGGGTGCAGTAGATAATTATTACCAAACTGTTATTACAGTTGCATTGATGTTGCTACAACTATAACACTCAGTTGTCCACTGAATTAATGTATAATTGTTGTACAGTTTAAATCATTAATAGGCCTACATGATTTTGTAATCATTACAGGCCCTAATTCTGCGCAGAGCGCTGACAAGGCTCTCTCCAAGGTGTCTGGAACACGTCATTAATTACAGTCTCTTGTTGTCCCCACCTTAGCTGTGAAATACTATTATGTGCTAATGACTAAGCAAATATGTCAATACCTCATCCCAGCTGTTGAGGATCTACAGTGTTAACACCTCTGCAACCTAAGTGGTGAGTCACATCTAGAACCAAATGAAGGAAGTGTCCGCCCCGGTTTTCCTGTTACATACTTTACAAACAGGGATAAACACCACTTAAAAGCAACAGATGGATTTGAGTCAGAGCAGACAAGTGAGTAAGGGTGTAGAGATGCATCACAAGTGAATCAGCCACTGTTACATTTCAAATACAGGTTTGGACTGGTCTAAAATAAAAGGGGAAAAAAATCAGACTTTTATGATTGATTCCATGTTGTGGGGGGAAAAAAGGACATCATGGCGTTTTGCATTACTCAGATAAACAGGGTGCACAAGTCTGCTCATGATGACAGGTTATGCGATGCTCTGCTGAGTACTGATTCTTAACACACACACTCCAAGTAGTATATTTAAATATACTACTGTATCCACAGGGAGCACACACATGGATATGGCGGAAGGAGCGGAAACCACAGGTAAAAAGAGCAGTGAACTGGGATAAATAACTAGGTGTGCATTAAGCTGTGAAAATGTTCCACATTATCATTTTCAGGTCAACTGAAAATGGCTGCATCTTCCCCTTTTTGTCCTATTTACAGTCAAACAACAAAGCTGCAGCACAGTAAACATCTGGTAAGGTGTGGAAAAGAACAAAATCTTATTTCATGGTTGGGATGTTGCCTGACAGTAGAATGTTTATAATGCATACTTACAGATCCATATGTTGTAAATATCTGTTTCTACTTTGGTAACTTCTTTGAAGGAAAACGATAACAATAACAGAGAGAGAGAGAATTTTTTTTAGTAGTGGCCTGATCATTTGATCATGATTAGATCATAAACAAAAACTAAATCCATCAATCTGAGATGTTTCAGTTCTTCTCTGAACATGCAGACATTGTCGCTTTCATCAGACTAGTCTGCGTCTGCAATGCAGTTTTGCCAACATAGCAGTTTTTGTCTTAGTTTCACGATTGCAGAGTTGGCAAAAGTGTAAAAATTATCTACTTAGGTATGAATACAAATACTAAAATTAATAAAAATATAAAACTTTTTTACTCAAGTAAAGTTAAAAAAAAGGACAGACTCTGAAATGTACTCAAAGTAAGAAGCAAAAAGTAGCTCTTTGGAGGATGTTTCTACTAACTATTTTTGTTAACTAAATGTACTACTAATAAAACAATATTAGTACATGGCAATACAAACTTTACTTCAATCTAAATCCTCAGCTTGAACACTGTTGGGTGGAGTATGAGCACAGAAAAAGTTGTTGATGCGTGACTCTGCCTCAACACCTTAACAGGAAAACAAGTATAAGCAAGTGTTAAAGTGGAAACTCTGAGACTGTAGTAGGTTTCACCACATACTTACCACATATTAACTTGTTTATCCTTCACTAAACCACAGAGTATTTTCATGCAATCTTTTAGTATCATAGTATACTTTGTTTTGTAGTTAAAGTTCCAAATTATTCAAAACAAAAAAAACTAACTTCATATCATACACAGATGTAATATCTGATTTTAATAAAACTAGGTCATTACATGGGAGCTTTAAATTTTAAAACTCCAGTTTATCAGATGCCACCTAGCAGTTCTTACCTTTAAATATAACCTCTGTTCTTCCATTCCTGCCTTGTCTTTCTTGCATTTTTCTCAATTTATGAGTAAAGTTATCTCATATTCTTTTCTATACCGCAGCTATACCTTCAAGTATTTAGAAATGTTGAGTTTAATATTATCTGCTACAACACTCACTTTATGGTCGTGTGACCACAGTTTACAGACTTTTGCATTACTAGTACTGTTCCAGATTGTTCCGACCCACTTTAATCAACTTTAATTTAATATAGCATTATGAATGATGCATAAATGATATGGTTTTGGTCCTATTATCTCATTGCATATGATAAACCCATGCAGAGCTGGGAAATAAAAACTTCCCACAGAACCTAAAGTAACAAGCCTGTTATGAAAATGTAAGGAGTGAAAAGTGCAGGTTTTTGTGTAAAGATAAAAGGAGTTTCAGGTTATGTCAGGAACAGCATCCAACATAAAAATCTGACAAATCAAATATGTGAATAAGGGAGTAGACAAAAGAAGTTTCTTTAGGTACTTATTATGTGATGCTTTCTATACTAAGTCATTGGATGAGAAGGTTGCTGTTGTGGCCATCCTCAATATCATTAAGCTGCTTCCAAACAGAATGTTAGCCCACAGACGGTAATACTCAAGCTCTCCTGTTTTCAAATGCAGAAAGCAATAGTAGTTTGTCTTTTCCTCTGGAGATCCACTTTGAGGTTGAAGGTCACTCTATCTAGAAATGTTATGACCATTTATGGCATGTCAGTCAAGAGAAATTCTTCCTTTCATGCTGTGCCTACTTTACTGTAAAACACCAAGCTGATGTTTTGGGGAGTTTTTTTTTTTGTTTTTTTTTTCAATTTGGGGAGACTGACTGGTAAAAGTTGTGTTTTAAAAAAGTTCAGTTCTGAAAATCATTTTAGTTTGGGGAGAAACTGAGGGGGAAAATGCATTTGCAAATTTGCCCAGCTTAATGTGGATTTGTTGGGTAGGGAAGTCCTGGGAGAAGTGAACTTTTCCTTTACTTGCTGCAGAAAATGTTCCGTAAACAGCTCTCAACCTTCAGGCGGCCAGTTTCTATAGGTCAGGCTGCACCAGCCCAAACAAACAAAGGAAGTGCTGTGGGAGGAGGAGCTGCATGCTTACTCTCAGACACACACAGATTTCCTGACTGTAGGACTTCCTGAACACCTCGCAGCAACAAGAATGTAGGCAAAGACATTTGAAAACGTATAACTAGTCAGACTCCTTTTTATCAATAGATAAAGATGACTGACTAATGATAACTGATGTATTTATACATTATAGAAGAACAGGAAATTGCTGAGGGAATGCTGTGATTTTGCAGGTGCCAGCTCATTCATTAGTTCTAAGCACATTTGCAAAAATAGCAGGATCTGAATAAAAATGATTGTCTGTTCCTTATGGCAGCAATTAAGAGAAATGAAATTATTGTAAGTCATAATCACCCAACAGTAGCAGGCAATGGTTATAATAGTCACTGACTTTCAACCCCCATTTTCTACCATCCACTGCATTTCTATTACTTTGTTTTTAGATTTGTAACAACCAATCAAACCCATGAAAGCCAGCACTTTAGTAAATGTCAAATTTGGATTGTTTTATTTGTCTTATTTTAAATTGAAAGCACGGTTTAACTTGAGCCTCACTATGCGTTACACATATAAGAAGACTGATTCCTAGACCAATTTGATAACAGAGCTGAATTAACGCTAAGGCATTAATAAAATTATCCATAGCCATAACATAAAACAGCAATCAATAATCCATTGCCTTAAAGCTCAAAACAACAACAACAACATAAAAGTATGTCATGTGATGTGGAGTGAGGAACCCAAAGGAGAACTTGTAAGGTGATCTTTTATTAAGGATGATTAAGTCAAAAACAATAAATCCAAAAACAGAGGTAAACAAAGACTAAAAGAAACACTGAACCTCTGAGTTCCAGGAGTAACTACGGTAGCCACATGGAGAACACACTAGGAAAACAGAGCAGGTACACGTAATAAAGACCTGAGGCAGGCTGAGGCTTTAAATACATTCTCGGAGTAATCAAAGGAAGTGGACACAGGAGGGTGATGAAACAGAGCTGAAACTAATCAACACAAGACAAGGAAGTAAAATTAAACACAAGGCAAGAGAGATGAATGACTAACAAAGTAAAAGAGGAAGTGCATAGAATACAGAATATAGAGAATTTCATACTAGAAGCGGAACAAGAGCTCATAGAAAAAAAAAATGTAACCAAGACTCAAAACCTAATAGGAACCTAGAATACAAAAAATAGTAAAAGACTCAACACCTGGAACTAAGAAACCATAGATACTAATGAATAAAAGGAAATTAAACTACAAGAAACGACCAAATTCAACTACAAACAGAAACTGACACTAAGCACTAGTGATAACTACTAAGAAAAACAAAAAGATAAATTACACATAATACAAGGCACAAAACAGAATATGAAAAAATAAGAAGATACGATCAGAATAATAACTCCAAGAATTCAGAAATCCTGGGTTTAAGAAGCAAGACAGTATAAGCTGCAGGTTTTGTATTTTAGAGCAAGTACCTGGAGAATAAAAGATCAAATATTAATATTAACAAGGTAAATACAGTTAGCATATATGCATATAAATACATATAGAAATTACTTGTAGTTCTTTAAAGATTTAAAGCCAGGACTTTGACAGTTTACACAATTTTGCCTCTGCATGCCACCTCTGAGGGATTTGAAATAATAAATCAACAATGGGGTTTTAACAAAAGCGGTTCATCAACTGACAGATTTTTTTAATGTCTCTTTTTTCCCAAATGGTTCAAAGATTTCACATTTTACTGACAAGTAACTTCATGGCTTGGTGTGAGTTATTTCCCTGTTATTAACAAATTATAGTGCAGAGATAAAAGATCTGAATATCAATCAATTCCACCTGTTAAGTTATCATTAGCGTTTGGCAATAGGTAATTAAAGCATTTTAAGTCTAAGAAAAGGAGGCTATCAATTGGCTGAAAAACAAAAAAATAGATGAGATGAAATAAGATACGTGGACACCCAGGTATTTGTACAGCTCCACCACATTAACATCCTGTCCCAGGGAAGATACAGAACTTGTAGCTGTCCCCTTCCTTCCGAAGTCAATCATCATCTCTCTGGTCTTTGTAGGAAAATAGTAACATCATGCCATATTGCATTGTTTTAAGCACATCTTAGTTCAGTACAGATGCTTATTAATTAATTAATTTATATTGTATTTGCAAACCAAAATACAATCAGTGAAATAAGCACAAATTATTAACCACATGGTGGACCTGCAACCTTTGGGCCCCATATTGTAGAGGATATCCCAGAGCTATTATAGCATTTGCATATGTCATATGTGTTACTATCCATATAATGAGAGTCAAGCACTTCAGATATCAGCAATCCATGCCAACCAACCACTAAATGTACATGAAGTGAATGTGACTGTAAGGTGTAACATCTGTGGCTTCTGTTCATAAAAAGTAATGAAGGCACAAAAATAAAAGCCATGTATCTCCAAAAGTTGAATCTGTTCATCTGGACGTAGCGTTTTGTGGGAGAAACGTTTCGTCACTCATCCAAGTGACTTCTTCAGTCTCAGCTGACTGCAGGTTTCCCCAAACCTTATAAACAGTACATTTGCATAATGACTGAAACCAGCCCACTGAAGGAACAATGGGCTGTGAGGTCAGTTCCTTAATCTCAAAAGCCATGTATTTTTTACCTAATGTGTTTTATTTCCCCCTTATAAAAAGAAAAGACACAGGAGCTGATTTTGGTGTTTGGGTATGTGAAACTATTATTTAGACTGGCATTACCGAGTGATACATAAAATAGGATAGAATCAACAGAATGTTGAAGATTTTCTTCTACCTAAACTTTACAGTCAGTAGGCCAGAATAGAAGGTTTCTCATCAGATTACTGCTAGGAAAAGCCAGAGTCACTGAAGTCAAACAGTCATCATGCTACGATAAGCCCCTCGGGGCTGACTCTCTGGGGAGCATGAATGTGCTCAGTAACATCTTATTATCTACCACAGAGTTACCTGATCGTGGTGCAAGGGTTGGGGGGTATCAACATCACTGACAATGGTCCTCTGGGGATCGTTAAAAAGCCATATCATCTTTCATAGCAATCTGGTCTGTAGTTCTCTTGATGCACCAATCATCAAGGTAAGGAAATCCTAAAAAGTTGATTCTATTCATCTGGACGTAGGCTAGTCTGTAGTTGAGCGATACTGGAAGAAAAAGTTGGATGGACAGACCAGCTCATCAGCCAGCAGTGACAAATATCCCTTTCTTTAAATCTGTCCACTATTTGATATTTCTTCAGAGGCTATGGCCCAAACAGGATAAAAAAAAAACCTGCCAAGATGGGTTTGTTTTTATTTTTTTAAAAGTCTGTTTTACTAGAAAGTTTATAGTGTTTGGAGATTTAAAGCTAAATTGGGAACTACAGAAACTTGTGTCTTAGATATTCCAGCCAAATGGGCCACTAGAACACTGTTTACTACAACACATATATGCTGTCACAGTTTAGTTGTATTTTCTAAAAGTGGTGTTTGTAGACGAGGACAACCGCACAATAACCTACATGGAGATTCTGGACCTTGTGGCTCTATGTGTAAGTCAATAAACCTTTGAGTGAGTTTTTAGTATTTTTCTTGAAAACAGATGTGGAATAAAATCCAATGGGTTAAAAAAAAGGGAAGCCACAACATCAGCATCTGTGGGTGCTCTAATTCTAGTGATGACAAACTGCAGGTAGAAATAAAGTTGACAGGGATCTGATGGGATGTCTGTGCTGCTTAGTACTCCGAGACATCAAAAAGACAAATGATTGTGTGTGACAGATGTCGGTGTGGGATATGTGGTATTCTAAAGAAATGAGTGTGCATTGCAATGGGAGATAAGTGGGGACAGAGTGAGGAGGAAAATGTGTCTGTTTGAGTAAATGCACGGGGTGGGTCACAGAAGCTCACACTTCTGTGGCTGAGTTTCAGTGATGGGTCATGAAAGGAAATAATGCTGAGAAAGATTCTTATCAGGATCTGAAAAGACATGAAATGATAACAACAAGGACTGAAAAGAACAACAATGGACAGCAACAGGTTTGGTTAAAAGGACTAGGAGGAAGTAAAACAAGTAGCAATAGGTTTATGAGACAAACAGGTGACAACAAAGTTGGAAATTATTAATAAAGATTTTTTTTTTTGCTCTTGTATTTAAAACATCTATTACAAAGTTACCTCAGGCCATAATCCAGTTCCTGTTGTATGTAATGATGATGGTGAGAGAACAGAAATAAATTAGGTGAAGCAGAGTCACAAAGGTAGGAGGTGGGGGTGGATGGAGGAGTCAAACAAACAGAAAAACTGGGTTTTTCCTCTTTCAGTTTCCTTTTTAGTTCTTTTAACCACAATCACTTTACGACCTTGACCTTAGGTAACATCTTGGAATCGAGCACAGTGTTTTTGTAATAGGTAAGGCCAAAGCTGGCTCCTTCCTTGCCTAAACCAAAAAGAGGGGGGGGAAAAAAGAGTATTTCTGTGTTAACAAAAAGGTTGGTGATACAAGAGACACTCATCAGGGTAATATTCAAGTGGTAGAAACAAGAGGCAAGTGGAATTTTTCAGTCTGGAGGAATGGTTCTTTGTCATCACTGTAGGTGCTTTTGGAACAAAGACTTCTGGGTAACTGCCTAACTGACTTGAGTGCTCCCCTGGGAGCTACATACAGCTTTGTGCTGCTAATAGCAACGCTAACATAACATATTATCAAGCCTACAGCTGGCATAGCAAAAAGTAGGCTACAACCCCAATAAGTGGGACAACACTGCGAATGTAGCAGTGTGTTTGCAGTATGTTGTGACTTTCAAAATAACAACAAAGTTGTAAGGACACATTTTGTGTTCTTTTAAAATACACTACCAGTCAAAAGTTTGGACACACCTTCTCATTTAACGGTTTTTCTTTATTTTTTCTACTTTCTACATTGTAGATACATAATGATGACATCAAATACATGAAGCAAGGTATATAGAATAATGTAGCAAAGATTTTAGACTTCAGAAAGTAGTCACCCTTTGCTTTGTTTACAGCATTGCAAACCCTTGGCCATCTCTTCATGATGTAGTCACCTGAAATGGTTTTCACTTCACAGGTGTGCCTTGTCAGGGTTCATTTGTGGAATTTCTTGCCTTCTTAATGGGGTTGGGACCATCAGTTGTGTTGTGCAGAAGTCGGGTTGGTATATAATAATAACTGAGTATGAGTCTGAGACTTCATTAATCCCATGCAAACATACAACCATTTAGAAAAACCCTGCCATACTACAGGTCCTGGTCCTCCTTGGGCCCTCGTGCTCTGGGGGGCCTCTAGATGTTTGGGGCCTGGATCTCCTCCATGCCTGTTTCTTCTCCTGGGTGGCAGGGCTATGGCTCCCCACACCCACTATTAGACACTTACATGGAGAAACCTTATGAATGCAAGCGCGCTCACACACACAGGTGTGCACATAGTTGTACACACAAGTGTTCACACAGGTGTACAAACAGGTACTCAGACACACACAATCCTGGTAGGCTGCTGCCTCTAAACATATTAAGTATTACTAGTACTGCTCAGTAACAGTCAATATTTATTATTTACTTTAACTTGTGCTTATGTTGGTTGTTGCTGTGGTTTCCCTACGATGTTGTCTTCTTTTTTTCAGCAGGTGTAGATTTTCACTCTTTTCTCTCTCTTCTCCTCTATTTTTCCTACCTTCTGCTTCTGTTAATCCTTTTCCAACATCTCTTTCATTCTTCTTTCTCCACATCTCTACTTCAGCTGTTCAGAGGAGACTGCACAAATCTAAGAAACCACTACTAAGGAAAAGCAACAAGAATAAGAGATTTGTTGGGGCCAAGAAACACAAGGAATGGACATTAGACCAGTGGAAATCTGTGCTTTGGTCTGATGAGTCCAAATTTGAGATCTTTCTTTTCATCTGCCATGTCTTTGTGCGATGCAGAAACGGATGGTGAATGGTGAACGGATGGTCTCTACATGCATGGTTCCCACCATGAAGCATGGAGGAGGTATGATGGTGTGGGGGTGCTTTGCTGGTGACACTGTTAGGGATGTATTCAAAATTGAATTTTCTATGTGACCAAGAAGGAGAGTGATTGAGTGGCCTGGCCTCCAACAGTCACCTGACTTAAACCCAATGGAGATGGTTTGGGATGCGATGGACTGCAGAGTGAAGACAAAAGGGCCAACAAGTGCTCAGCATCTCTGAGAACTCCTTCAAGACTGTGTGAAAACCATTTCAGTTCATCTCATGAAGCTCATTGAGAGAACGCCATAAGTGTGCAGTAATCAAAGCAAAGGATGGCTATTTTAAAGAATCTAAAATATCAAACATGTTTTGAGTTGTTTGACATTTTTGTGTCTACTACATAATTCCAAATGTGTTCATTGATAGTTTTGATGTTTTGATTAGTTTTTCAGTCATGGAAAAAAAGAGAAAAAAAACATTAAATGAGAAGGCATGTCCAAACTTTTGACTGGTAGTGTGTACCATCTGCCATTAAAACTGATTAACTATGCTACATGTAGTTAAGTATAAGAGGAACCACTTATGTCAAACAGAGCTTTTCTCTGGCAGACTAGGATATCAGTAGAATTCAAGTGAGAGGAGACCTTTATGGTTGGGACTGTACCCCCGAGGTCCATTCATGAAATTCACGCTGTAGAGAAGACCAGTTGTCCTATGTGGATCCCTGCAGAACTCCTTTGAATTCTAGCAAAAAAGAGCCAGCAAAGTGGACACACAGTTGTAACTGTCAAGCAATTTGAGAATCAACTCATGTCATTTACAAATTAGCCAGTGTTGTATCGTCTGTTTCCAAAGATGACAAGACAATATTTTTTGCAGTCTATTGCATCGATAATGTTATTTACCACTTTAAAGGCACAATAGAAAGTTAAATGATGTTCATAAAAAAAAACACAGTTTTTGTCAAAAAATTTGTTATTTCTTTGCTAATAAGCTTTTCAATAACTTTTTCTTAAATATACAATGTAGCTATTGAATCATGAACTGAATGATCACCTCATTTCAAAAGAGGGAAAATAAAGGCAGGTATCAGATTAATTCTTACAAACTGTTCAGGTTTGACATTTCAAAGCAGGAAAAACACACTAAATGGTTTTTACTTTTCATTTACAGGTGCTACACAAGAAGGTTTATTCACATGTGTGAAAGGCTGGGGACTTTCTTCATGTTTGGTCCACTGCAGAGTCCTAGGTCAGTTGACATCTCAGTTATTCTAAATTTGCCATGGAAGTGGTGAAGATAAAAAGCTTGAAGTGTATAGAATAAATTGGTGTATGAATATATATATACAAAGTGTGACTTTTCATTAAAAGCTCTTTATGTGGTCAGTAATGTGCCTATCTTTTGGTGCTCGTGCTTTGCAACTGCAATCTTTAATACCTACAATGTGAGAAAATAATCTAATGATAAACAGATGAAAATCTGTTTATTCTGAACTAGTTGGGATTATGGTAATTTAGAGTTAACTCAGATTAAAACAGAGATCAAAAGAGGCTGAGGGTCATAAGATTTGAATGGCACCTGAGTTGCTGTTTCAGTGAGTGCATGAAATATGTACAAATCCCACATCAAAAGTTTTCCTATCACCGTTTTGCAGGCACAGACTAGTTTGGAATAAGCAAATTTTGTGCACCGTTTTATGATTGTAATCGTTATATGTGGTTATATAATAAAAAGTTATAACATTTTTGTGCCATTTTAACTTTTAATAAAACAAATTAAATCTTTACAGCTGTTATGTTTTCATTATTTATGTAAAACAGAACATGAGTGTTAGCAAATTGTTTTTCTCCAAAACAAGTGTCATAAAACCTACAAAATACATACTTAATGATGGCACTGTCTGGGTCGGTACTGACCCAGACAATTCTACCCAGACAGTGTACAGTACAGGGCTTAGCACACAACTTTGTGGGGAGTGAATATTAAGGCTAAGGACTGTCCCATTTTGGCTCTCTGTATACAGATAGAAAGCCTCTAATCAAAGAGCAGGTGGTTAAAGGAAGTCCAGTATAGAGAAGTTTTACTGTAATTCTTTCTGGGAGTATTAGCATAATAATCTGTTCATCTGTTAGCTCTGTATGGGAACTGAAGTGGGTGGGAGGCAGGACATGGTGTGGCATCAGACCAGTTTCTCAAAACACCTAATTATAATTGATATCTAGTCTGTTGGTAGGGTTAGGTTGGTAGTTCTTAAGGCAGCTAATGTTGGTCTTTTTGGGCAGCGGGACGACAGCGGCCGATTTCAGGATGGTGGGATGAAGAACTGGGACAGTGATGCTCACCTCATGGTCCTGGACCATGAGACTTGAGCTACTACATTTTAGTGTACAAGTTGCAGCTTCCTTGGGTCTGTGCAAAGAAGCAGTTCAGCCTTTCTGTGAGTACAGAATCACCCTTACCCATCATGGTGATGCCAGCATTTGTTCAAAAGTTCTCTGAAGACTTATTGGTCTCATTACCAATGAGAACAACAGAAAGTATAGAAAATTGATCTATTTTTCTCATGGGTGTTCACCTGACCAATACACTGGACTGGACTAACAATACAAAACCCATCTACAAAAAAGGATAGCAGGTTGTATCCTCTACAGTGGTGATGGCGTCTCTCCTAATGATGGGGATGCATGCAGGAATCTGGAAGGTGGCATTTTTATTTATAATTTTGATTAAAAAAAAGTATTTCCACAGGAGTTCATTTAATAAGATAAAGGCTATTCTAAACACAGTCCGATATATCATTAAAAAAAACCTTACCACAATGGTTAAAACCTCATTTAAAAACTATTTAACATCTTCATTTTGGGAGCTTAGATTGTCTGACAGTAGCTCCCACAAAGTGGTCACTGACATCATCTGCAAAAACATTAATATGAGAATATTGAGTTGAGTATTGGTTAAAAATAAATCAATATTAATTATTTTTCTCCACATTTAAGATTTAGATGAGTTGGACTGTTAATCTCGTGTGACACTAGCAGACAACCAGTCTCAGATAAAATCTCCAGTCAAAATCTACTTAAATTAAAATCTAAGGTAGGTAGCTGGTTACTCCATGAAATTAAAGTCTCCCTGTTTGCTGAAGGAGGCTATAAAAACCTACAATGGTGATCAAATGGACCTTGAAAAACAAAAATTTGAGGGCAAGAAATTCAGCAGATACTGACAGCTGGATAATAGCATGGAATTAGTTTTTTACATAAAGTGCAACACCACCATCCTTTTCTGGGGCAGTCTCTGTGAAAGTCATTATAACCAGTAATTGCAAAGTCTTTGTTTTTATACAAAACAAAAGTTTAGTATAAAGTATGAACATCAGTATCTGATGCTTTCGCTGAAATTTTCCCCAAATGCAGTTTTTGAGAAAATCTAACATTTAGATGGAAAATATCAAGGCCAGATCGAGTTTTAAAATCACAACGAATACTCAAACATTTATAATCGGCACCACAGGGTAGGTTGTCCATTTCCAGATTTTTTTTTAAAAAAAAGAACTGGTGGAGCATTTTTTCATTGTTTTTTCTAGCAACACAGACTTATTTTTGGGAATGAATGTACAGGGAAATAAGCCAGTTGAATAAATAGGTAAGATGAGATCTCCACTGATATGTGTGATAAAGTTAGAAGAGTTTCTAGAAGATTTAAAATCCCAGTTCATGCTGTTTGAAAGTAATAAAAAAATATAGTCTTGTTCTCCAGGCTGTTTCTATACTTGGAGAACTATATATGGAGAGGGAATAGCCAATAAAGACAATTAAAGAAGCAAATGTGCTGAAAGGCATGTAAATTGAGTGCACTTAATCTAGTCTAGTCCAAGATAGAGTAGTCCAGATATTTTTTTTTAAATCTCACTCAACAATCTGACAAGAAAAGAGCAACCGTTTTCAAAAGTGATACATTTTGTTCTCCATTCATTTTCATAAATTGTATAATATAGTATATCATGAGACTTTTTTGTTATGATACATCTGAATATGAAATTATGATATCAAAACATGTTATAATACAAAGTAGAAAGCCCCCTCTGGCAGTGGTCAGTCCTGACACTTTAGCTGCAGTATTAATTAACCACAGCACCACTTCCAGTACTACCTCAAGTAGTCGCATATTTGTGGAGCCAACAAATATAGCAAGGAAGTACTGCCGCTTGTATGAGACATGATATGCAGCTCTGTGTGATTACTGAATGGATGTTCCCTGTGTACATACATTACATTTGAAAACATGCTTCACCACAGTGGGAGGACTTGGATTCAAACTTGTCTGACTGTTGCCTTAAGTCACTGAAAAAAAAAGAAAAAAAATGTAAATCTAGAAAGATCATCAAGCTCCAACAAGAAACCAGCAAGGCAATCAGCACATTTAAAAACACTGTATCTGCTGTTTCGCATTCTGCATCAAAGTTTTGGACTGTGTATCCAAGAGACTAATGGGATTATCATGAATATCATGTGGTGATGTGGCAGCTACACTGATGACTAGCCCAAGGGTGTGGAAAAACAATTATTTTGCAAAGCCACCAAGGGGAAAAAAGGAAGCATTTACAAAAGCAATGCCTATCGTCCCCTATTCATTTTCATAAACCAGCATATAGAGTGATTCTTGGGAGCCACTGTGTTTTAATAGCTGTCGTGTGATGTCACTCATGTTTCAGCACTTCTGACGGCTCAAACATCATCCCTCGAGCCATAAAAGTGTTGAGCAGTGTTCTGGCTTGCAGTTACTGCAAAGCTGATGAGCTTTTAAGGGCCTATATTATGATTTCAGATGCCTTATCTTATATGTCAAAGGAATGGGATTTCAATTTAACGGCAAATATAACTTTACAGTATCCTCAGGCCATAAAGTGCATTTTTCACACTTCCTCGGTTATATGGTGGCTATTATTAAGGTAGTCTTCTGAAATGAGAAGTAGTTGCTCTCCTTGTTCTTTACAATTCCTTGATGTTGTAATATGTCTCGAAATAAAGTCTCTTCTCAGTCTTTTGTGTGCCAGATGATTAACTCCATATGTACAGTGTGGCGAAAATGATGTGCCCCCTTCCTGCTTTTTAAAAATTTTGCATATTTTTCATGCTCACATCAAACAAAGTTTACCACCTTGCTGCCACCGTTGGCACCAAAACTACATTCAAGCATTTGTGATAACTGGCAAAGAATTTTTCACACAACGGTGGAGGAATTTTACCCTCTCTGACCCTGTGTGAAAAAGTAATTGAACCCCTTGTTTAATCATGAGTTAACAGTGATTAGATACATTTTTTGGAAAGCTGAAATCAATTTCACTAGCCACACCCAGACCTGATTACTGCCAGACCTGTTCATTAAAACATCACTTAAAAGAAAGAGTCTGAAGTAGACTTAAAAAAAAAGAAATATTCCACAATCTAAAGAAACTCAAGAACAGATGAGAAAGTCATTGGCATCTATCAGTCTGGAATGGGTTACGAAGCTATTTATAAGGCTTTGAGACTCCAGCAAATAATGGTGAGAGCCATTATCCACATGTGGAGAAAACCTGGAGCAGTAGTGAGACTTCCCAGGAGTGGCTTGACTACCTAGTCCATAAATGACTCATCCAGGAAATCACAAAAGAACCCAGAACAACATCTAAATAACTTGTCTCAATTAAGGTAGTTCAGTAGGCAGAGCATCTACCAATCATCTACTGATTGTAATGTTGGTGGTTTGATCCCTGGCTCCCCCAGTCTGTATGTCAAATGTCCTTGGGCAAGATATTAATCCCAAGGTGAATGGGATTCGACTGATGAATCGACTGAAGTATGAATGTATATAAAGTGTTACGTCCCTCTGCAGCCCCTAATCGTAATGTGTTCAGCTGGTGCTAATTGGCCACACCTAGTCAGGTGTGGATAAAACCATACCTGAGGCAAGCTTCCGGGGAGCTCACTTGTTTTTGCCTTGGTGGCACCGGCCATTTTAGCCTACCTGGTATTCCATTTTAAGATTAAACCTCTTCTCACCCACAATCTGGTGTTCATCTCCTTTTATGTTGCGGCTTTTGAGCCGGGTCGTAACATAAGTGGGGGCTCGTCCGGGATTTTTGGACATTTTAGTGGAGACTGAATATCAGTTTTTTGTATTGCTTTTAGGTGGGTGAGTGATGGTGTTCACTGTAATTGAGCAAACTCTCTTTAGTTAGTGTGTTTCGGCTGGGTGGCTGTGCTGCCCTTCCATCGAAGCACTTGTTTGTTTTTTTGCTTTATTGTTTTAGTTTATTGTGTTTGGTGGTTATCCTGGGTGGGGGTACGCTTCAGGGTTTGGTGGGAGGCTGTACCCCTGGTCTGCTGCCTACCCTTGAGTTTGCGTTTAAAGTTGCCTCGAGCCCGGTACACCACTGAAGACTAGACAGGTCAAGTTTTGTTTTTAGCGTTTTAGGCTGGGAGTTGCTCATAGTAAATCAGTGGCAGTGAACTTGGCAGGAGGTTTGAGACCATTCAATAATTATGGTCTGTAGCTGAGGCAGGTAGACCATTTTTAAGTTGGCATAGTGTGTACTGTGTGTGCATATGTCAGTGTTGATGGATGCTAATGAGATCCTCATGAGGTGAGTGTTTTGTGCTGTGACTTTTAGTGTTGTGGGGAATATGGCTACTTTTGTTGGATCACTTGTGAGTGTTGTTGGCCAGGTGATGGCAATAACACTGAGGGGTGCTGAGTCACCCTTGATGTGATCATTGTGTGGCCATAGCTCTCCATTTTGTGGTTGGTCACTAGTGTGCTTGCTTTACTGAACTTTTTGGATTAAAGTAACTTGTTATGGTATAGGGCCACTTGTATGTGACTGTTTGTGTGGTGGAGACAACAGATCACTTAGTTGTGATTATTTGTTCCTACTTTTGGTTTTGTGTTGTAGGTCAGGTAATCGTTTTGGGTTGGTGACTGTTGTGCTCCTTTGTGTTGGTCACATGTTACTTTTTGTGTGTGTGTGTGTTCAGTGTGGCAACTTCAAACCCTCATGCAGGGGCATCCATGCTTAAAGATGCCAACTATAATGTGAACACTGTGCTTCTGTTAGCTTTTACTTTTATTTCAGGTTTGTGGGTCAAGGACCTGAAGGCTTCAGAGGGGCTTTTAATAAATTTAGGGCTCCTAGAGGAACCCTTTTGAGGGAGGAGGTGTTACGTCCCTCTGCAGCCCCTAATCGTAATGTGTTCAGCTGGTGCTAATTGGCCACACCTAGTCAGGTGTGGATAAAACCATACCTGAGGCAAGCTTCCGGGGAGCTCACTTGTTTTTGCCTTGGTGGCACCGGCCATTTTAGCCTACCTGGTATTCCATTTTAAGATTAAACCTCTTCTCACCCACAATCTGGTGTTCATCTCCTTTTATGTTGCGGCTTTTGAGCCGGGTCGTAACAAAAGTTAGTTAGAAAGCACTTAAAAAGCATAGAAAATAGTGCTTGTGTGAATGGGTGAATGTGGCACATTGTATAAAGAGCTTTGAGCACTCCAGGAGAGTATAAAAGTGCTATATAAGAATCAGTCCATTTGTTCATGACTCAACAATGTGAAAGTCATTTTAGCCAAAAACCCATCTTGAAGTTCCCCAAGATTTTTGGGAAAATCTTCTGTGGACTGACGAGACAAAAGCTGAACATTTTGGAAGGTTTGAGTCCCATTACATCTGGTGTAAAACACACACAGCATTTCATAAAAAGAGCATCATGCCAACAGTCAAGTTGTGATGGTAGTGCAATGGGCTGGGACTGCTTTGCTGCTTCAGGACATGGACATCTTTCCATAACTGAGAATGCCCATCCACCAGTTTACACACTGAAGCTCAAACACACTTGGGTTTTGCAGTAAGACAATGATCGAACAAACAGAACAGCAAGTCCACCTCTGAAAGTCTAAAAAAATACAAAAAATAAGAATAACTAAATAAATAAAACCAAATGAAGGTTTTGGTGTAGTCTAATCAAAGTCCGGACTTGGATGAGATGCTTTGGCATGACCTTAAACAGGAAAATTATCCTGGAAAACCGCCCAGTGTGTCTGAATTAAAACAATTCTGCAAAGAGTTGGCCAAAATTCCTCCACAATAATGTGAAAGAATCATTGTCAGTTATTGCAAACGCTTGATTGCAGTTCTTCCTGGCCAAGGGCAGTAGGTAGGTTTGGAAAGCTTTTTTTCTATTAATGAAATCAGTTTCAGATCATCAAACATATTTCAGAACTGTTTCAGAAATCACGAAGGAGGGGATACATGGTACTGCAGAAAATGTGAAGATCAAGATTGTTTTGAGATTTAATTATCTGATACCATTGTATTAAGTATGGCTTTTCCATTTATTGTAAATTCAAGTGAATTGCTCTGTCTTGTTATTCTCAACCTGGTCGAGCTTTCTCAGCCTTCTCTGAGGATCTTTTGAATCATCCTCTGATCAATGTCTTTATCTCATCTTGTGCCTGCCATGTGCATTTTTATACTTATCCTCTTAGTCACAAATCACACAGAGACTTTTGTATTGCTTTTATCTTTTGATTGTATATTGTGTGCTCCCTTTCTTTGAAATACGACAATGATCTATATACTTGATCTGAGTCACACAGACAAGAGCTATTCATGCAATGTACACACGAGCAACCTCTCTGACCTACTGTGTATGCTACAGTTCTTGTGTTTGACTCTTTCAGAAAGGGTTGTTTAGAGATCTAAGGTTGCACAACCACTGTTACACATTAAACTACTTTTGAGAATATGTAAAAGATGCTACTATGGCTTATAGTAGAACGTAGAACCAAACAGCAGCTCCAAGTGGTGCCGGTTTTTCCAGATTTTGCTTATTCTTTTCACCACATGAACATTGACACCAGCGGTGATCACAACCACCAACGCTAGACACAGCACCATAATCACCAGCGCCAGACTATATGACCTCAGCTTACTGTGGGCACCAGGAACTTGGATATTATAAGTGCAGTGCAAAGAAGATCTGAAAGCTAACTTTATTCAATATCTCTGCAACAAAAGCTTGAGTGTTAACTTGATTGCCATAACTATCTAATCCTCACATTCTGTTGATAATTTTAAGTATATCTTTGAATGGGTTTTTTATGAACTAACAGTTTCATAAATGTTTCATAATTGTTACCAACCCATTTCAAGGTCTTTTTGAGTTGTCACAACTCCCAAAATGATGTCTCACAAGGGACAAACTGTACAGAAACCAGTGAGGTGTGTATCATTCATTCTGCTCACTGATTAACCCAAAGTAACCCAGATGATGTAGGTGAACTCTTGCAGTTAGGCGAGTAAGTGCATGTAAATTCTTGGATGGTGTATTTGAGGCCTGTATCATGTCAACATCTTCAATAGACCTGTTAGTTCACCTGAGCATGCCATGTCAATGTCAGGTTTTGCTTTAGTTAGGTGGCGAAAAAAAGAAAAAAGAAAAAACAAAAGACATTTTGTCCAACAATTGTACCCAAACCTTTTTCTTCACCCCATAAGCTGCTGACTTTCTGGAAACTGTACCAGTGAATTTAACGGATGATGGACCCTTTAGATGCCTAATGCTCTTATTGGCTGTTCTAGGCAGCTTAATACGGTGTTTACCTGTAGTCATGTGAAAATGAATACTTTTGGAAAACTGCTGTGAGCCCTTCACCCTGATATACATTTTTATGTGTAATTCTTAACACAGAGGCTGATAGTGCAACTTTTTAACTTGCAGTTAAGTTAATAAGCTTTTGTTGCCACAATGGCTACTGTGTGCATCATTTTAAAGGCCAAAACATTCAGTTTCACCGAAATATATATATTTTTTTTTTAAATTTCCTACCACACAACACAAACAGCTCTTTCTATATATTACAGGTATAGAGATAGTTTTATGTTCTGGAAATTTGATTTCTTAATTTTTGCTTTTGTGCTACAGGAGGACTTCCTATATTACCCATTAAATAGTGCCTATTAATATAATTTTATTGAATTTGAATTTGAGGGTTGAATTGTGAATTTTTGTGATATTTCAAAGTACCAAAACTTTGGATCCTGGTTCTTAATTTGTATTTGTTTGTCTGATTTGTCTGAATCCTCCCTTAGTTATGCTCGAATAGGTGCAGGCTGCTGGGGGATTCCCATGATGCACTGAGTATTTCTTCTTCAGTCACCTTTCTCACTATGTGTTAATAGACCTCTCTGCACTGGATCATACTTGTTATTAATCTCTGGCTCTCTTCCACAGCATGTCTTTTATCCTGTCATCCTTCTCTCACCCCAACCGGTTGCAGCAGTTGGCCGCCCCTCCCTGAGCCTGGTTCTGCTGGAGGTTTCTTCCTGTTAAAAGGAAATTTTTCCTTCCCACTGTCGCCAAAGTGCTTACTCATAGGGAGTCATGATTGTTGGGTTTTTCTCTGTATGTATTAGTAGGGTCTACCTTAACATATAAAGTGCCTTGAGGAAACTGTTGTTGTGATTTAGCCTTTTGTTGACTTCTGAGAACTGATATTTTAATTTAATTTAATTTATTACATTATCGTATGTTCTATAAAGCTATAAAATGGTCACAGCTCCTTCCAGCATGACCATGGGATAGCCAGGCCTGGCAGATGCACAACACACACAGCTCATGGTTTTTTTGTATTCCTGTTTATTAAAGAAATGACAGTAAAGAGCCAGAGATCCAGTACTGTCTCCATCGTCTTACTTAAAAGCCAAAACACAACACATTGGCAGGCGTAACGCACACAAACTGGTTACACTTGCACAAAATCTTAAAACATATCCAACTGTTGCCCAAAACCTGTATTTTAGTTGTTAGAGACATTTTGCAATACTATGAATGAAGCCGATACATAAAATGATGAGTTTCCAATGTTATTCACAGCAGTGTGGAAATGGTCTAAAAGGCCTCTATTCATTAAAATTTACCACATAGATGAGAATAGGTATTACTTTCAGTTTGCGAGTCAGTCACAGCCCTGCTGTTTGTTGGAGAGGTTTCATCTCATATAAGGTGTTTTTTTCTGTCTGTGCCATGAATAGACGGGGTTACAAGGGACTCAACATTTAAATGAAATTCTCATATTTCCATGCTGGATCAAACAAAGTGCTGCAACGTTCAAAAAGTGAATTTGGCATTTTAGATTAACAGTCTCAGTCTAACGTTTTCCTTGTTCCCTGAGTGTCTGACTGAGTCTTCCTCCTTAACATCGCATAACAGCCTTTAATAAACCCATTACAGGTTCCTCATGAAATGCTTATTGGGATAGTGGAGGGATTTGTGCATGTAACATGGAAGGTTGTGCGGTTCACACTATTTCACACTAGATATGTTTGGTGACGGCGAGCTGTAATGGACTGAAAGGTGCAAATCCATATGGATTTACTTTATGGTAGTAATAAAACTTGTTGGCCTCTTCTTTCTGGGGGAGTGTGTGTGGCCCAGCTCCAGACCCCGGCAGATGAACAGACATTTCTATCTAAGAAAGATTTCACATAATCACAAATGTGCAGTTTCAATCCTCACTTTCTACAAAACACATTAAAAATGTGGCTGCAGGTTTTTCAGGTACACTTTAATATTTATCAGAAAGTTTCTATTTTACTGTCATGAAGTTCATTTGTGTAACAAGTCTTTGTGTTAGTTTATCTTTTTGTCAATATTTTATTGACTATATAAAAACATCCATTCACACCTCCTCACTCTGCCATCTGGCTGTGGCTCAGGTGGTAGAGCAGATCAGCTACTAATTGGAAGGTTGGTGGTTCAATCCTTGGCTTCCCCAGTCTGTATGCCAAATATCCTTGGGCAAGATACTAACCCCAAGTTTCCCTCTGATGCGTTCATTGGAGTGTGAATGTAGTTTAGTTTGCACTTGTGTTTAGAAGTGCTTGGGTGAATGAGGCATGTTGTATACAGTGCTTTGAGTACTCCGGGAGAGTAGAAAAGCGCTATATAAGAATCAGTCCATTTACCATTCACCATTTACTCATAAACTGCTTATCACTTTTTCAATCCCCCAAAAGAATACATTATTATGAACATTATTTTTCTATTTTTTTAATATCTCTCTTGAATTTTTCTTGTTTCTAGCTCAAAAAAAACCATTGATGTTTCTGTTTCTTACCCACACCGTGTTCATTTCTTTGCTCCACTGCAAATGAAATAAACAAGCAAAGCTGCAAATTCCTATGACCCTCCTGCATTGCAATATGTGACTAGGGACTTCTTGCTTCAGTATAAAAGTAATTTACCATTACAAAATTCACTTCTGAAACATTATGTCAAGACCTGCAGCTCTGTCTGAATACTGCAGCCTCTTAAGCTTTTATTGTGTCAGCCAAGGGCAAGCCATGCCCTATTTCATCACCTTTAATGTTTTACCCTTTTCTAACATTAATCAGCTTGAGCTCAGACCAACTCCTTATTGTGTCTTTAAGAACACCTCTGCTCCTCCTTTATCAGCATCACAGAAAAACAAACAAGTCTTGCTTCTGTGCTTCTGACGACCATACAGAAAACAAAGCCACCCAAGTTAACAAGTGGCATGTTTCTACATGCTATTTCCATTCAGTTGGGATGTTAACATGGCCAACAGTGCTGAAACTGAATCCTCTACATTTTAATCAAAATTATGCACTGATCAATTTTTATATTTGTTTTCAGGGGTGAGCGTTCTAAAAGATCACTGTGGTCAGTCCAAGCCATCATTTCATAATAATACACTCGAGGGTAAATTTTCCATTTCTGTCAGGGTTTCTAAAAATAAAGTTCTCTAACTCATACAACAAATGTTACATTTGTAGGCTCAGTAAGCTAATTGTAGGCTAGTAGACTCAGTGCTGCTTTGCTGAAACAGTGCCTAGGAGGACTCTCAGGAGTCCCAGATGCTTCAGACACCAAAAAAGGGAGGCACTGGGCCCCTCAGTGGCACCCCCTGGCAACACTGACCTATGTTGGTAATAATTTTAATAAACATGGGCACAAGAGAAAGAGGAAGACTCCTTATAATGAGTTGAAACATTAACTTGTTATTTATTTATGCATATGCAATTTTTGTTATTCATGTTGTGTCAGTTTGTATGTCCCTCATGATTTGCCGTAGTCATGCTCCTCTATCCCCCTGCACTGTTCTGTTTTTGGTATGCCACCCTAATGCTTTTAGTGGCCCCCATATGGCCACCCCTATGAAAAAAAGTGCTGGAGGCACCTCTGTCAATCTATTGTGGATACTACTTTTGAACCAAGCCTCCCCAGACCATCCCCACCACCAAACCAGTCAATCTAAACAATGTTACAGGAAGCATAATGCTTCCCATGGCTTCTTCAGACCCTCCAGACGTCTGTCACATGTGCTTGGGGTGAACCTGCTCACAGCACAGGGCACCAGTAGTAGACCTGCCAATTCTGGTATTCTATGGCAAATACCAGTCAGGCTTCATGGTGCCAGGCAGTGAGCACAGAACACTCTAGACAATATCAGTTTCTCAGGTCATATCTTCTTTGCACAAAGGAGCAGATACAGCTCCTGCTGATGGATTAAGGGTCATCTACGGCCCAGTCGAGCTCTCCTACAATAACTGCTTGTCTGCTGAAATCTCCTCCTTGCTCTTCAGATTGTGCCAGGAGACATAGCAAACCTCTGGCAATGGCATTTCTTGATGTGCCATCCTGGAGGAGTTGGACTAGCTGTGCGACCTCAGTAGGGTCCAGGTATCACCTCACGCTACCACTAACTGACACCGATCTTGATCAAGATACTGAACCCTGGGTTTCTGCTAATACATCCATTTGCAAACCAAAAAAACTACTTGTATGAAAGTGTTTGTGACTGTGTAAATGAGGCTTGAACTTAGTTCAAGTTCAAGTTCAAACAAACAAACAGAATGTTTTGAGTTCTCAATTAGAGTAGAAAATTGCTCTATAAATACTAGTCTATTTATCATAAATTACAATTCAGAATTTTACAAAATAAATAAACTTAACCTTCCTCTAAAATGAATCGTGACTTCAGACAACATTGTGATTGTAACAGATGGCGGGTCTCAAGCAACTTTTCTAATAATAAGAAGAATGGATGGATTGATCTCTGACTCCTCCAATCTGTATGTTGAAGGCTCACAAATTGCCCCTGATACAGTCCTGGCAGTGTAAATGTATGTGTGACAATTGAAAAAAAATTTCAAAGCCCTAAGTAAACCTGAAACTGCTTTGAGTGCTCAGAGCACAAATGTTGCATTACCATTATGCCAATGCCATACCAATTACTACCATTATGACTATAACTATGGTTAGTATTAAATAAGCTATTGGTTTCCCATATATTAGCTTGGTAGCTTTTGAATCTCATGAAAATGATCCAACATGTAGGAGCAATTAGTAAAAGTGCTAATGTTAAATAGTTGCTAAAAATAAAGGTTTTAATTTTAACAGAAGACACATAACTAGACCACAAACTCATATCTTCATCTATAAATCAAAGAGGCAATAGAGAAAGTTCAATAAGTAAGCATTAAAGTTATTTGTGGGTTTTTTTGGCTTGCTGCTTCTGTCTGCTTTCTTGGGCTTTATGCAAAGTTATTATTAATCTGTGCTCTGTTACCCCTCAGATATCTGTCCCCTCCTTAAACTGTCTCCACTACAGGCTTCTTCCTGTTAAAGGAGATTTTTGTTCCCACTGTCGCCAAGTGCTTGTTCAAAGGGGTTCATCGGATTGTTGGGGTTTTCTCTGTATTACTGCAGGTTCTTTACCTTACATATCTCTTTATTTACCAGGGGCCTGCCAGTGGGTTCATTTTATAAGCACTTTTTAAATAACCAAAACTCCATCACAGTTTGTGCTCAAGACAAAATTCAAATGGTTTTGGAAGGAAGGTGAGCTTTATGGGGATATTTAGTGTTTCATGGTAGCACGAGGGATTCAAAAGGTATTGCTGTCCAAACATGGACAGAAAGAATCAGCTCCATCTAGATGCTACCATGTGTGCGTCACATCACCATCCTCTTCAACCAAGAGAGAAAATTCCGTTGAATCCTGAAAGATTAGGATTTTGCTTTTCATTTTACAGCCAAACTGACAAAATAAGTCCATTAAGTGTGTATGAATCTATACACACCATGAATCAACAAAGGAAAAAAGCACCTCGAGGCAACTCTTGTTGTCATTTGGTGCTACATAAATAAAGATGAGCTGAATTGAAATAATCTAGGCTAACAACAAACAGACACTAGTTTTGCACTTAACTTATAGACCTATGTAAATCAAATTAATGATTTTTCGCATCCTGCTCTCTAAAAGATATCCCTTAATAAACTCACCCAACATTTGTTCCTTTAATTGAAATATTGCAACTACAGTGCTGCAAATGAGCTAAACAAAGCAGACAAAAAACACTGTATGACAAAATAGGTCACCAACTGCAAAATGTGTAGATATAAAACCTAAAATTGTGAGGTACTCTTCTTAACTTTGTATGGGAGCTGCCATGCTTCAAAGCCGTGATCCTAATCCTCCCTCCTCTGGCCAATAATTACCCCAATCAGATGATGAGAAGAAGTGGACGGTCTAGGGCAAGATGTGGGTTGATCCCTATAAAATTTACATAATCCCCTTTGTTTCCCTAAAGGGCAAAAAGAAATGCATGTGGAGTCAAAAGTGCACATTGGGTGTTTTAATGACAGAGAGGAGCTGAAAACTTTGGAGCTAGCCAGTGGCATCTCATTAATATATACACACAGGCTGGAGTCAGTGTTAAAGGATGGCTACCTGCTCCCATATTCCACCTCAGTCAGTGTTGATGTACTGCAGCTGAAATGAGTGGTGATGAGGAAGGAGTAGAAAGAGACAAGTGGCGATTGATGTTATAATGATAGTGGGTTTCCTCCCAGGGCTCCTGCCTCGCTGCAGCAAAGCTGTAGGCCTGGCAGAAACCTGCTGAGTACTAAACACATTTTCTCTGACTTAGAAGATGAAGAAGGCTAAATTCCTCACATACCACTAACAGGCATGTAAAGTAATACTCGGGCATAGTGTTTATACTAATATCATGGTAAAACTCTTCAGTGAGTTTATTCTTTTGTGTGTGCCTTGTTTAACCAGGTATTCATATATAGCTTAGAATATAGTGATTTTTTCTATTATATATATGAAGAATATTTAATTAATCCTGTTAATATCCACCAGCAACTCAGTGACCTTTTTTGGGTTCTGGTTACATGTAAGAACAAACATACAGCCCACACCATTAGCTACAATTTGTCTAGATTGTACCAAAGGGTTTTTGCTTAAACTCCAGACTTGTTGGAATAAGGATTAAGTTTAAGCACATCCTTAAACAGACCTATGCCTTTATAAATGTTTTTACTCTGTTTTTACTGTCTTATTATGCTTAAAAATGATAAGTCTTACATTTTCTTTTTTAAATGCTTTTTTTGGGTAATATTTGTAGATGTGTATAGAGCCGAACAAACACAAGGCATGAACTTTAGGTGTTTTTGATATTTGCAGAGATATTAATAAAGTTGCATGCCGTTAGCTATGGTAATTTTGTGCACAATGAAGTCATTTCCAAATGGCCTTTGTCTGCTAGATATTTCAGAGGAGAGACTAAAATTAACTTTTCATCCAGAGGAGAATTGCAGCAAAAAAAATTTTTTTTTAAAAATCACTTGGACGTTAGACAACAGACTTGGACACAGAATTTAATTTTCCCATACCAACAACAGCTTCAGCTGCATGTTAAACTGGTCAGCCTATTGTGCAGGCAGCTGATTAAAGAGCAATTGTAGGGGGAAAAAAAGAGGACGTCTATTTCTCAGGGGTGGTGAGTGCCAGACAGGCAGCATGGCGCATGGCTAAAGGCTGTGTCTTGGTGGAGAACAGCCGTTCGACAGACTGCCCTGGGGAGACGCGGGCCAAACTGGATGCTGTCAGCATTGCAGCACAGGCAGCTGGAGAAACAGTGAAATAAAACACTTTTCTGTTGCCCATCCTTCAGAATCATGGGGGCCACCTTCTTCTCTTTCATACCACTGGAAACCCTAACTGGCTCCAACACCCTGGACCCTGACGCTGGGCTTCATTTACTGTAGGCACTTCAGTAACTTGACACTGCTGCTACATTTGGATGTCGGTGATATAGAGTATTCCTAACAGTCTAATGTGTTCAGTACCTGAGCAGGGTGATAGCAGCCCTATGGGGCCCTGTTAATCCTATTTCACATCCTAAAAAGAGATTTATAGTTGAATGAGCAGCTGAAAAAGTCTTTTTGCTAAACTGCATTGCCAGTTGTGTCTTGACGTCTCCAGTATTCCAAAATGACCATCTAAAACCTAAAAGAAATGTAAAAAGTGATTACTGAAAGAAACTATATTGAGGTTTCTTTTGTTATTACCATCTGAAACCAACTATGAAAGAACTCCTGAAGGAAGATATACCTTAAAACAATCTATCACTTAATCTGCCCGTTCTCTGAATTTCTAGGACACCTAATGGCTTTTTGAGCATAGAAAAAAACCTGTAATTTGCACAAGGGATCTATAACTGTCTTTGTGCATGAAGACATAATGCAGTGGAGCAGTATGTTTACAATTTACCAATACAGCAAATGGGTCACTTAACACTAGAACTGCCAGAGCCCAGTGGGAAGGGGTAAGGGTGTGCTAAGTTAGTTACCAAAATTCATGTCTAGATATAATAAGTAAATTAGCCAAAGCTGATCAAGTGCTGTTGAGAGTTCATGGTTATATTTGCATCTGTTAAACTCAAAGCAATTAAAAACAATAGTAAACTATAGTGCGATATATAAATGGTTGGTAGGCATGGATTAAGGATTGCAAAGAAACTATATAATATATATATTTAAATTATGGGCAAGCAGTGCACACCAACACTAATGCTCAGGTTTCTCTGTTTATTTTCAGACGTCTCAACTGCGGGACTGTGAGGAAGCTAAAGGGAAGCCTTTTTAATCACTCCTAAATAAACAAATGACACGACGATAGTGGAAGCACCAGTCTCGTCACACGTGCATGAATGATACGGAGTGAAAGCGTCCACATGTTTCTCGTGAATGCAGACGTCTGGATGTCTTCATTTGTCAAAGGCGATTTCAGCAAGCTCATAATTGTAATGAAAAGAGCACTGACACTGGCAGTGATCAGAGCAGCACACTGTGGTGTCTTTTTCACATTTCATTCGCTGAGAGTAATTTTCGTGTAAAGCCGTTGTATTTAAAGTGAATAAAGAGCTGTGATCTTGGGATAATTTGAAATTGGACTATAAAAACAGCTTCTTATGTCAGCAGGCTTGTTAATTAGCACTTTAATTAAATTCAGTTTCAATGATAATACCAAACTGAATTTAAAAGGGTTGTCTTTACATGTGGCTCCGTTTAATGTGGATATTTCAATTACTACAGTTGTGTTTTATGAATAGTGAGAACGTTGAGTCATTTGAGGCTCCATTGGCCCTGTTTGTGTCTCATATTGCACTCGGGCTCTTGTTCTTCCTGTAATTATAGAAAAAAAGTAATTCATCTGTACTGTGGCAAAAATGAGTACTTGGTTCATTCTGAAGCTCCAATATCACACACGCTGTAACCCACTAACTAAGATGCAACACCTCAAACTTCTGCTGTATCTACGCAACTAAAAAAATAGAGCAAGACAGAAATGTGCTTAACAAATAAAAGTCCAGACTTCTCTCTTTGAATCTCCTAATTGGATCAAAAAGAAATGCAGATTTCTATTGTACTTCCTTGCTTCCTGATGAACCCATTTTCATAATTGTGACCCACGGCACCTCTGGGGGGTGGGGGTCTTGTGTGCAGTGATTTGCTTTTGATGATGCACTTTCTCTGGTGGTTTGCATTTTAAAAAGTTGACTACAGTCACAGACAGACTCCAGCCAGAATGTGATCATATCAACAAAAGGTGTCAGGTGCAAATGGTTTTGAGCTGCTCCACAACAATACCAGCTGAATTTTCAACACTTGAGATTTCCTCCGAGAGAACTATTCCATATTACCGATCTATAAAAAGAAGCAAATTGCCTGCTTGCACAACCAAACTGCCACTTGACAGGGCCTCTGGGCTGCTTCTTATGGTCGCTATTAAAGCTCTGGGTGGTGTTTTCCTCTAGGGTCCTGACAGGCAGACTTCAGACTGCCTCCACCCAGCTTTCTCAATGCCAGGAGCACACTGCTGCTGGATCTGGAAGGCTTGTTTGCTACTTACTGACAAAGCCTGAGAGGTGCACGGAAACAAGAGTGTACAGAAGTACCAACTTCTTTACACATCTCAGCAGTCTGTGTAAGATGTGTAATTCGAGCCTGGAGGGAGGAAACACTGGGAGAGGAGTTAAGTGCTGCCTGCTGATGAGGACGCTTGGCGAATGTTTAACAGATTTCTCTGGAATGGAATACAGGTTGTGCTTTTATCCTTCATTCACGTTTCCTCGCCTAATGTGATTTGGGGAATGAAAATAGCCTTAAACAATTTGGAACAATATGGGGCACTAAAACTTTCCACTGACCGCAGGCGTGACAACATTGTTTATGGTTGGTTAGCAATACCATGAAGCAGGTTATTGGTACCGTAGCACTTCAGAGGTACAGTGTGAGGGATTAGAGCCAGGATTTTGAAAATATGTGTGTCCAAATACCAGTGTACTGCACCCACCCTAAGAGAAGTAATGGACAATCACCCACCGAAAAAAAAGCTTTGTAATTTTTGTTTAGATGCTTCAATAAAAAATAAAAAATCCACTGTCGAGAGCAGTCCAAGACTGCATTCCTCCAAAGACTGCATCTAGAAGGATATTTGAATCTGAATTATGTGATATAATTATTGTATATATCATCACTTTCAATTTTCCAATTTTTTGCTGTAAACACAGTAAATAATCACAATAATCCTTGAAAGCCTTCCAGCTCCAGTCGAGGTGGACAGTTATCCATTTGCATTACTCCTAACATCATCTGAGTGATGCAGACGCTGAACTTCGACTTTAGTCTCTGAATTGTTGGCTTTTGGCTGACACTGCCTTTTATTTAGAACACTTTTCACAACTTTTACATATATATGTTTATTCATTTTCAGACAGACATGTTTACATTTGCCTTGAAATGACATCTATGTGACCGTAGCTCAGGAGGCAGACCAGGTCATCTACTAATCGGAAAGTTAATAGATGACCTGCTCCACTCAGCATGCCAAAGTATCCTTGGGCAACATACTGAACCCCAAGTTGTTTTCCAGTGCACTCATGTGTGACCATTACAGAGAAAACACACAAAAAAATGCTTGTGTGAATGGGTGAATGAGGTAAGCACTGAGTGCTCAAGTGGAGTAGAAAATTTGTTTTTGATCTCTGGCTCTCTTCTGCAGCATGTCTTTTAGACAGAGCTGTATTAACTTTACTAATAATATACCGTGCACAGAGATAAAAACTCGGACATCCATTAGCCGAGCTGATCTCAATTAGCAGACTGCACTTTTGAGTGATAGAAATTTAAGCCAGCATAGCAGATTTCACTGACACAGTGTGTAATATTAATGTGCTTTCTTTTACCAGTTCACTGTCTTGTTATGCTACTACCGTGCAGAATCATATAATATATTATGCACATATTTCCTGTTTTCTGTTTAACTGCATAAGTTACATTGTTTTGTGTTTTTCCGTGTGCAGACGTAATTGAATTGTCCTGATATATACGTACCTAAGACTCTTTCCAAAGGAGCACTGATACAGAGTGGCTCATCCTGTGCAACTTGATTAGGATAAGATAATTAGGATTATAGTGTTTCTCTGACCAGTCAAACACAGAGGAAACAAACAACAAAGAAGCATACTGTGGTTTAGCTCAATGTGAACTCTGCAACAGGTTCTTGTTGTTCAGTAGCCAAAAAAAGGTAAACCTGTTTGCTGGCCATGCTTAAAGTTGTATTCATTGTCATTAAAATATTTACAGCTGTAAATACTATATCACAGAAAACACTTACTGACTTCATTAGATTTGTCAGTCCACAGTCTGCAGCAGCAGTTTGTCTCAGTACATCATGTTGCAACAGCTGTGTGTTCTTGCAGCCACTCCCTCCAACAAGTCATTGTTGCCTGTTGTGGCAGAGCACCTACTGAACCTAAATTAGTTTAAAAGGCTCTGCTAACAAAGAGCTGGTGCATGCAGTCACGCAAAGTCTCACAGCACTAACTGCCTAAGAATAACCTTTTGATTCATCGCGGACGTTCACTTCTTTTCTGTTAGACTATGATTTTGTCAGAAACAAGGCCAGAAGACAACAGCTTCATTACTGTCACATAATACATCTGATGCATAGTGTCACTTCCACTTGAGGATAATGGGAACCTTTTAATTAACAGACGCCATGGCAACAGTGAACATGCTTAGGTTAGGTACAATGAGGTGAAACAGACACCTTCCAGTTTAGGGAGATATATCTCATTAGTCAGGCTCTTGCAGTGTTGCATGCAGCTAGATAGCCAGACTGTTACAGCAAGACAAATGCATGCATCTGATTTCTAACTGTTACACTTAGTTTCAGAGAGCAAGCCTTCAATCTTTAATGCAACTTAATATAACTTACACACTTATCCCACAATCAGGTGGTTTACATGCCCCATATCTGCAACTTCAAAAGATCAAGAAAAGTACAAAGACTTTTAACTTTATTTCTGAGAGTGTACTTGGATCATACTTTAATATCTCATGATAAAAGTTTGAAAGTGGAAAGAATGACAAGCAGCTGCAGGGTAATGAGCTCCAATCATGTCAGTCATTTTAGAGCCCTTTCTCCCAAACACATTGGAGCCCTGAACTTTTCTGGACATTACATAATGAAAGTGCTTAATAGAACACAAATGTCTCATGCTCAGAATGGACATCAGAAGACTTCCTGTCTTCCTCCCCTCACCCCCAACTAGTCGAAGCAGATAGCCACGCCTCCCTGACTGTGATTCTGCTCCAGGTTTCCTCCTGTTAAAAGGGACTTTTTCCTTCCCATAATCATTACAATATCAAGCGCCTTGAGGCAATTGTTGTTGTTAGTTGGTGCTATATAAATAAAATTGAATTTAATGCAAATTAGAAATATCATTTAAATTACATGATAATTAAGGATATTCACAAGACCTACCCCAATTATACAGTCGGATCTTAAGCATTGCATTAAAATCTCGCTTTCGCTGTGAAACCAGCACAGGGTCTGTATCTATGTATAAAAACTGTAGGGAGAGAAAGAAGCATTGGCTTACAAGGAGGAGGTAAGAAAAAGAATCCTGGGTTGGTGAATGGACATATTACACACTTCATGTTTTGTCACAGGTGGCCACAGCTGCCATGTTTATGAACCTATCAGGTTCTAGAAGAATGTGATGCCAGATATCAAAATATGGCTTTGCAATATGTACAAGCAAGGCACAAGATTTTTTAGTTTCCATGTGAACTCCCAATGGAATTTACCAATCACTCTGTGAGTGCCATAATGTAATGTTAATTTCACTTTTTTTTTAAAAAAACTTAAAAAAAAATCTATGTGTATTTAGAAATGATAGGAAATCTTATCCCAGATACTGACTGCTTCCACCGGACATGCAAAGATACTGACGGCGTACACTGTGCTATGCCGGGCTGGCTCAGATGAAAGATGGCCACAGTGAAAGATTCAGTTAGACTCACAAGGTGAAAGAGATTAAAAGTTAGCTGCGGTAATGTGATCAGTGTTTGTTTCATAACATACTGTGTCTACAGCTTATTTCTATGAACAGGAGTGCAGCATGAATCGACACGCTGCATTCTATAGGACATTGCAAATGATTCCCATGCAAATGAATTCATGAAAGGTTTATCAGTATATATAAATATATTTTCTCTTATTATAAAAGCACAAATGGATGGATTGTTGCCCAGTGTCACCTGGGATAGACTCCAGCCCACTCATGACCCTGGACTGAACATGAAAATGGATAATCATGATGCGACTCCACCGATGCTGGTAAGTCAGCTACAGGGTCATCAGCTGTGAGCCACATGATGCAGATGCTTGCAGATGTTTGGCCCCTTTAATCCTAGAGCGTCTCCATGTTGTTTTGCAGCAGTAGGGATTTCGCTCTACTATTTCCTGCAGCTTGCTGTATAGATCCTTTCCTGTCCCACTTTGCATTTATTCCTGAGCCACAGCCAGAAACTGCCTTGTCCGGACTCTTTAGCCATTCTTTCACTGTCATACTCTGCATGGCTCCGCTAATGCCAAGAGCCTTAGTTGTTGCATGGATTTTCCAGTGACACCTCTGTAGCCACTTTCCATTGGATAGGAGAAGGCGTTTCACCCTGCTTCTGTATCCCAACAGCTTACCTGATTAATTGACTCTGTGATTGGGATGTTGATGCACTGGTGTTATTTAGTTCTGCTCTATGTGATTCCAAAACCTCTGCCAGCTTGCACAGAACCAATCATGATGTCATCTGTATCATACCTGATTTGTCCTCTATTATAAGAGTAAACTAGGGTCATGGATGCAGTTCATGGTGGCAGTTCATTTCTGAGTCACTCAAAAGATCAAAGTTACATGGACTTAAGATACATAAATACATACATTGCTCTATTAAGGAATCTCAGACTTTCTTGTTAAATCTTCCATATGTTGGCCCATGGCATGGCCCTGCTAGTAAATATACCTCGGGTTTATGTATTTTTTCTAATGCCACTGGCTTACAACCGTAATTGTGAACATCTCGTCCTCCATTCTAGTGACTTCTGAGACCTCAAGTTGTTTCCTCTCATTTGTTTTGACTTTTGGGGAGTTGTTGCTCAGCTGAGCCCAACACTTCTCCTAATAGCATATGTTGGTTGATTCTAGTTGTAGTTGGAGAATGTGTTTTCCAAACAGGGCATGGAGGGAGAACTTACTTGCAGACATATTTGTTGGCATCAGAGTAAACAGGTAGGACCAGAGCTTAATTTAACTGTGAAGGTCTTCAGTCTATTTTTAATAGCCCAATTTTAAGTGTGTGTGTGTGTGTGGGGGGGGGGGGGGGGGGGGATGTGTGTATTCGTGATCGTTTATGTTAATGAGAGTGTGGGGAGTGAGTGGGAGGGTGGGGTGGGGTGGGCTGCTTTTAACCATGTAAAGCACTTTGTGCTACATTTTTTTTTGTATGACAAGTGCTTTATAAATAAAGATTGATTGATTGATTTTCTCCAGGCCTTCATAAAATTATGTAATGACTGAGGAAGTCATGTGCTTGGCTGAGAGCGCCAAAGACTCTTCACTGGCTGCCCTATCAGCAGTGGGATCTTTTCCTTTTCACTGAAGAAGGAGATGTTATCAGTCCTGATCCCTTTCCTTACTGACAAGCCTGACTGGTTTGATTTTCATCCTTGCCCATCTAAGGAGCTGTTCCAGTCTTTTCATGAACCTTGTTGTGAAATGAGCTGTTTGCAGGACTGTGGTGATGCTGTCCATGTTATCCATCTTATGGCTGGTAGATGCCTGATTGGGATCGCATTCCTTGGACATCAGTCAAGATTACTTTGAAAACTGCTGTGAATGAATAGATGGGCACAAAAGAAGTTGAAGTATAGTATGAGGATTCAGCCGCTAATATATGTAATGAGCTTAGACTCTGCCTTAAATGATTCTTTTCTTTGGTGTTCTTTTATCTTAACCTGTACATGTTTGAGATTATAAATTTCTTTTCTGGTGTGTCTGGCATTAGCCCAACATATTTTAAATGAAAAAAATATCTCCTGAACAAAGCACTCAGAAAACACAGAAAATATGTGAATACTCATGACTGAAAAACAAAAAAACTTTTGGAATCACACATCTTGTTTCACACTGAATTCAGACTGCTGAGTGTTACACGCACACACACACTGTATGTGTGTGTGTGTGTGTGTGTGTGTGTGTGTGTGTGTCTGTGTATATGAAAAAAGGTAACATTAATCCAGATGAATTCAAACAATCTTCTGTGAAACACATACATGCAGGACTCCATTGTGTATCAAGGACAAAATGGATTAGCTGCAATTTGCATAATAAACAAACAAAACAAACATACAAAAAAAGCAAATGTAAATAAACCTTGAAGTGAGTCCTTGTCTGCTTCTGTCCATTTTTATGTACACAGTTTATTAATCAATATTTGTGGGGCATAATTACAGTTGGTTTGCTTGTTGGGAGGTAATGGAGATTAATTAGTGACCTGCAACAAATGCTGTATGTATAAAGGGATAATGAGTGCCGCTTTATGCTTTAATTTTTAAGTGATATGCCAAGTCATCTGAGAAAGTGGGAAATTAACTTTAGACTTTTTAATTGTGCTTTATTCGTTGTTTATGGTTGTTTGTTACTTAAAGTCCCCTGGTGGGTCCATCTTTAAGCTGAAAGTCTCTGAAGCACGGGAGCAGTAATGAAACAGGTCCTGTTGTGTGAGTGGCCTGTCTCTGTGGGACTTTCTTAAGGTGACCTTCCACAGATTAAAAACGCCATTTAATGTCTCTCCATCAAATGCTATATTTGGCTCAAACATTAAAGACTCCTTCACCTATAAGAACCCAGGAAACAATGGAAAGCCACTTCCACTCAGCCTGAAATGCAACTTTTTAATTATACTTTGATTTTCTTTTAATGTAGTCATTCTGTTTTCCTCCTCCACATCTGTACATAGCACATTTATCACAGGCTGGAAAAGCCACCCTCCCTCTGTTCTTTTATTTATATTACAATTGTGGATGTTCTCAGTAATCATATCCAATGTTTAAAATAATGGGGTCAAAGCATGAACAAGGAAACACATGAACTAAAAGTTCAGACTTTGGACTGCTCTAAATGCTCAGATAGTGTTTTTCTACTTTTGGCTGTGTACGATGTCACAGAGAACAGATATGGTCATTTTAGTCACACGTGGAATATGGAATTAAAACTATTTGTTTGGGGCAGAGGATTAACTGATGGAGCTGTGCCCAGACCTATTATAAGACTGAACTGTGGATCACGCGAAGCTTGTCTGGATGAGTCCAATAATGACAAATCTAGAGTTAAGAAGCGGATGTCCTCTTTGGTTTAGCAGTATGAAACAGTAAATGGCCAAAAAATAAAATAGTGATTCATCCAGAGGTGCATTTAACAAAGCACAGTAATATACAATATACACCATATACAGTGCTGTTGGTTTAACATGTAAATTTGGCCACGTCACACACACACAATGCTGAAGCCTTTTTGTGTTGTTTGTGATACATCCAGCATTCACATAGTCATACAAAATCTTGTTTGAACACAAATGTGGTGCTATCAGACTCTAATAAAATTCTAACTGAATGAAGCTGAGCTGAAACAAAACATTGCAATCACATATAATTCACACACTAGGAAAAACCAGGAAAAACGACTTTTACAGAGACACACACTCTAACTGCATTATCTCATGGAAAAGGCATACAGTTGTGCACTCGGATATATGGGCTAATCAATACACACAGCTGGAGATGAAAGCACACTGGGAAAGGCAATCTGTTGAAAATCAGTAACATAACAATTAAACTACATTATAAATGCTCTTGACTTCATCCACTTATCTTTTCTTCACTTGAATAACATCATGATGAAGGATTACTAGTACTTTAACACATTATGTGTCAGCACTTGTTCAGAGGCTGTGGTTGCTTCAGATATTTATTTGTGGTGAGGTTGGTTCAGACCCAGGGAGAGCGATGAAATTCACTTTTAATCATATTAATGTTTTTAATTGAAGTAAGTAAGTAAAATTTTATTTGTATAGCACCGTTCAAGATAAAAACTGCAAAGTGCTTCGCAGAAGCTAAAAAACAACACAAAATAACAGCTTTTAACTTTAGGTGAAGATTTATTAGGAGTTTACAGTTTAGATGTTTGACTGTCTCCTTTCCACAGTGTCTGAACTGATTTCCAGAGGACCTTTAATTAAAAACAAAATCAACCGTGACATCATCCGAAAAAATTAATAAAAGTTGAAATCCTCAAACGCCGCGGAAGTCTGTGTTTTTCACTAGAGCTGTATTGTGTGAGTGCGTGTAGACTTCAGCTGAGACATCCACTATACTAAAAAAATCCCTTGCCCTTTTCCTGACAACATTTCCACAGCCGTGGACCTCCAGTCTGCTCATCCCCCTTAAACTCCACCTCCATCTTCGTATTGGCTCTGCAGGTCTGTTGCGTTCCCTTCTTCGCGCTGCTGTTGGATAATGCCTCTGTCTGTCTTTTTAACTGACACGAGTGGAGCTTTAGTCTCCTCCCAGCGGCAGCAGACGATATTTGAGTGGAGACCACTGGATTGTTGTACATAGAGCCGATTCAGTGTCGTCAATGGGAAGCACGCGAGACGGTGGCAAAGCTAGTTACGGTCTAGATTGAAATCCACAGCTGCACCATGCTCTCCAGGTCTCTCCCGTGTCTGTGGATTACGTTTTGCCTTCATTTATGTTTTTATGTAGACAGCGGAGAAGCACAGAATGCGAAGGAAGGTAAGTTCCTAAAGTTTTCCTCTCTTCCACCCCACTGCAGTTGGAGACGACATTAACATAAATATGTTAAAAATCAGCACATCCTGCCCGTCCTGACATTGAAAGAAAAAATATCTCTTTTTGCTTTTTAATTACTCGGAATTTTAATGTCAGGTTATAACTGAGCAGGGATAACAGGACTGTCTGCTACCAGGCTTTAGTGTAAGCGGTCTCTTGGTGTTTTTACGCACGGCAACTAAACGCTGTAGATTAGGCGCAGAGGCTCCAGTTTTTTATTTTTGTTCCAGCATCAGTGGGTAATCGGCACAAATAACCTGCTCGTTATAGATTAACGGTCTGTCAGGCGTAAGTGGGTTTATATCTCAGCAGCAGTCTCGCCTCGCTTGAAGTGAGTAAGCCTTCTATCAGGACGCAGTTTCGGAGCGTTATTTCCTCCAAAGTATCCTCGGCTTTTGACAGTCGTGTCTGTTCTTGTTTCTTGGAAGGAAAATCCAGTGAAACGATGCGGAGACATGATCTCCCTTAGACTTTCAAGTCGTCCAGAGTCAAAGAAATCGAAGACTAAAATGGAAGGGAATTCAGATACATGATAACAGCTGATAATTGGCGCCTTCATTTAGCCAGAATTGAGTTAAATGACATTTTACGATCGTGTTAGTAAAAGCATAAAGTCACCCGCAGGAACTGGTGTTCGTAGCGGAAAGTATAATGTAATAACCGTAGAGGCTGGAATGGTGTGAGGAATTGTAAATCACAGGTGAATGCGGGATTTCGTACACCTCCATCAGACGTATTATTTATTTTTTTTAAACATGTAAAAAATAAACAAATAAGTAAATATTGATTTTATTGATTGATTTTTTTTTCCCCGGCGGTGCATCGTGACCGCTTCCCGTACCCGTCGTGATGTAGATGTCTGCTAATATTAAATACAATTGAAACAACTTCCTCCATTTTTCGGGAAGCCGCCGTTGTGCTGCTCTGCGCTCTCGCACGCGTCCCAGCTGCCTTCTTCGTCGCGGCCGTCCTTTAAAACTGCGGAGACGCCGCATGTCACACATTGTTTCGCTGTAGTTTTGTGGCCGTCTGGAGCTCAAAATAGCCTTCATCTTTTTGCACTTGTAAGTCCAGGGTAATAAGAGCTACTTTCTTCGTAAGGCAACAACTTTCATGCTAAAATTACTTTTAATTAAAAAAAGGAAAATATATAAATTAGAGACAAATGCATATTTTTTTTTGTAGTGATTCCTATTACATATTCTTCGTTACTGTTTTTGATAGTCAGCTATAAAGTTCCAAGCATGAGGACCTGTCTGCTGCAGTGTGTACCTTCGTTTCTGCGTTTTTTTTTTGCTGCTGGCAGAAATTAGGTCGCGGGTTTGTGCTGTATAGATGTGTGGCCTATCAGTAATTCCAAGGCCCGATGCCCCGGTGAGATTTAACCACCTGCTTCTTGGTTTCCTGTCACTAGTGATTCTGCTGGACTCCAAGGCACAGCAGACAGAACTGGAGTGGATCTCCTATCCTCCCAGTGGGGTAAGTCTGCAGAACCTCCGCATCGAGTGCATGCGGATGTGCTCCATATATCTGGATTTTTTCCCCCTGCTATCTGTGATGTCTCACATATGTGATAGGAATAATAATATGTATGTGCTATAGTCCTCTGCTCAGAGAGCTCTGTCCTGAGGAAAGATGAAGAATGCAAGAGGCTGTTTTCTGCGGCTAAACTCTGCCTGCTCTTGGCATTCAGAGCACAAAGGCCTCAAGCAAACCACTTCTAACTTGCTGATTAAAGTGTATGTGTGTGGGGGGGACTTTTTAAATAAATAATGTGAGCACAAGCAGATAAACTGAGCACCATCATTCTTTAAAGATGTGCTTGTGCGATAAACGGATAATCTACCTTCTCTGCAGTTTTTTGTATACAAAGCTGTCTGAAATGACTATATTTCATAAACCTTTGTCATATTCGTTGCAGTGTAATCACCTGTGGTTTAAGTTTCCTCATTAGACAGCTATCTCTGTGTTATTACTTTGACATTCAAGTTTGTTTTCGTGCGGATGCATTCATGTACAAATCTGTGTTGTGTTCTTTCAGTGGGAAGAGATAAGCGGCTTGGATGAGAACTATACACCCATCCGAACATACCAGGTTTGCCAAGTCATGGAACCCAATCAGAATAACTGGCTACGGACTAACTGGATAGAGAAGGGCGATGCCCAGAGAATTTTTGTGGAACTGAAATTCACCTTGAGGGATTGTAACAGCCTACCTGGTGTGGTGGGCACTTGCAAGGAGACGTTCAACTTGTATTACCAGGAAACAGATTCAGAGGTAGGACGAAGCTTACGGGAGAACCAGTACGTGAAAATAGACACAATTGCAGCAGATGAAAGCTTCACTCAGGGTGACCTAGGCGAGAGGAAGATGAAGCTGAACACCGAAGTGCGCATAATTGGCCCCCTATCCAGGCGGGGCTTCTACCTGGCCTTCCAGGATGTAGGGGCGTGCATCGCCCTGGTCTCTGTCAAAGTTTATTACAAGAAGTGTTGGTCTATCATCGAGAACCTGGCCACGTTCCCAGACACCGTGACGGGATCAGAGTTCTCCTCGCTGGTGGAGGTCGAGGGTATGTGCGTGAGTGATGCCGAGGAGGAAGCCGATAACTCTCCTAAGATGCACTGCAGTGCTGAGGGGGAATGGCTAGTGCCCATTGGGAAATGTATATGCAAAGCTGGATTTCATCAGAAGGGAGACGCATGTGAACGTGAGTCACTTTCACTCATTTATTGATTTATTTTTTATCTAATTTTTGGGAGAAATTCTCAGACTCTTTTTTATTTAACAACATTTTATAAATAATTCAGTTGCATTATGAATTTAACAAAAAAAAAAAAAAAGGTAATGATTTGATTATGCAAAACAGGTGAATGACAATTTAGGCACCAGTGGACGTATAGTTGTGTGTGAAAGTAGGATTACAGGAGCTGGTTTGACAGCAGTAAACTTGCATAAAGTCTAATAATTTGATTTTGTATTAAGCGATTATGAAGGTCTTAATTTATTGACATGATTCTGTTGACACTGGGATTAAATAATATCTCGAGTTTAGCTCCGCAGTTCCCAACACGTCTCTCTGTGTTACTGGCTGGAAGCCAAGACAATCACTAGCAGAATATACAGGTCTAGAGGAAGTCCATCCAGTCACTCAGTATTCTCTGTGACCCGGCCAAATGACCCAGACAGAGTGGGAAAACAAATTGCCGCTGTACTGTGGCATTTTGGCCTCGGGATATTTATGAAGGGAGGCTGGTTTTTGGATTGTTGTGGTGCCGAGTGTTCCACTACAATTACTGATAATGTGCTTTCTGTCACTCTGAACTCCCAGAGGATTACTTCCAGTAGACACCTGACTTGAGCGATAGAAATCACTGCAGATTAAAAGGGGTCGACTTAGGTACTTGGGTCATGGAACCTAAGCAGCGCCCCTTATTAGCCAAACTTTTTCTTTTTTGCAAAGCGAGCAACCTCAATCTAAGCAGCTTATAAGGAGCAGCAGCCAGTAATAATTGAACGGAATGCGTCTAAGAACAAATTAGTGTCCCTGGCAGACAAGCTTTTATGCCATGCTGTCATCCATTAGGGACCCCTCTGAGGGAGGTGTGCTAATGAAATATATTAGACCATGTAATTTAGAGCAACACAGCCTGCCTCAAGTTGTGCTAATGTTAGGAGGCTATCGCTTATCCGACCCCTCAAAACCCCTTCTTATTGTTCTTTTGTTCTTATACGCACACATAAGGTCCGATTGTGCACTCAGGTTGAAAGAAAGCACACAATTTATTTCCACGGGGAGTGTGGTGCAGCGGAACAACCAACTGCTCCGGGTTGTCAGAGTCATTTTAACTACCTTTTATTACATCTTGGTACAGAGCCCTCACAACAAAAGATGGTTGCATGTCTCTATTAATTAATCTGTTAATGTGTCAACTACAACAAATAACCTGCAGATGTGGGCAACAGCACAATGAGTCTATCCTTTAGTCGTTAAAAACCCGAGGGATGCAGGCGCCTGAATGCGTGTGCCGATCAAGATTCCAGTCTTGACACTGCACCTTTATGAGCTTTATCTCTACTGAGGCATGAGATGCTTTTGTATTAAGGGGTAGTTAATCTAAATAAAATGAGAATCACAGTGCACCATCAGCACTTCTTCCAGTGGCTCCACTGACATTAAATTGTCCATTCAGTAGTTTCCACCTAGAACAATCTAAGAGCTATTCAAAGTATTTCTATCAGCTCAACAGCAGAGCAATAAGTCCAAGTATCTGTGACCGTATATAATAAGTGAGATCCTTGAAACCAGTTTGTCTTAGTGCCGTAAAAGTAGCCTACTATATCTTTTGACTGAGAAGATTTTTTTTTCTGTTGATATGTTAACTCCTGGACTTTTAATGTGAAGAGTTAAAATGAAGCATTGCCAACATATGTCTGTTTATATATTTGGTACATTGGAAAATGTATTATACAGAGGGGCAAAGCACAGGGAATTTTAGTATTTAAGTATTTTCTGTGTTGTACTACTAATGGGTTCAGTTTTGCTTTCCCAACTCCTGACAGAGCAAACATCTGAGTGCTCGTTCATTTTAGTGTTTTGGAAAGTTTTAATGATTTTTGCAAATCTAAATGATTCTGCAGTTTAGTGAAACACACTTTGCCTGTCAAGGTCAACCAGTCTTAATCCCGAACCCTGTGATCTCTGAAGATCTTTCAAGTTATTGTTTTTGGCTGACACAAAGCCCCATTTGTGAAAAGGATACATGTTTGAAATAATGTTATCCTTCAATTAAAGTCTCATACATGTATTTTGGCTTTACTTTTATTCTGCTATAATCTTTCCATTTGGGTATGTTAGATAGGGACAGATTACATAAAAACTGACTGACCCTACACCTAACCGTTAATGGGTAGTTGACATTCTAGTTGTTCCTAACGGGTTAAAGCCACTTAAGGATCTAGCCAGGATTACAGTGGTCTTGTAAACACGTGAAAATAATTTCCATTACATTCAATCTTTGCTGAACATGTGTTGCCTTGAATAATGACAACCAAAAGGTGATTTAAGATGTGTTGTAGTTATCTGACAAGCACTTATTGTAAAGCAAACTGACTCCTTAACACACTTCTTAACTGGTCTGTTTTAGAACGAGCAACTGTGCTATGATTATAAAGCGGGCACTGGGAGGGTGGGGGTAGGCCTAAGCGAGTTGAGCTGTCACTCATGTAATTTGAGGAGCCTCTGTGTGGATGCAAAGGCCTTCTCCAAAAGTTGTTGTGATCCACTCATTCATCATCTCTGCCCCCCACCCCACCCCACCCACACCCACACACATACACACACAAAATCCCCCCCTCCCGGTCCGTTGTTAACTCTTTTGTGGCAATCTGCGCCGTGTTCGTTCAGTGATCTCAGCGTAATGGCTGTTGAAAAAGGCCAGTTGAAGTGTCCCCGCAGCCTGCGAAGGCTTCATTTTGCAAAGAAGTGCGTGTTGTGAAAATAGCGCCCATTCATCTGCTGGTTCTGTTTAGCGCTGGCCACTGGTGGCAATGGAGCCACTGAGTCGTTTAAACAGAAAGAGGGCCCTTGTGGGAGGACACTGGTGTCTTTGTTTCGTTCAATCCCGGGAATGTATGTTGTCCAATTTTGACACATCGCATCATTGTGGTACTAAGTAACCAGTGCCTGAGAAATGATTAACTGTTGACCCTGTCCCAGAAAAGGGAGAGACTGCTGTCTGGTGGAAAACAGATAAAACGGGCCATATCTCACTGCTATCGGTGCATGCTAACTAGAGAACTAATGAGAGGATACAGCATCCTGTAGATGCTGGCACCATCCATCTTGACTGTCAGGGAGTTAGACAGAAGTTAGTAGGAGACTGATTGATGATTAAGCCCCCTGAGGGAAAGGGCTGGGATCTGACCGCGACAGCTTACGTGTATGGAAGCCACCAGGCAGCCAGGTCTAGCTCCAGGCTTGGAGAAAAGGCTGTATTTAGCATTTCAAATGAAGCCAAGGAGTCAGGAGGTCCTCATACATCTTGATGCTCCCTTGATTGATAAGGTGTGAATTTAATACACCAAATGGCTGTCTTTTGCCACTGCTCCGGAGCTTAATTATGCAAATGATAGGTATGTGTCGAATATCACAAGAGACCCAAATGGGCCTAAATCACTCAAGATTGAAATAAATTGGTGATGGATGGGATTGCATGCTGTCACTGCCAGTCCCTGTTTCCTGTGAGTAGTAGCATTCTTTCTCAGCCTAGGGCTTTTTCCTACTTGTTGTTTTGGCCTGGCAGGTAGCAGTCTGAGATAAGATGTATTATTTTCTGCTCAGAATGTTTCCACCAATCCTGTTGGCACTACCTTAAAAGTGATCACTTAGGGAAGGACCCCAAGACAAAAACAAAAGCGTTCAGCGCTGCGCCCAATAATAACGTAATAATTAAAGTCATTTATCAAGTAAAAAGCTAGACATCGATAGAATAGCTGATTTCATACAATCGCAGGTGGAGCCATTTCTGAACTTTTGATTGAAAAAGAAAATATATTTTTTTAATGCAAGGTAATTTTGAAAAATGACAGAAAAAATGATCTAATAATCAAATTAGACCATGTCTGGAGGTGTTGTGCTTCTTACTTTAACCAAATTCATTGCATTTCTTTTTTTTTTGCATGAACACTCTGTTCCTCATTTCTAATTTCTAGCATTTTGAGGATCTTCAGTATTACCTCCAAACTCTGCTTCTGTGTGCTTTATATAGGTGGATAAAACAATACAAATAGGAATTGCAGGTTCCGTAGAAAAGAAAACAGTGCTTCAGGTCAATAAAAAGGGTAATATTGTGCTACATTTCAGCTAAAGTTACACTGCTGAAAACAGATGTAGAATTCACTTCCTGACAATTCCTATGCAGATGTTCTGTTTTAATTCCTGCTCAGTAGTAGAGACTAAACCGCAGCTAAGGCATGGGTAAGGAAACTATGTTTGAAAATCATGATTTGCCAAGCTGGAATAAATGAGACTTATATTACTTTCAGATCCAGAGCTTAATTTTTAAATATCCACTACAACATGAGAAGTGAGAGCCTGCCAGCAGGGCTTTCTGGGGGGGGGTCAACATATCAGATTAAACACAAATGCTTCTTTTTACATACAAAACTTGGAGGCTTGACTGCATTGTTTGATTTAGTAAATATTACTTTGAACATTAATATTCCTATTACTTAACATCTTATTCACACATCCTGAAAACTGAGTTTAGAGAAAGCCAGGAGGCTGCCTTTTTCACATCTGTAGACTAGCGGTACTGATGCATTAGACTCTTTGAGCAGCATTAAAAACAAGTTTCATGAAGATATTTAAGCTTTATAGACGCCCTGGGCAGTTTTTGTTTCTTTTCCATTCTTCTCAGCTCAGGTTTATGCCATTTTCACAGCTTGTCTTAGCCAGACATGCCATACATTTTTAGCCTAATTTAGTCTCTGTAGACACAGGACCAGATGGAATGCCAGTTGTACTCTACCACAGAAATTCAGACATTTTTCATGAACTGCTCATCCTAGAACATGTAAAGGTTATCAACACTTGGCAGGCAAACAACTGCAGGAAAGTGATAGATTGACATAAGAAAAAGGAATTAATTAATTAATTTGATCACATTGTTTCATTTAAAAACAGATGCAGCTGGATCCCTTTTGATACTGAATTCTTCTTTTTTTTATTTACCTCTAGTATTGATGCAAACAGGACGGATTTTCTAGTTTTACTGGCTCACCATTCTGAATGGAAGACGTGTGATTATAAGTGCAAACTGGACCAACCGGCTATTTCAAGTCAGCAAGGGAAAGAAAAAAAATCTGACCTGCCAGTTCAAATTTGAGACCCTGCGTTGCACTGCATGAATAGAATCCGAATAAACATTCCTCATTCTCACACAAACAAAAGCATATGGTCAGTTAAAGACTTTGTAACCACCAGAAAGGGAGCGCTTTGTGATTTTGCGACAGATAGCGTTATTTCCAAGGTGACACTGGGGTCCACATTTGGCCATGCGTGAGGTCAGGGAATATTAACTTCATTTACACATGGCTGCAGACCAGCACAGCACCACAATGGAGGCCTGCCTGTTGTGTTTAGTAACGTGAGCACCCAGGCTGACAGGATCCTGTCAAGAAGAAGATGGATGTTTGCACAGTTGACCTCTGCTCACCAGCAGAGTCACCTCTCTGGCTTCCCTCCCCCTGCATGGCAAAAGAGCCCCCCCCTCGCAGTGCAGCGCCCTTCATCTTCTCTCGCTCTTCCATGCTGTTGTCCTGCTTATCTACCCAAACTGTGGCACAGATGTCTTTTTTTTGTAATTGCTTGGTGCTGACTGCTAGAGAGGGATGTGATCAGACAGGAGAAGTCCATGTCGGAAGACATTGTCTTTGTTGTTCTCTGTTGTGTCCCCGTGGCATGAGGGTGAAAGTGATATGTGACGAGGCCTGGGGTCTTGCCATCTTAAGAGGCAGCAGGGAGGGCAGTGTTATCAGTGGGGCTGCTCCTCTGGGAGGCTTCAGACCACTGGCTCTTTGGTTCAGTCTCCCTTTAAGAGGAAAATCAATAACTTATTACATAACTTCTCACTTTTTCCCCCACTTACACCCAGAGGAAGAAGAACTTAAGATGTGCTGAGGAGGGCTCTGTTTCAGGAAATTCAGCTGTTTCTTTTGGATCGTTGTCTGAAAATAAACCATTCTCTGTGAAACAGGAGTTGACATGTTTAGGAATGCAACTGCTAATTATGTTCATTACTAAATTATCTGATAATTACTCAGATTACCTGATTAATTGTGTGGTTTACAAAAAAGGGTCAGAAAATAGTCGTGATTCATTTTCCAACTGTTGATACAAAAGTGAACCAGCCCTGTAGGAGTAGATCTCTACAAGCACTGGCCAAGCTACTCCCTTTCTGTTTCAAGGGAACGCTTTGGCCACAGACTAGTGTTTCATTCCTTTCTGTCATAGCTCTGGAATTGGAGAGGGGTGGGTGGGGGCAGGTTAGAACGGTAGATAATGCTCAGTTGCTGACTGGGGACATTTTAGGTGCTGATTTCGCTTGGGCTCCAGGGGGGCTTTGGATGGGTCAGACCTCTAGACCCCATGTATTCATCCTGAGAATGCAAAGTCTTCATCTCATCTGCAGTGTCTTTTAGCACAGCTCCTTTTTAGAGGTGGCCGCCTCCTTCGTAAAGGTAGCCTGCACGGCTGGGCTTAAGGACCCACTCTCTTGTTTCCATGTGAGTTAAATGAACTAAACAAAAGACGATTAGGCAGGGACATTTTCCATGTCACTGAGAATCCATTTCAAAAGCTTACTCCGCATGATAACTTAAAGAAGCAGAGGCCTCTTAGGAGGACTGTGTGCAGACTCACGATGCAGGCCAGGCAGTGTGAGAGACCATTCACTGATGTAATGCGTTTAATCTTCAAATACTTTTTTTTCTACCAAGACCACGAAATAAATTAGCAGTTGCAATGAAGGAGAAAACAGGTGATTGAGTTTGTTGTTTGCCATTTGTATAGCTGTCAGTGAGGGCTCTGATGAAGTCAATTCCTCTGTGAGGTTCAGCTTAGAGTTAATCTGAAAATGTAATTCTATGTTTTCTCTTCAGCAAAACAAAACCAACTACATTCTTTCTATTTTGGGGATATTGTCCCCTGTCTTATAAAATGACAACAAATGAATGTTATTTCTCGTGCTCAGCTGCTCAAAGGGGGAATTTTACTAAGAGTGATCTAAAACAAATATTAATGAGTTTAAACTTTGTAAAAGCATTTCTTTAACTGCCACTGTAGGAGAATTGGCTTAGATGTCTCCTGCACTTTTTAACTTTGATTTTTGTGACTTAATCAGCTTCTGGCTTTGATCTTTGATGTGAACAACCAAAGCAGGCACTTTCTTCAGGTTTTCTCTGCTTACAGGGCAAAGCTGCATGCCCTCCAACACAGTGTACGGCAGAGCTAATCTTCTTTTTGTTTCTCGTGGAAAGCTACTTATCTCCCACTAAGCACAGGTACCTCGGATGAATGGGCTGGTTGTGCAGATGTGTTGAGAGCAGCAGCAGCCAGACATAATCATTCCAAGTATGCTGGGGTGGGGAGGGTTGGTGGGGGAGAACCATCATAACATGACATCATATTCTTTAACCATTTCGTATGTGTTTCGGTGGCTCCTATTCATTCTTTTTTGGCTCCGATTGTTGAATGCCCTTGCTTCCCTGCTTCCTCCAAAGCCTTTGGGAGGTGTCGCTGTTCAAAATTAGCTTGTTTGAAAAGGGTTTGACATTGAAACTCTATCTCTGCCCCATGAAGAGATTTTTTTTTTTTTACAATAGACTTTGTTCTCATCCTTTTCTGTGTATTTCTGCCACTGTTTCCCTAGGCTGGGCAACTGCCTTGCCTCTCATAGGTGTGAGATTAACATGTCTGTGGGCAAAACCCAGCTGCTGAGCGTCTCTTTTTAACTTATAAATCACTGAGGTGTAGAGTGGTGCACTGGACTCAGAGGAAAGAAGAAAAAATTCAACAAATGCTTGCTGCTCTGCTTGTTATTCCTGTGATCACACTCAAAACCAAAATCATGTTTGAACTGGGAAAAAATACAATAAAATTACAGACCCAAAAAATTCTGCAGTGTTTTATTAGAGGACTTTGGCTACCTCATACCTAATAAATAACGTATGTCATCCTTGAAGGTGCACTCGATTTTTCCAAAATCTTTGCAGCTATAAAAATCCACACATTACCCCTGCGATGAGATCAATTGAGCTGTCCTTTGGCTTTTAAAGTAGACGAAATACACTGTGCTTGGATTTTTCCAGGTCTACATGTCTGTGTAGCTCTCAGATTACTCTAAAGATATACTACCTCTTACACTGCGGCGGAAAACACCACAGGCTTTAGTCCATAAAAGAGATGCAGCCATAGTTCAGCATGCATAAAGCGTCTGATGAAAAACAGAGCCTGATGAATGTCCACGCCGAGGCCTACTATTTATTGAGGCAAGGAACATAAGTCACATCTAATCACAACAATGCACGTAGACCCTGAGCTATATCAGTGCATAAGAAATAAGCTCAGAGAAGGACGTCATCGGCCCGCTCGGTTTTCAGAACATGTCATCATCCTAATTGCATGCCTCGAAAGTAAAACTTAAAAACGTGTAGTTGGATTTGGGTTTTTAAATAGCATTTTATGGTTCCCTGAATATGCAGCTGAAATAGCTAACAGACCATGTTTCTGACAGTATTAATGTTAGCAACAGTAGTGCAGCGTGATAGAAGCGATCAGAAACATTTGAGAGAGAAGAAGAATTTGTTTTACAGGTGGCTCTTGGCATCGGACCACCCAAAATACGTCTGTAGGACAAGGTTAGTCCAAGGATTCAGTGCCTGAAAAATGTCTTTTACTTAAAACATGTTATTACATTACTTGGAGAGTCGGTAGTTTTTCATCAGCAAATATATTGTGTTTAGGGAACATTTAACATGTAAGCATGGGTAGATTAAACTGCCATGGAGAAAAAATGAGCAGTCAGTCTTATATTAAACCCAGTTCCTCACACTATCTTGGAAACATGTCTGGTGTTTCTGTCCTTAAATATTTTAGCACACCCATTTAGGAATACAAATCTTGTATCCACAACTCTTATGAAATAAGGGCCTTGAAAACAGATTTCAAGCCATATCCTTAAGAAAGGTGTGAACAGGCCACCTATTTAGGGTTAGGGTTAGGTTTACAATTATCCCCCAAACTCTGTAATCAGCTGCAGAATATAAATAAAACTTCCAGCAATACACAGCCTTGTGTGCCAACTGACAGTGAATGTCAGAATCATGCAGACAATGGAAAAGACACTGGGAGGAAACAGAGTCATAAACCAGAGGCGAAAGGCGCCACATATGGTACCATACCGTGCCTGTGTTTAGAGTCGATATTTATAAAGACATTTCCCTATCGCTGTGGCTTCGGCCACAGAAAACAGTGTGTTTTTTTTAAATAAGAAAATAAACAGTTTCCCTTATCACACTTGACCCGTTCCACCTGGCATTCATCAGTGGCTGTGCATGTTGGTCCTGTCGGCTGCTTTCCTCCCTCTGGCTCTTTTATCACTCTAATGGGGTGCTATCTCCAGGCTGCTCTCTCCGGGTCTCCGCAGCCCAGCTCGGCTCACTTCAGCATACATTCTTTCCACATCCATCCTGACACACGGGCGGATTTAACACATAATCAGGCTGGACGGGAGGGCAGTCGAAGAAGAAAGGGGGAAGGCCTGGCCCTGACAGGACTCATCATGCGAAGACCGTGGAGACAGAAAGGCCCGCACTAGTCATTCTCACTTTGGCTCTGGCAGTGTGCAAAAAACAGACAGAGTCTCCCACATTCCCACACTCCAGCTCACTTTTAGACCTGTCTGCAGGAATATTGAGACAGATGGGGGGGAAACTCAATATCCCAGCTGCCCTGTTTGGACCAACTTGTCCCCTCTTTGCTCAGTAGGAACAAGGATTGTAACCTTAATTGGATTTGTGGGTTGTAAGCAAGTAAGAAAATCAGTTTCCAATTCTTTTAAGACAGACTATCATTGGCAGGTTTTTCTAATACTGGTGGCAATATAAGATATTTTTGAAAGCAATCAAATATCACATATTATTGCATGGCATACATATCTTATATGCAAAGATCCCATCTATTCACATTGATCTGCTTTGCCACACGAATCTGTATAGTTACCATTTTTCCTCTATCCATATCCACACTAGTTGTCATCAATGCCTTTACAGTAAGTCCTAAATACTATATATACATGGATCATAAACAAAATATGACATTTATAGCTCATTTATCTAGGCAAACACACAGAGCCACCTACCTCATTCCTTAGAAGGACATACAGCACTAAAGATCTGCCTCTGTCTAGGCCTGTCATGGTGTCTGGTCCAGTTTAAGGGCACACCCAAACCATCATATGCAACAGTGTTTGAACTCTTGCACCACACTCTGCCTCTCTGTCTTCTTGTATAAATCCTCATTTCAGATCTTTTTTGCTCAGAATATTTTTTGTGCATCAATAATTAAACAATCACATGGGTTTTTGTACTTCATCCTAAATGAAACTCTGAGTGCCTGCATAGTAACGCAACATGTATATAATGCTGTGCTTCCAAAGTTACCTCAAACCAAACTCTGTCAGATTTTGACCAGCTGTTGATACTTTGCTCTTTTTAATTATTGATCTTAGAGACTCATTTCAGTTGGCACTTTACCAGTCAGCCAATGCAAACACAGCACAAAAAACAAACCCAGGAAAAGCACTAAAGGGCCAAATTTGAATTCCAGTTTGTCATCAAAGTCAGAAGATTAAGTGAAGGGAAAAATAATGCCCCCCCCCAAACAAGAAAATAACCATTTTCTATTTTGGCCAAAGAGGGATATGTCAGGCTGCCGAATAAGGAACCAATACCACCCACCACCCCCACACCCCCGTCTGTCACCCAGAGTGTCATGACACTGCTGAAGCCTGAGAAAAATTGGATGTAATTCAGGAATGTTAAGAAGCTCAACTTAAAGGGAAAAGGAATAAACGGAGAACTTGGAAGAATACAGAAATCTGTTCCCCTGTCTTCTCTTGTATATGTGTGTCTGAATAAGATAAGGAGACTTTGGTTTACTCTCTGGGCCAGTGCCTGCCCCGATAGAGACACTAAAGTCGCAAGAGTGTTTGATTATCTGCATCCCGCCTCTCTGAGGACCTCTCCTTTGTCATGCCCCTCTTCCTGGTTCTGTGTAAAATTGCTGACTGCAGCTTGCCCCCCTCCCCCCATCACATCAGTGAATGAAACTTCTTGACCACTGGATGGGAAATTACAGATGCTGGCTCTGTATACTCCCGAGGAACCGACTGGAATGTAAGACTTTTCTCTCTCTCGCTCTTTCTTTGTGCTAAACCTCAGCCCAGTTCTCTAAGGACTCGCTAATTTCTTAGAGTCGTAAATAGGCTTGCTGTTGTGTCTGCTGCTCAGCTTCTTTAACAGGCCCTGTGTCAAGCTGGCAGTCAGCCTTTATCTGCACAAGAAGAAAATCAGACTTACATAAATGGGCCCTTCCCCAAAGAGTCTCTCCGAAACACTTCATCCCTACAAATGTAATTACACGACGGACTGCGAGTCGCCTTGTCAAAGTCACTGCAAGTTGTAAAGTGAACGGAGTCCAGAGTTTGTGCAGTGTTTTTACATGTTTGGGTGTCAGTGTTTGCTACTAAGGTGTCAGTCAAATTGTCAGTTAAGAAAGCTACTGGGTGAACAGACTCTGTACAATTGCTTCACAGCTATATCCTTCCAAAGAAAGTGTTGCTAGATGGTCAGTGGAGAAAGAACGTCTCGCTTACTATCTTCCCAACTAAGAATGTCTCTCTTTGGCATCTGGTGCCAGGAAAAAGGGAACTTGCCAGCAGTGAGTCACCGTGCTGCTGCTGGGACAGGAATGCTGGGATAGGATGGCTGTGTTTGTACTTGTCACTCATCTTGCTGCTAGTGATGGGAAGAGCTGCAGAACCACTTAGTTGCCCATGTCATACAGGCATTCTCATTTGCTGCCTTGTTGCTTCTGTAAACGTTTCTGGGTGCCAAACCCGGTCAGGCACACTGATAAACACACGGGCTGTCACTGAAAAGAAACAAAAGCATAGAAACCGAACCAAGTCCCGAGCACAAAATGCAAGTTGAGTTTATTACAAAAAAAAAATAAAAAATTTGGGAATTATTTTTGTAGTTTGATCAGGATCTCCTCTGTCCACATTTGACATACTTAAACCCTTTTACTGTTACTTTTTCATGTGGAGGATAGCGCTACAGAATTACTTGTTGAAGGCTGGTAAAAGCCTACATTAGGACCGTAGTGTCCACCTAAAATGTTAATGTCCTCTTCACATCCTGTAGTTGCTATTTTTAGAGTCTTCATTTGCTTCCTTGGTTAGGTAGTCCATTAGGTATGGGTAGAAATATACTCACAACGAGCAAGGGAGAAGGGAAACTTTTTCTTGAGCATTCAGTCTCTATTTTCTAGTTTCTGTTAAGGTCAAATTGGGCAATGCTGCATTTTACACAGTGCTACTAAAGGGAGGGGGTTATTGCACTGGACTTCAGCATGAAGCAAATAGAAATAAGAATTAAATCCAGAGAATTTAGAGATACATTAATGCTTGATTTGGACATCTGTCGGCGTCTACGTTACAACTTAAATCGTAACCGGGAAGTCCTTTTAACCCTATGCCATAGCTTTCCACATAACCTGACATGCACCTCCTGAAAAATGTAACCACTTGTCAGGTCGATGCTGCCCGCAATGACTTGAATGGTGTACAGTGTAGCTGCAGCATAGGGTTAAAAGGTGTTTCCAGTTACGCCATAGATTTCCCCCAGAAGTCTAAATCTAGCTTAACAGGCAGTTTATGCTTGCTGTTGTCATCAGTGCGGTGTGGTGCAGTGTCCCTTGGTATTGTTTTGCCTTGTGATGCACCTCTCAGTTTTTTGTAACCTGGCATACGCAGTGCAGATGGACTGGAGGCACAAGCGCTCAGGTCAGTCTCTACGGGAATTTCTATGATACAGTTGGCAAAGTGCCAGTGTGTTGACCATGGAATTTACTTGGAGGCCTTGATAAAACATTAATAAACCGTTCAAAGAATATTAAGAAACTTTAACAGACTTTTAAAACAAAACTTTCAGCTTTGATGGATTATAAACATGGGCTGACATTTTTATACGGTGGTTACAAAGGAAATTCAGGAGTGTATTGTGAGGCATTTGATGTGAGTTTTGGAAGAAACCCAAACAGGTTAAGTGGTTTGTAAGTTTATATAAAATCTCATCCTGAGGTTAAACATAGTTAAATGTTTAGATGTAAGTATAGAGGGAACACGTTATGGTTTTTGCTCACATTTGAGCTCCTCTCGCCTTTTTCGTGCTTGTTTGCCTCTAACAGTTACAGCAGCTGAGTGAGACTGCTGCGCTCACAGACGGAGCTCTGCGCTTCACACGACTATATTTACGATAGCCCCTCTCTATGAAATCACACAGACTGAAGAGTCAGGGATTACTTTTACAATGGGCATGACGTGTTACTCTGTCAGTATATAAATATATATGTCAGAAAATGTGGAAAAGCAGTGTTATAACATCAGAACATGTTTAACTACCAGCACCTTGAATTTGGGAACTAGAATCAGTCATGAATTCTAACTGATAAGAAACACTGTAACATTAACATGTGAGTCACGTTACAATAAACGAGTTATTCAGTGTTTAATTTTGAAAGCCGTCCTCTTTGAAGGCCCGCATTGTTATTCTGTACTCTGGAGGGGAGGGAGGTGGCTGTGGGGGTCTCAGTCCAAGCTGGGTGTTTCCCCCTCTGCACACAGGCCACCCAGCAGTTGAGCTCTCAGAAACCAAAGGCAAACAGACACGCTGGCTTATCAGAATGTTAGAAATCCCAGCATGCTGAGCAAAGGCAGTGAGATCTAGCAGTTTTGAACCTGCTGTAGAAAGCATCATTATCAGCATTTATGGGGAGTGTTTACACTGAGGATCAGGTACTAGACATGGTTTATTCTGCTGTAAGTCAAGCGTTGTCATGAAAACTGTGCATTAAATCAACAACAACAACAATATAGAACTTAGATATGAAGATTAAACACTTCCATTGATAAGTTTTGCCTGGTCAGCATTAAAGGCCCACTGCTGACAGCCTTTCCATGGCTCTGTTTTCAATTACTGGCCAAAAAAGGTAAAGAAAAAAAGATTAAAGATAAAATCATGTTGTTTTTCATCTTGGGAAAACAACAACAAAAAAAACCTTTGTTTCACAAAACTGTGGCACCCTGATAAATAGAGAATGACAGGGCTTTCATGTAGCTGAAATGGGGATACCCTGAGCCTTGGCCTCTTTTTCATGCTGGTCTGGAAGTGTTAAAACCAGAATACTCTGATTTATCTGTCCTTCTTATTACAAATCTGTCTCAAGAGAAGGTGGCCAAAGGAAATTAAAAGAAAGAAAGAAAAAGCTAGCGGAACAGAATCAAGATTTGGAATAGGGGGCAGCAAGCATGAAAATCATCGCTCATTTCCCCCTGTGGCTCATGAAAAATGCATTTTTAGTATAATTTGTTAGTTTGTATGCAGTGCTGTATAGATTTCTTTCAGATTGTTTGTAAAGTCACGTGGCCTAGATTGCAGTTTTTTCACCATGCTTTTGCTGCGTTTTGCACACGCACAGCCAGCCAGTGTGGATTAGCTGAGTTCCAGGCTAAAATTGCATTTCCCTGAATAGAGATTTGACTCTTTGCTAGTCCTTAAACGTTTACTGTGTGTTTCGCACTGGGTTGGTATGAGTCACTATATCTGGTGGCATTACTTGGAACCAGAAAATCATTTGTATGTGTGAATTAGTTAGGGTTAGGAGCATCATTCTTAATATCCCACAACACAAATAGCGATCAGTCATATCAGCAGCCTTCTTTGCTTACCTACTCGGTCAGAGGTAAAGCACTGAAATGATCAATTTGCTCGAGCTTGATACAGTACATATGCTTTTCTGTCTACTGAAGAATATTTCCTCTCACAAATATGAGCCGTTGTAAACAAGTGAAACCCCTTCGCTGACCTGTGGATTCATCGGAATAAAAATGGTCTTGTTATTTCCCTCTCAGGTAGGAGTTCATCTCTGGGCAAAAGCTTCAACCTGAGATTTGCAGTGCCGTTTCACAGCTAAGCCTGCTTGATGAAGCCCGAGGGGGCAGGCTCGCTCAAATTCTGGCTGCATCGAGATGTGAACGCAGTGGTTTGTTCTGTCATGCCCCCTCCATGATGGGAATTCAGCTATGAAGCTAAGACTCTTTGAGGCTCTGTTTGCACAGGACTAATATCACCTCGAGACATTCAGTGATTTGTAATGACTGCTGAGATCATCAGTGAATATGATCCTGGCTCAGCTGGGACATAGCAAATCAAATTCTGAGAATTTCAGAGAGCTGTCGACTTTATGGTTGGGGATTGTGACAGGTTATATCTCATACCTCGTCTTTAATGGATTATGCAGTATGTTACTCAGGAGTTGTTTGCATTGTCAGACATATAATTGATTCTGTTAACTCTCAGAAGCCTAAGTCTCCCTTAATATGTATATAGTGCTGTATAAAAAGTAGTATCTATCTATCTATCTATCTATCTATCTATCTATCTATCTATCTGTCTGTCTGTCTGTCTATATTAGCACAATGCAGAATTATAGTTGGTGGTCATTTTAATGTCTTGTCTGGTGGTGGTGTAACTCAGTAGTGTCAAGTTTGAATAATTATTCTATATCAGATATTACAACTGATCACACAACCTTGGTGATGATGGGTAAAAATCAATCACCTACAGTTTTTTTTAATTGGTTTGGCACTATTTTCATAACTAAAGTGTGCATTTTCAAATCTCTCAGTACAAAACTCACATTTGATCACATTTGTAACACCACTAGTCATTCTTTCAAATCAGATGTCATGATTTCATAGCATTTGCACATATTTACATTCCACGTAATCATTGTATCAGAACACATGATCACTGTGATATAGTTTGAGAACATTTGCTTTAATCACCCAAACAAAACAGTAAGCTCTTTTTTCAACTTAGTACTTTTACCAATCATTTCATTCAGGAGAAAATAATACAAGGTAAGCGATTCAAATTGTCCTTGGTGATGAATGAGTGTAACTGAACTGTAAAACTGTACACAGCAAATATTACACTTATGTTCAGACATAAAAAAAATTATATAACTATACATATACATATACATACACACAGACACACACACACACATGAAAAAGGGAGAAAAAAAACAAGTCATTTACATAAGCAAAATATATTTTCATTTTATTTTATTCTCATCACTTTTACACAATTAATCAAGCCGGTCATTAACATTGGGCCATAAATTTTCATCAACATCACAGTGGATGTCTTCATTGTTCAGGCACCGTGGGAAGAATCTCCTGGCATGACGAATCCAGGCTTGACATTGCTCAGCAGTTATATCACCACAAGCTTCACACATGGCTTGAAGAAGGGAGACATGCTCATGGGGATGGCGATCATACACCTTCCACCTCCATGTAGAGAAGAATTCCTCAATTGGGTTGAGGAAAGGGGAATATGGTGGAAGATAGAGGGTCATGAAGCGAGGATGTGTTTGAAACCATTCCTGAACCAGCTGTGCATGGTGGAAGCTGACATTGTCCCACACAACAACATAGACGATGTCTTCTCCCTGACAGGCCTGCTCCAGTTCATTTAAAAAAACTATCAGGTGTTCAGTGTTGTATGACCCTAGAACTGGTCTACAGCCTACCACACCATCTTCAGATATAGCTGCACACATTGAGATGTTTCCCCCACGTTGTCCAGGGACTTGGATGGTAGCCCTTTGTCCAATAAGGTTACGTCCTCTGCGTCTAGTTTTTGCCAGATTGAAACCGGCCTCATCAACGAAAATATACTTGTGATGATTCACAGCAGCGTCCAGCTCCATCACCCTCTAAAATGATAATTTAGTTAGTTTTTTTTTACAACTAATAGTTGTCAGTACTGTTACAGTAATTGCATGCCAGTTTAGTGTTGTACCTGAATATATTCTGAACGCAGTTGTTTCACCCGGACATTGTTCCTCTCAAAAGGAACCAAGTAAATTTGTTTCATGGAAACTTGGTGCTTCTTCAAAAGCCGGGCAATCGTTGGAAGGCTAATTGATGGCACATTGGCAAAGGTGTCATTGCTGTTCTCAATAGCCTGTTTGATTTCAGACAGCCGTATGTCATTCCTTGCCCTGACCATGTCCACCACAGCCAACTCCTGCTGGTCAGTCAAAACACGTGGGCGACCACCACCAGGTTGTCTCCTGTTAATTCTGAGGACAATCATATACTGTCAATATTGAAGTATTACCAATCACATTACTGTAAACTGACAATTACATGTTGTTCATCTATACAATAGGGTACTATTTTTTAGAAGTGAAGTTGCTATAGCAGACATACCGGTTTTCTTGGCGAAAAGTTTGGATGATAGAGCTGACAGTTGACCTTTGTAAATTAGGCTGTACCAACCTGGCAGCCTCAGCCATGGTAAAGCCTCTGTTAACCACATGGTCAACAATGATGGCCCGGACTTCATTAGAGATGATGGTGCGTTGAGCACCACCACCTCTTCCTCTTTGTCCGTGCCCACCTCTCTGTCGAGGAGCACCACCACCTCTTCCTCTTTGTCCGTGCCCACCTCTCTGTCGAGGAGCACCACCACCTCTTCCTCTTTGTCCGTGCCCACCTCTCTGTCGAGGAGCACCACCACCTCTTCCTCTTTGTCCGTGCCCACCTCTCTGTCGAGGAGCACCACCACCTCTTCGATGAAGGTTTCCTCTCCCTACGAGTCTATCCTGCTCCATATTTGAACAGTGCAAAGTCTCAAACACAGTTCTACTTATATGGTAACTAATTGTGATCATCAGGGGGAAACAATTAGCAATTAGTATTTCTAGATTGAAAGCTCTTGCAGCAATGTGTAACTTACAAATGACCAGACAACAATCAGTCAAGTTGAAAATCCATGGACATAATGAATGATTCATTGATTAAACATTAAGATCAGTTGAATTGAATGACAGACAAATGTATTAAACTGAATGATAAGAGATGCAAATCAAAAATTTTATAGGGATAACATTATGAAAGGCAGTAACTGTGAACGAAACATTTATTTAGATGAAACACTTATTTTGTGTAGTGAAAAGGATATTTTGCCATTATGTGTATTGTACTAACACAATTGGAAATATGCTGAAATGTTTGAAAAAGGTGCACTTTTGATGATCTGTTGCGATATAAGTACGAAGAGTTTTGAAAATGTACCAATTGCTTGTGGAAACTGCGCCAAACCAATTAAAAAAAACTGTAATCCCAGACATAACTCCAAACTGGCATCTGTGATTCATATGGAAGTTTTTGAAATGTAAATATAGTTGGAAATCGGTCCGATGAGGAGATCAGAGAGCAAAGCCCAGTCTTTTACATTAATTTGTAGCTACCGTTGCTTTGCAGTCTTGCATATTAGATATAATATATCTAGTACTGCCTTGAAATACAATTTTCTAGGCTTTGGAGCTTCAGTAGTAATCTACAACGAATAATCAAACCTGCAAGTGAGGAAGGGCGAAGAGGAGGGGAAGGGTGTTTCTATGTAAAATGATCACTCAGAGAAAAAAGTTAGAAGCAGCAGAAAACATTTCACTTTTTCTTCTCCCACTGTCCACTCTGTCACTCTCTGAAGCTTTACTGTTTGCTCACACAGCAGAGATGTATAGAGAGAGAGTGAGAGAGCACATCCTATCCAATAAGAAAGACTGAAAAGATTATGAAAAAGGGCTGATTTTTGTAGCCAAGTGAGCAAAAATGCAGTGTGGTTATACTGTTCACAAAACATACTTATTGCAAACTAGTCTGTGCATTCAAAGCAAAGGTAGGAAACATTGCATGCGTGGGATTTGTGTGAGACATCTCAGGTGCAATTATCACTACCCCTCCCAAACCTAAAAATCTCTGGTTTAATCTCAATTAGCCCCGAAGGAAATGGATTATAAATTGTTTATTGTTACATGTTCTTACATCATCTGCTTGCATGTGCAAAGCACAGGCACAAACAGATAGGCACAGGCTGTACTTGCATTTATATAACACTTTTTTAACCTTACTGACGAGTCACCTGTTTTAGTTTGTTTGAATAAGTTAAACATTATTTGATTATTCAATAGGCATTAAATAAACTGTCAGCTGTTTAGATTACTCGTTATTTTTAAAGCCACATATTTGCTATCTATTTAAATGTGATGTGATAACAATACGCTCTGTTCTCTGTTTTTACTGCTGATTGGACAAAATCAAACACCTGAAGCACTCCAGCTGTTGCCCTGGGCAGCAGAGCATTATTAAGACCTTTCTGAGCGTTTCCTGACATTCTGTACAGGAAATGCATTCATTAGTTTATCAAGAAAATAACCTGCAGATTGCCAGACTTCTACACTTCACACTGTGTTTTTGATTCAGTGTTTTTTTCCCTTTTCACTTCCTTCCGCACAGCATGTGGTCGGGGTTTCTACAAGTCTTCCTCGCAGGACCTTCAGTGCTCTCGCTGTCCGGCGCATAGCTTCAATGACCGCGAAGGCTCCTGGCGCTGTGACTGTGAGGACGGCTACTACCGAGCACTCTCTGACCCTCCGTCTGTGGCGTGCACAAGTAAGTATGCCATGCTGCTGGATAAACGCAGCGCAGATCACATGCATTTAAACAGCTACTAATGCAAGTGGAAAAACAACACACTCCCGAGCCTGATTTAGTCCTGTTCAGTCAGCCTGCAGTGGCCTCATGAAAGCCCCAGATGTGTTCCATAGCAGTTCCTCTGCAAATTATGTTTGCAAGCTTGCGTGTCTGTTTTGTGTCGTAGCTGGTTGCTAATGATGACAGGAGCAATTTGCCATTTCCCGTCTGAAAGATTGCAATTACGGTCGGCAGTGGCAGCCCATGCAGCAACCTGCATCTTCATTTGTCCTGGCCAGTGTAACAGCTCTGTGACAGCCATCGATGGCTTATTTACACAGGCTGGGGGATGCTGTTTGAATGGGTGGGGCTCATTTGCTTCCAGAGCTGTTCTCAAACATGTTTTCTTCAAAGTGGTACTGAATGTGTATTTATTTTCTTATTTTTTCTCCTTTGCTTTGAGCTACTGTGCATGGGAGAAGGCCATGTTAGCACTATGCTTTATCTCTGGAGGTAAACAGGATCCCTAAACATAATCTGTGCACCTTATCTGTGTGCCTTCTTTCTGCTGATAATGTATCACTGCACAGGTTCACAGTCTTCTGGCTGTTAGACTTACACTTGTGCTGTTCTTCTTCTGTTGTTTCTATTAAGGAGAGCTGATAAGTTAACATTTTAAAATGCTTTGTGCATGCGTTGGACAATTTGCATGCCCAGTCAACATCCTGAGCAGCATTGCATTTTTGCTGTGCACCTAAAGTAGGCCAAGTCAGAATATCTAATATCTAAGTGTGTGTGTGTCTGTGTGTGTGTGTGTGTGTGTGTGTGTGTGTGTGTGTGTGAGTGAGAGAGAGAGAGAGAGAGAGAGATAGTTATTATGCAAATACAAAGAATTTTATACCATTGCATTGGCTTCTCTACGTATTAAATCAGAAAATCAAAACAGGGATTTAAGGGATTGGAGTTAAGATTTAATGTTGCAAATTCCATATGACAAAAGGATTCTTTGTTATTTATGGGCGTCTTTAAAAGCAGCTCATTGAGCAGCGCCTCTGTCTCTGCCTGCCGCAAAAGCCTTTCCATCTATTTCAACATACAGTACTGTATTTACATTGCCAAGAGGGTGTGTGTGAGTATGCAGTACATACAGTAATATAGTGGTAATTAACTGCACTTTCAAAAGCTAGAATACTCAAAAAAATCACATGTTAGATATTACTGGCTACAGCTGCTGCATACCACTCTTACTCTTGCACACTAAATTGGTGTGACACCAGCTACAACATCAACAACAAATGATACTGAGTCACTGATAAAAGTATTTGACACACTTAAATTATAAATGGTTGCTTTTAAAGTCGCTGGTTTTATTAGTATGTGGCTCATGTCATTTCCAAGGATGATTTACTGCAATTGCCTCAGGACCCCAGAACTCCTAGAGACCCCCCATAAATCCCCGCTCTCAGTGTCTTGGATGTCAAACAATGAATAGCAAATTTGTTTTTGAGTACACACATCCAAATCCAATGACGGGGGTGGTGGGAACACGAGGTTAATAAGAGCCACAAGCAAATTTTGCCCTTATTCGCCTGTAAAAATGGGAATTGTCATTTCCTATTTGTTCAAAAAGGGAAATAACAATCACAGCTTGATTCTCAAAAAGAATTGGATATAGGAGGCCAACTGCTACAGAATACGAGGCAAAATGCACCTAAAATCTGACGCTTACCTACCTACCTGCTGTCAAGTAAAATGTAAGGTTAAGACTGCACAACATTAACCTAATAATGGCCAAATCTGAAGTATGGTGTTGGTGGGGCTCAAGAACTAAACTAGGCATGTCACTGTAAATGCTCGACACAGACAAGGACTTAACTCAAGCTCAAGTGACCACAAACCACCAACCTCTCCATGTGGCACGGAGGCAACCATATAGATCTTGTTCTAAAAGACAGGTCCATTACTCTATTCTCCAACCATCCTAATCGGACGTTAATGTTTCACTCTAACATCCCCGACTGAACCGATTGAGAGCAGGACACACAGAACAGGGGAAAGTTCCTACTTTTTTTGAGTGTCCTCTGGCTGTTCCCATTTGGGCAATCACCTTGGCCAAGTACCGAAGTAATTACTGAAGTTGCCTATTGCACACTTTCCATTATTCATTTTCATTAACTTTGGGTCTACACTTAGTGACCCCATACCATTATATGTAAATATGTATTTTTGACTTCCTCCTCCTCATTTACACAGCGCAATTTTTGTACAGCTCTGTACGTGCATTTCCTCGTTCATTGTTGGATTAAGTCACTGTGACCAATAGTCACTGTGATTTTCTTTTTTCAAGCCTTATCCAGACCAGGAGTGAATAGTAATTGAAAATGAATTTGCACTGCCTGAATAAATAGCTTGATTGACAGATTTTTTTTTTTTTATAATAAGAGTTTGCTTATAATAAGCTATCGTATTGTAGGCCTTGGTAAAACAGTGAGATGGATCTCTGGCACACAGAGATTAAGGATGTGTCTATGAGGATTTGAGAGGAAATGAGATAAAGATGTAATATGGGGACATGAAAAGCCAAATCCATGTTGAATAAAGATGAGGGAACAAGTTCCAAAAACATAGCTTCAAAAACACTGTTTCCCATGTGGTATTTGCTAAGAGGGGGGTGGTATAAAGAGATGCTTTTGTTTGCTGAATATTTGTCCACGCTATTCATATGCAAATATACGTATATACATATATATATAGATATATATCTATATCTATATATATATATGTGTGGAAGAGCATCAGGATCCTTTTTCTCCAGAGGCATAGCACACAGTGGAGTTGTTGACAGGTCAGAGTACTGGGCATCAATCATGCAACAGCTGTGAGCGGTGCTGGTGCAAGCAGGGACTGAAAGGAGCATTTGTGACTCGTTTCCTTCTCCCACCCCCACCCCCCACCCACTTCTCTTAAATGTGCCACCTCAACAAGTTGATTCCATCTGAGGATCCATTCTAAATAGAGTTGCTAGGGGACAGAGAAAGAGCTGTTACCTGATATCAGAGCCTCACAGTTTCACAATTTGAATTGTTGAATGTGGCATAAAGGCATTTAGTGGCATGGGGCTTTGGTAAAATGCCCTTCATTGTTATGTGTGCAATTTTGTCATTACTCAAAGAACAAAAGGCGAGAGATAATGAACTAGAATTTTCATTTAATGCCGTTAGAACAGAGAGGATGATTTTTTTTTAAAATGTGTAGGATTGGAGTTGGATCTACTTCACTGAACCGATAATTCGGACCGAGACACACGTCTAAATTCCGTGCCATTATTCACTTTTCTCATCCTGGTTCTGCACATGTAAATTCAATGTAAATTTCTGTATGTGTTTGGGTCCATGCTGTAATTAGAGGAGGCTATGTAAATACAGCCTGTTTCCTTAAAACAATATTCTCAAACGCTACCACGTGTAAGGACATCTAAGAGAAAGGTTTGTCTCACAAAATGTTCAAGCTTTTTAACAACTGAACAGTGAAATCTGTGAGCTCCATGTTTGTTCATCTGAGATACACCAAAACATAAATTGTTATAACGCAGACTTAGTCATTTGTCATTCATGTTGACATGCCATCATACACTCTCCAGAAACTTAAGCCAAAAAGGAGCAAATCCAATATTGAATTCTTGGCAGTAGTTGAAGTAGCACTGAAATTTCAGTACAAGAGTGGCAGTGGGAGGCCCAGAAAAACCCTCCTCTCTTTTCCTCTTTAGCATGTCTCCCCTCAAACAGGTTCTACTGCAGCCGCATCATTAGATGGAAGGTCAGAAGGTCATAGCGCACATTTGTAGAGTGACGAATACCTCATGGGTGATTTGAATACCACTCACCCCTGCCGTTCCTCTCTCCTCAGCTCCCCAATTAGAGCACAGCCAGGTAATAGGCTGTGCTATTAGCTGTTGAGGGTTAAGTTAGCCCAGAGCACCTCTCAAGGCTGATAAGCGGAAGATTCTTCTCTGCTAAGCCCAGATTTACTTGGGTCTTACAACTCTGCGGCAAGTGGAGATGAAACATGACCTAAATTCATCTAATACTATCCTGTGCTTTCTATATGGTAGTTTAATAGCTGTTGTAGACGCATTTGCACAACCGAAGCCTTTTTCCTCTTACAGCTTTTTAGAGTGAGCGGCCTTTGTTTATGGTAAATAAATGCTTTTGTTTATCCTATAAAATGTCAGCTTCTGCTTTAAAATCTGCGCCATGTTGGCATGCAAATGTTGTAGGAGGAAATGTAAAGTGTGCTTGTACATATTTATGTAGCCCCCCCCCAAAAAAAGAAAAAAACCCAGCAACAAAACAAGACACACACACGCACTCACACAAACACTCTCACCGCTGCTTGGTCAGAGTTGGAGGGCAGCTAGCAAGTGATTGAGACATTTCAGGCTGTGGGGGCTGTGGCAGGCTAATCCGTGAAATGAAACTTGACTGGGAGGAGGGGTGAGAGGAGAGAACATGAAAAGATAAGACAGAGTGGGGGAGTGAGAGACAGAAAAAAAGAGTAAAAAGAAGAGGGAGAGTGACAAACCCCTGAGCTGTAAGGATGAGCAGACAGGCTGACAGTGGTGGGCTCACGATGTGAAAATCTGTGCTGCAGGTGAAGCTGAGGCCAGAAGAGTTTGGTATTTCTGAGTGCAGACAGAGTACACTCAGAGAAACAAAGAGACACCAGGGCAGATGAAGTAGAGCTGTTTCCAGGCCAGCCAAAGGAAGTTATTACTGGGTCTCCCCATAGAAGGCATGCTTGGTTCCATAGCTCCACACAGGCTGGCTGTTACAAAAAATTTACAGAATGTAGCTATTGAAGGGACAGTTTTAGTCACTGCTACTCGATTTGAAATATAGCAAGGCATTTATAAGGGAAAGACAAAGCTCTTAGTGTAGTGTGCATCTGAACAAGACGACAAAACAGAAAGGTTACACAGATCCAGGGCGAGTCTGATCTAATTTCCTTTTGCTTGTTGTTGCTGAAAAAATCATCACTTGCACCTGAGACCTGAAAGAGAGTGGCACGAGCAAAATGAGATGTTATCATGGTAGAATAAAAGATCCCTGAGGACTGGTCTGGAGGAATGTTGGGGAAGTGTGTTTGCGTGCACATGTGTGTGGGTGTGCGTGCTGAGTCACACCCCCTCCTTTTGTGCACAAGGAAGATTGAGAGTGTGGGTCGAGTGTCAGCGCCAAGGCTGAAGTCGAGTGGCGCTATTGGCAGTCACTCCTCTCCACTTCACCTGCCACAGGTGGCTCTTTCATCTTCACAGCCCATAGCCTGGTTCTTATCTCGCCTGATATCCGTGAATATAGACGTCTCAGTCGAGCTGTTGATTCTAATGTGTAGAAAAAAGAAAAACAACCCAGTGCCGATTTAATAAGCTTGAATCTTGTGATGGTCCATAGGTTTTGCACTGAACGTATCCATTTTGTTAGGTAATGTCACAAATTGAATGAATTGAAGTGCTACCTAAGAAAACAGCACAGAATGAAGATGTTCCTTAAAACATTCATAAACAAAGAATACAAATTATATCATCTTTACTATGTCGGGGGGGGTTTATTTATGTCAACACCTGGGCCATAAAACCCAACAGTCTGGAATGTGAGAGGATGAAAGCAGACGTTTGTTATTCATTGTTTTACAAGATGAGCTAATCTTTTCGCTGTTATGCGAATATTTATGGGCAAATGGTCTGTGAGTGCTGCAGAGGTAGTCGTTATTCTAGTATATCAATTTGAATTGTATGCGACAGTTACAGGGTGGTAATAATCCAGGTTTAAATCTCGTTAATAAAAGTTGTGGGTGAGTCAGGCTTCTTGAAAGCCACTAAATTTTATTGTGCTGCTGTCTATGTGATATAGTTTTTCAAAGGAAACCCCGGAAAGCCACTGTCCGCGGCTGGGATATTGGCTCCACGGCTGCTAAGTCTGAGGAGTAAACCATGCATCAATCATTTCCATGTCAGCAGCAGGTTTATGCCGTCACCAACAATCATTGTGTAATCAAAGCATTAACTGGGATGAATCACCAGCTATGAATGTGTGTTTTACAGCTAATACAGCTATACGGCTTTAGGTTGATTCAAATTTAAAATAGGACAATTAGTTCATTATGAACACATTGGCAACTTCAGAAAGTTAGTAGCTTTTAACAATGGAAAGTGGTGAATAACTTGATTAATTATAAACAGACTTACTAGCAGTTATTTAAACAGAACTCGTTAAGGTGCAGTCACAAAATCTTTGGCAAATAAAATGCCTCCTGAATATTTTGAGATAAAACACTAATAGTTTTAACTTCTGATATTGCATATTTATTCGATTGCTGGAGAACGCAAAAGGAAGAGGAGACTTGAAACCCCCTCACAACCACACAAAATAAACAGCAAGCAAACAAAGCTGTAATATATCCTGATCTATTTGGATTGATCAGGATTGGACTTGCCACTTCACAGAGTCAACAATGTTAATGAAATAATGAAATAAAAGTGAAGTAGGTGTGGGCTGCTGCCGGTGTAGTGAGGAAAAAAGGAAGACATAGAAATCTGTCAAACGATCGTCTGCTGCTTGGATTCTCACTGACCTGACCTTCACTTCCTTTCATTATACCTGTATGACTTTTTCTAGATCTGAGTCTTATTATAATTGAGTGTCAGTGTTTGGATCTGGGGCTGGAGCTGGCCATCCTCTATTAGCTTTGTTATTTATTTATTTATGTATTTTTTCAGAGAACAATTAAATTACATATCCAGTGAATACACATGCTTGACTGTCACTTTCCTTGGCACTCACTTGCTTTCTTGGCATCCACCTCTGACAGGACCTCCCTCTGCACCACAGAACCTGGTCTACAACATCAACCAGACCACAGTTAGCTTGGAGTGGAGCCCACCGGCCGACACCGGCGGTCGCAACGACGTCACCTACAGGGTTATATGTCGCCGCTGCAGCTGGGAACCCGAGGAGTGTGTTCCGTGTGGGCTAAATGTGGGATACTCTCCCGCTCAGTCAGGATTAGTGGACACTTACGTGACCGTTGTGGATCTGCTCGCTCACGCCAACTACACTTTTGAGGTGGAGGCTGTCAACGGGGTGTCTGACCTCAGCCGCACGCAGAGGCTGTTTGCTGCAGTTAGCATTGCTACTGGCCAAGCAGGTAAAGAATTTTATTTTTAATAATGCTGTCTTGCATTTAAACAACTTTGAACTGTGAGTTTTAATTGGTTAAAATTGTATGGAAATGCTGTGGATTTAAAAAAAATACATATATTTCTTAGTGTTTCCTTTATTTAAAGATACACTCATCAAGCACCTAATGCTTAAGCATTGTATCTTGTTTGTTTATAGTCTATTCACACACAGAATAACAAGTAGAAACTCTGAAAAGTCTTTGTTCTACAAATGGACTGATTATTTTTCCAAAATGTGGAAACTATTTCTTTTAAACTCAAGTTAAAAGTGTTTGTCTTCCACTAGCACAGAGCTCGGCCTTTGCTCCTACTAAGAGTGCATTTGACATCAGTACCGTGACGATTGACAGTATTAATTCTGAAAACCTCTCAAATGCAATCTACATTAATGATTCCCCATTAACATTAATGGGCCCAGTCTGATATGATCCATAATATTTTCCAGTATGCATATTACCAAGATTAGTTTAATGTGTATATCAGCACTACAGTGGCAAACGCTTTTAGCTTAGCAACGATGCTGACTCCCAGCGGTACCTAAAGAGCTAGTCGTGTCTTTGCAGCTCATTCTCAAGGGAATCAGCCGTAATTAAAATGCTGTGTTTTGTAGTGACAAACTCTTAAGCCTTTTTTATTCATTATTTTTATGGATCCACTCAACAAGATTCCTCTTTCATGCTTGAGCATCCGTGAAACACAGTTGGCCCAAAAGACTGTAATAATAAAAAATAAGACTGCAAAGACAGTGTTGATGCTATAGCTGCCAATATAACGTCTTTTTCTGGATAACTACACCTGCGCACTTCAGTTATGATCAGTTATGTCCTGCTGCTTTTAAATCACCATCATTTTAGTCTTTAGGAATGCTGCATATTTGTCACTTCTCTCTTTGTAAATGCCTGCCTGCTGTTGTCTGCTATCAAAAGCAGAATATGTCCCCGTATACAAGCTGTAGGAGTGACAGAGGTGATCAGCTGAACGCATGTGCCTGGGTTTGTCAAAGAGACCTAAGCTAGAATGTGCCAGGGTGTTGAATGGCCAAGGACACGAGGACACCAGGAGGAGGATAATCACATGCTCCTTTGGACTTGCCCGTAATTATACGTGGCATGTTGACAACACACAATTACTCAGTTAACCTGGTGGAATATTAGGCCATTAGCTATTGTGAAAGAGAGCAGTGTTCTTTGCCAAGATGTTGTCATGTTCATAATTTTGAGTAAGTAGCAGCATTTAACATGCCTTAACTCTATAAACACAGCATTTGGGCTATATGTATCGACTTTTGTTGGTTAATTTCTCGATGTTTTAATATTAAATGCTTTTTTTTGCCTGTGTTTTATGGCTTGGGTTTGGAAAAGTCTCTGAAATTTTATTTCAGCCATGACGAAATACTAAAAGTCTTCTTTGAAACCCAGACTAATCAAATTCATTCAGGGTTAGCAGTTCTTCATGGCAAGACGACCCTCTCCATCTGTTCAATGGTAGGACAGCAGGACAGAATAATACCTTTAATATGAAGGCTGGAATTACAGAAGACTGCACTGAAAAGAATAAATTAAGTCTGCAGAGAAAAAATCAGCACTGGTTTAATATGTTTTTTTTTTCATTCACAGCATAACTGAGTGATGTATTTAATAAGAAGTCAGTATTTGTCCATCATTTATCTAACCCCAGATGACTTTTTTCCAACAAGTATGCCAGAGTGATAGAATTTAACAATGACTGAGACTAAGGTTTGCTTGTGTCACGTGACTTCATTTTACCATTGAAACCCAACTATTTAACTCTTGTCTGGCCATTTTGCAAAGATTGGGGCAAGAAAATAGTATTAATTCTCTTAATTAGTATTAATTAAGGACATGAGTAAAGTTCATGTCGAAATTAGATCCTCTGTGAAATTTATTGTCTCTGTGATGTTTAATGGAAGCTCTTTTTTTGCTTGGTTTAATAAAAAGAGGGTCAAAACTAGCATTAGTTGAAGCCCGTCCTGTCAGCACTTGCTTTAACTGGAAGGCCCTATATAGATCTGATCGTTCTCATTTACACTCTTCAGCAGATGTTAGCTCCTTTTTGCCAGACTCGCAGTTCCACTGCTCTCTGGACTATTGGGGAATGCTTAAGATGTCAGAACTTCTTAAAATAACTGGCAAGCAGACATGGCCACTTATTAGAGAATCACTGCGATATTAGAGTCATTAGAGTCTGAATCATCATTCAGAGTCGACTAAACTTTAGAGAAGGACCATATCAGTGAAAGAACCTTGAAAAGGAAACGGCCCTCTCTTCATTCCTCCCATTGCCTCCTGCTAAATGATAATCAGCAAGCACATAGACTCGTAGCTAGGGACTGGGGAAATGAACGAGTCTGTGAATACAGATGGTGATCCATCTGATGAGGAATTCACACCTCCCGTAATTATACCAAAGGAAGTGTCTGGAGCAAGGCTGGAGCTACATAAGATTCTGAGTGCTTATTGTTCCCAGAAACCTAATTGCCTCTCAGATCTGTCTTAAATGAGTTTAAGTAGAGGCTGTAAGTTTGTAAGCTTGATTTCTTCAGCTCCGTCTTTGCAGTTTCAATAGAAATTCGTCAAGTTGAGGATTTTTTGCCATCTTTGCTGCCTGCTCTATGCTGAAAGTTAAGAGTGTGATTCAATCAGCACTCCATTGTGAGCTGACGGTGCTGCACAGCCAACCTCAGAGGCCCGCAGAGGTCCTTCGTGCCTCAGCTTTCCTCGAGCACACTTGTAAACAAGGCCTTTTGTTCTACCAGCCACTTGTAAGTTGGCCCTGTTCATAGAATTACCATTAATATTTATTCAAGCGAGGTGTTCGCATGTCTGAACTAGAAAAATCCACAGTAGAGAGGGGCACAGAAATAGGATTGAAAATTGGTTATGGGAATGGCTGCAGGACCTGCGTTTGTGTGTACATGATGTGTACACCTGTTCAGCACAAGACCATTGTAATGGGGTTTAGGTGCAATCAGTTACTTGTATAAACACTATGGAGTGGAAGGAAGAGCCCGTGGAAATTGATTTTAATGTCGAATGCTTGCCAGCAGCACAAAGCCTGTTACCCTCTTACAGAAGCTGTTACAATAGTGCTCTAAACTATTCACAGGTTTATTCATAGCAGGGAACAGGGAATGCTACTTAATGCTGTAATCTTGACTGCCGTGATTTTACCTAGAAATCCTTCAATGCCATCTAATAAGTAACATTTCAAATATCTGGTGCAGATACAGAGATACATAATGATTAAGACATGTTATTTTGATGCTCGATAACATTTTATTTAGACATACGTATTTGGTATTAATGTGGATTTAGAAGGGTTTTGTTTTTAGCGTACCTCCTTAACAACAGCATGTCTTTACTTTTAAGTAAACTGGACGGACAGCTAAGTAACAGTTTACCTTTTCTATGTACGGGGCCCAATGCTTACAGAAACCAGGTCCCAGCAGTATTAATGCATTAGTTTAAATGAATCAACACCTTCAAGTCATTCTGTCAAAATCCCCGAAGCACAGGTTGAGGATGAGGAGTGGCTGCAATCTTTTACTCTAGCTTATCAGTCAGCCAAAGACCTGGACAGTTTTTAAAGCCTGACTCTTAAGGCCTTTACAGAAAATTGAAAATATTTTTTTTGGACTCCCCTGTTCTTAATGCAGCCATTTACACCAACTTCGTAATTTTACTCGACAGTAGAATTAACAGATATAACCAATCAGATTACTGCATTTGGCAACGAGTGCACTTGTAATTCAAAAATGTGCGCCAGTATTGTATACAGAATGAGATGGAAGTAGTAAAATAATCCTATTTTACTTCAGACACAGCTATATGCTGCTCCAGGTCAGTCAGCTCGGATGCAGTCCCTTCAAGGTAAAACTGCTAAAGTTGAATCACATCATTATACAGCAGTGGTTTGTTCTATGGCTCAGTACAAAGGTCAGCTTATTAGGGGGGCTAATAATAATTTTTTTCTGAAAAAATTCTGCTATTGTGTGTATGCCTTCTGAAAAATTTGTGCGTTTCAAAAAGCTATATTGAAAAAAAAAAAACACTTAACATTTATTATGGGGATTAATAATTTTGTCCTCATCTTTAGATGGGAAAAACAAGCACAGGCTTGTAAACAATAGCACTTATTTTTTATTAGACTAAATTAGAGGCAATTGGAAGCAACTGCTGAATTAGCATTTTATAAAACATATTAAAATTCTGTTAAAATCGAATTGAACTGGATGCTTGAAATGTTATGTTGCATACAACTTTCACTTCTGTTCATTTCAGTTCTGTAACTGTAAGAGTTCAACAAAATGAGGCATCCCTTGGGATCCCGATTGCTCTATCTGCCAACTGTCCAGATAAAGATAAAGATGACCACTCAGAATGCTTTTACATTGATTTTCAGACTTCTTTATGTTTTCTCAATGAATAAAAACCATTACTTACAAATTGGTGTACTAAGCAATGCTACTAATTCCATGTCAAAAATGGCCTGTAATGAGGTGCAGATGATGGGATTTCTGCTCTGTGCTCTAGTGGTTGTAGTTTTGGCAGCACTGGGGCCAAGCATGAAAACATCTGGGTGTTTTCTGCATTATCAACTAAATACAAACTAGTGACTCTGCAGTGCACAGTTTACACTGTTATGGCTTTGCAGCTGGGCACAATGCATGGGATTCGCTCTTCCAGTAGGCAGAGGAATTGATGGGTGGATGACACTTTTTTGGGCCGTGGCTCGGAGCCTGGCCAGGTTCGGCTGTGCATTAAGCATGGGTTGCCAGAGTGATATAGCAGGGTGAAGGGACTGAAGGCTTTGTGACACTGAGGATTTTGGCTTTCAGCTCGCCATGCTTGACTTATTGTTTTTAGTTGTTTTAACTGTGCTCATTTTTCTGTTTTGTAATCCATAATAATAATAATAATAATAATAATAATAATGATAATGATAATAATAATAATAATAATAATAATAATAATAATAATATATTATTATTATTATTATTATTATTATTGTTGTTGCTGTTGTTGCTCGAATGCCTTAAAGGAGCTTTGAGATTGACTTTGAATCCCTAGAATATTATGATCATCATTGCAAAACATCGGATGAGACTGAGTCTTAACATTTTTTTGTAGTTTACAATAATCACACTTTTCTCATTACATGAGAAGCTGGGTTATCTTCTGTTTATTTTTAGCCATTCTTCGGTTCATTTGTTGTGCAACACTGTGTGAATGTAGGATGATGTTATAGCCCCCCTCATGTACAAACCTACTTAAACATTCAGAGAGAACAACAGGCTATTCCCTTCAGTACAGTCTCTCAGCACAAAAGGAAAAAGAAGAAAAATTGCAAAGAGGCACATAAGAATGTAAGCAGAGCATTTTACTTTGATCTGAAAAGGCTTTGTGCCTTTGCACTGCGTGAGAAGCAAATATTCCCATTTAGTTTGGCTGTTTTCGTTAAAGTCTGATTCACTGTCCTCCAGCAGTTTAGAAAGGACGATAGCGTTGTTTTATACATGGTTTGATAATTGTTTACAGCTATGAGTGATGCTTCGTGTGCAAGGAATCGATACTCAATGGTAACCTATATGTCCATTTTATCCACATTCAGTCATCACTAAAAGGATATTGTTCAGCGCATTTGTGAAAGTAACACTTGGGGAACAATAAGAGCATTGATTTATCCCTTTTTGTGTTCTAATCTGCCGTGGTGGCCTTAAACAGAAGGATTGATTGATTCTGAGGAGTCCCCACTGACCAGTGCCAGCCAGTGTAATTTTCTAGTTAAGCGGATCCCCCTTTGTAGCATTTGTCCCCGGTTTTACGTTACCTGGGAACCCATTCTTTTTAAACACGGCCCCCGCCCCCACCCCTCAGCATCCAACATGCTTGCAGTAATTTGATGAGAGCCAGGCAAAGCAGTAAGATTCAACAGCTGCAATAAAACTGCGGTGGTCTCAATGCAGCAGCTCAGAGCACTTAACCTGTAGCTTTTCTGTAAATGCCTCCTGATTTGTCTGTCACCCAATCCGTCAGCAATGAATAATTTTCATGGAAGGTGCACTTTAATTACTTTCCCATTTTAAATGGCATTATCGTGGCCTATCTAGGTAATTAATCTCACCGAGTATCCTGTTTCAGCCTTTTATTGCTGGCAGACGAGCTCCCTAAATCCCCCCCGAATCTGCTGTGCTTGAATGAGCCCTCCCTCACAGAAGCTGGCGTCGCCTCTTTCCCCTTCACTTGGTCCCTATCGGAACCGTTGGACAGTTCTTTCTTTCAGAGCAGGCGGCCTGTCAGAGCAACTGGCTGTTTCGCCACCTTGGAAAGGACACAAGCAGACACATCCATGCAGGGCTGCCTGAAAGAACTGGCCACAGTCACAACGGATTTAGTGAGCCGATTCAATTTTATGTTGGTATTCAGGATCCGTCAACAAATTGCGTGAAAACTCCCAACAATGAATATACCCTTTTAACAAGTCTCCTAAATCTTCCTTTTGTGTGCGACAGAATTTCATTGTTTTTTTCTAAAACTAATAAAACCAAATCATGGTAACATCTTTCTACATTACCTCGAATGCACAATCTGCACTTGATATATGGACTATGTGCCATGTACACTGTGCTGCAGCTTTAAGTAACCACTGAATCACCAAATATAGAGCCAAAAGTAGTTCCTGCAATGTTTTCCCTCTATCGGTGGTACCCAGGCATTTAAAGCAATTGGTGGGCTCAGGAAATGTAACGTATTGAGAGCAAGGCTAAAACAAGGAATCAGCTGAATATATAGAAATCTCTCTATAGAAACTGGCTCAAGAGTCTCAGATTACTGGAGGTGAGGCCTGGCATGCAGCTAGTGGTTGTCTTTTAATGCTTTTTTGTCAAAATTTCACTCCGAGTTAGGAAAAAGTCTTCCCAGTTAAAGTGGATGTTTTGGTTTGACAGCATCATTAGAGGAAAGGTCACAGAGAGTCTGAAATAGAGAGGCTTTATTCCTTGGGGAACAGTAGTGAATTTCAGAGAAACGTTGAATTTTGGGGAGCGACTGGAACTTAAATATAATGCTCACAGCCTTAGGTGTCCGCTTTTATTCCTGGCTAATGTCCTATCATTGTCTACATTTTCTGTTTGACAGAAAAAAAATCAAAATAAAATATAGATAGATAGATATATAGATATATAAGATAGATATATAAGATAGATAGATAGATAGATAGATAGATAGATAGATAGATAGATAGTATGGCAGTGAAATCACAAAAATCCAGAAAGAACCATCTTTGATTTCACTTCCAATATTAACATTAGCAAAAAAGCTACACTGAAAGGAAATTTCAGTATGTTTTTCTGTGAAATGTTATTACTTTTTATCGATTTTGTTTCCATAGAAGCTCTGTCTGCTTTTCTGTCTACTTGTGCTTTCGAATGCAGCATTATTAATTTGGTACATTTACAGGGAGAGAGATGACTTCATCCTGAAAATTCTGATGTTTCAGGTTTAGCTGGGAATATGTGGAAGTTGAAAAGGGAGTGCTGATTCACATTCATTTTCATCCTATAGGGTCCTTTCCCCTGGAGCAGACACAGAAACACCTTAAATTATTCAGGCCTATGCAAGGCACCAGAAAGAGATTGAGGCAATGTTTTTATGTTTATTTTTTGGCAGTCTATCTGCGTTTACCTTCCACGGCTTTCAGTTAGACCCTCACCTTTCTGGAATCACTTCTTTTCTTCTCACAGATGGCGGCTGCTCTCATTTATCCGCTGAAACATTTGACAGCTCTTTCTTGGCCACTAAACAACTTTCTGTACACTCGCACTTATCAATATTTAGGGGGCATTACGTTTGTGCTTCTGTAGTCTATGATATCTTAAACCCTTGTGCAAACAAAGATTTATCTGGATGCATAAAGCAGGAAGTTTGGACGTGAAAGAATGTTTGACTAGACTCGGCTGCACATTTATATTCTGGCGACGGGCTGGCCAAATGACAGGCCCCAAAGTTAAAGGTTGTGAATCCAAGTCGCAGAATATTCTCTTGAAGTGCCTTTAACGGTTAATCTGCTCTCTTGCTGCGGATAATTGAGGCAAAGTATTCAAAGTGTCAGCAAGGCTCAGATTGTTATGGTCGCTGTGTCAGTAGCTCTGTCTTTATGTCAAGCAAATCTAATCTTCTCATGGGAAAAGAAAGATTCTTTGGCTTTGTTTTTGCATGTGAGATGTGAATTTTTTGGTATTTCAATTGCAAACAATCAGTTGATAAAGGAAATTGATAATATGACCTTATTTGTGGGAAAACTATCTGTTTATATATATATTTATTCCAGGGAAGAGGCAGATTTGGCGTGTGACATGGAAGCGATGATTTCTTGTTGAATTCAGTGTTTGTCGGGCATTTTTATTAAATGAAAGTACATGGAACATGGGAGTGATAGCAGCCATACTGAGAGATTGTACAGACCACTTGTACCATCACTGGAAGTAGTCTTAGAAAACTGTGAATTTATGGAGGACTATGTTACTGTTAAAGCTGTGAGGATGACAATATCCAGTTCACCTATTTGGGGATGCATAAGCAAACTGATTTTTAATATAATGCTTTATTAAAGTGTAAAGTAAGTAATCCATTTAAACAAGCTTAAAGAAGCCTTATTTAGCATCAATAAGAGCAACAGAAATATGTTTCAGCCTGAATTTTCCAGATTAAGTCACCTCGGCCCTGTCTGTGCCACCTCCACCTCCGTGGTGACAGATCACGAGCAGAGTATTCTCTCTGTGAAATTACAGACCTGAGGGGCAGCTGATGAGAAATGTCACTGTCGACAAAAATGGAACTCTAATATATTCCATCACAGGTTTGTTGGACACTTATTAATGTCTCTCAGTGAGTGCTACTAATTAAGGCAGTCAGTCTGGTGCAGCAGATGAAGCGTGGGACAAATAACAGTGTGACCTGAGAACAAAAGAGCTGTGATGAGACTATACATATTTAGCAGAGCTATGAAGCACCCAGAGCACAAAGTGTTCAGGCTGACAAAAAAAAGCCTTTTGCTGTGGTGGAGCAACACACCTGATATTCTTAATCTGTCTTAAAACGTCGGTCTTTGTTAGATGTTTTCATTTTTTACGACTATTATTGTTTGCTCTCTTATTAAAGAGTTTTATTGCTACCACGTGTTACTGTTATTTCCTTTATTGTGATGAGATTTAGCTGCTTTAATGTGGTTTCAAATCTGAGATGTTGACACATCGGAATTAAAGAAAAGAGATGGGAAATTCACGGAAATTCACTTTCAGACATTGCTGGCTGTTAGTTGCTGTGTGCATTATGTTTTATAGAAAGTTACAGATACTGCAAGTTCTAACATTACAGTCTGAAACAATATTTTATATTAATTCTGATAACATATTAAACATTTGAGCAAAGCCTAATTCTGGAAGACGTGTTGATGCACTGCTTTCTTTCTCTTTGATTTTATAGTGAAGCATATCTTCAGTGTTTACCCCGCGGCCACATGCGGCAATCAATTTGTAGCTCACTCTAGGCTGAATCAACCTATGATTGAGGCTTTGTAGACTAAACAGTTCATCAAGTAATCAGGAAAGAATTTGATTGGTTACTGGCAATGGTGCAGCCAACCAGTTTTAAAAATGTGAACTGGAGTGTCTATATTTAAAGCGTCTGTGTTTTCGAGTGCTGATCAGCCAGTGAAGGCAGCCTGCTTTGACTGTGGAATGCAGCTGCCCTCTGTTTAGTGCCCGTGGGTTGCCGTAATGCCTCGGTAACTTCCCAACTTTCCTTCTTTGTCTTTCTTCATCCACTCGCTTGCTTGCACTCTGTCTGTTCTCTCATATGCATTCTTGCTGAAGTGCACAAACCTATCACACACACCCAGTCAGTGTGCACCTGTGACTCCTCGAGCCTCTCTTTATATGGAACACATGCTCAGGAATGTCACAGCCCTGGCTGCAAATGGCTTCGGCACTTTGCGATAGAGCCATTTGAGTGTTTCATTTCCTGCTGAAGGAGTTAAAAGGACTTCCAAGGATAATAAAAGCCAAGTGGGATTGCATGCCGTAGGTGCCCATAGCAAAGAATTCTCCCCACTGGACAAACACACAGCGGGAATCTTTCATCAACAACTAAACTTTAATCATAATGTCATTTTTGTTGTTTTTTTTGCATAGAAAGCATTAGTGCATTTATTGGGGAGGACCTATTTTATTTTTTCCTAGAGTTTTTGAGTGTTTACGACCTTTCATCTCATTCTTTTGATTTTCTACTGTACATTATCCCCCCTGCTGTAAAGGCTGGCAAAAGAAGATGGCACATTTAACACCTGAAGAGTGATACTTTTATTACCAAGATGTGTTACTGACCAAAGCATGTAGTTTGTAGTTTGTCTGACTTACTTTAAACAGAGTTATTTATCACCTGTAGGAATCACAGCTGTGGCAGAGAAACAAGAACCTGTGTAAATATCAGTGTTTTGGGTTCCATAACAATAATAGAGAAATCCACTTGAGCATATTTTTAAATTTACTTTTAAGGTATGGCGTTACAGTAATAATCCAGCTATAGAGCATTCTGGAACATTTTGGAACATGTTAAAAGTAAATGTTATGTGAACAGCTGAAGAATATTACGTCACTGAAATAATGAAAGAGACAATGGGATAGGAATAAATAGTGGAGCACTCGTTTGGGTCTGTAAGTAGGAATAAGTAAACATAGCCTTTGTAGAATGAGTTGATATTATTTTGAGATGCTGGGCATTTATATTTGTGTCGACTCCCTTCAACATGTTTGTTTTTCCTTCTTTCATAAGGTCTATGAAATAGTTTGCGGTTGCAGTGCTGGCAGAGGTCCGCATTGTGTAACACAGTCGTGCATTGTGGTTGCAGGGTGGGTGTGTGAGGATTTTTTTGGGGGTCTGTGAGCATTGCTCACTGGTGCTTTGTGAGATGAAAAAGAATGGTGGGAGACTGACAGCTCGGCTTTTTTCCGTCTTTCATTGTCTCATCAGCATACTGTCTCCTGCAGTGAGGAAAACTAATTATGTCTTCAACCCCTGCTTCACCCCCCTCCCCTTTTATCCAGATCATCACACTTGGAAATCATAATGAGTTTGTGTCAGACCACTTTGCCTTTTAGAAAGGAAGAGGGGGAAAATTCCGAAAAGTCCATTTGCCTTCGCTCAAACAAGCTGCCGGCAATTACAGGCAACCTTTCAACCCTCCGAAGCTGTCGTCTCGAATTCTTTCAGGCCCCGACCAAAAACTTGTGGACCCGCACACCTGCCAGCTTCCTCGTCTGCGCTCGTACGCCTTTAAACCAGAGCTGTACCAAAACCTTTTTGTTATCAAAGCAGAGGAAGTGTGTGACAGCCATCTGGTATATTGCATTTAATTATTTATATAAAACAACAGGAAAAAAGATTGTGGCAGCTGAGGATTTGAAAGGACACTTGGGCTTCACATCTGGGCTATGGGAAGTTAGCGAGGGCAAGAGGGATGTTGTGTCCAAGAGCTTCCCAGTGCCTTTGACTCAGATGATTTCCTACTTCCTTGGACAGCTGAGACAAAGACTTTGTGAGAAGTCTTTGGGTCTGCCTGAGACAGAAGTCATAGTGCTGGGAGAAAATAATTGCTCATTCAACCTTGTGATTTCAGAGATTGAAACAGATCAGTCACCTTCAGAGAAACAGCACACGGGCAGGTGTTTAGGCAGAATATTTGCTTATAATAGATTTGGACGTTTTCCCAGAGCTACATCTTTGCCATTTGTAATACTTATTGGCTCTTTTCTTTAACCTGCTTTTTTACTTTTACCTCATTTAATGTATTCCTATCTTCCCACAACACTTAATTTGGTGTGTAGTTTAATGATCTATTAAGGCTATAATGAGTGTAGAAATAGATGTTTCTGCTGTTCTTGGATTTCTTCCCATAAAATTGAACGCCAGAGTTGGACGAAGAGTCTAGAAACCCCCCTCACACCTTTTGTTAATCATAATTTGGTTTTTAGGGTTTATCTTTGAGATTACTGAAGCATTTTCTTGTGTAATTGTCTAGTTGGCTATTTATTTTTAAGGAAAAGAAAAATAGAGCACTAAATAAAAAGGGACGAGGGCAGCCAGGCCTGTTTTTAACCATGTTAAACCTTCAGAAGTATATTTATCTTTTAATGAAGATTTATTTAGGGGTGGAACGGTGTAAGCATTCGTCAGTGCAAGACATTCAGTGTGGCAGACTTTTTCTTGGTTCACTACACCCTCTGAAGCAAATAATTACTGTCAAGTGAGCCCAATACACTCTAATTAGGCCAATTTCTTAGCACTTGTAGAACACAGTAGAGCTGCAGTTATTAGTTAATGAACAGATTAGTCAATCGACTGAAAATAATTAGGCAATAAATTGAAAAATGGATTCATTGTCGTCAAGTCCTTTTCTCTAAATCTGCAAAATGCAATCATCTGCTATTTTCTTTTGATTTCATAGTAAACTGAATGTATTTGGCCTTTTGCCTTAATGTTGTACAGAAGAGCAAAATAAAGATGTTCCTGCCATTATTCAGAAAAAGAAAATCACTGATAAATGTATATTAGAAAGCCGTGTGTTTTAATCATGCCACACTCATTTTTTTTCTTGTCTTTCTTTTTGCCAATTAACTGAAGTTTTTGGTCTGTGAAAAATGAACAGTGTTGCCCATTCTGTTAGCACACTCTCCAACACAAGCCATAAATGTTGAATATCATCACTAAGCTTCTTCTGTAACATTTCCTTTTTATTGTTTTATCTTATTTAAGTTACATTCACACCCCAAAATCAACTTGTTTAGGGGTTTTGAGGATGCGTTGGGTTAAAATACACCCTTTCAACAATAATAATAACCGCATGCCTCGACAGCCCGCCTGGCAGAAAGCTTTCTTTATGTTGCATATACACTCTCAGGAAGCGAGAAGCCACGTTCTATTTCTTGTCATTGAGTAGTAAAGACAGAGAAGAGCTCTTCTGTGACAACTGTGTGCTGAAGTGTATTCTCAGAAGAAAGATTACATCTAAATGAAAGTTCGAAGAGTCTGTATCCTCAGAGACTGAGCTAATTAAATTTGTAAATCCCTCCCAAATCATCTCCCTATCACGCTGGTAACTCGATGCTGCCAAAAAGCGTGTCACAATGTGTTAAGACCAGTATACTGGCAGAAGATATTTAGATGAGAGATGAAATTAACGGCCTGCAGAGACCCCTGTGTTTTCAGCAGGTTTGGCTTTTATAAAATGACTTCTTAAGAAGAGAGATACTCGCTTATTAATGTCACGGCATTATTTGATTTAGCCTGCTTTGCAAAATTAAATTACATCGAGCTTGTGAGATTCAGTGATTTAATGCATTGAGTTGATGTATTTCAGCTGTATGGGGTTGTTAATCTGACATATTACAGATAACATCCTCTGCTTTCTAGCTGAAATGAAATCGCTGTTGATAGCATGAGATGAATTCAGTCTGGAAGCCCTGAAAGTGTACATCATCTGACAACCACTGTAGACAAGTGCAAGCACCCCACGTACTGAGCGAGTACATGCATGGTGTGCTGCTGTAGGGGAAGACTTATTCCCAACACTGCTAACACAGTTTTTTTTTTTTTTTTGGCCACCTTAAGCTAGCTAAAGGTGGCTCGTTTTTAATTGTATGAATGCGATGGCATCTATTTTGGAATAACTCATTAACTCTCCAATTAACTGTGGACAGTGTGGGTGGAGGATCCCTAAGTAAACATGCCAGATGTCTGAGACAAAGAGGCAAAAGCCTTTGCAGTCTCTCATTGTCCCAGGAGTAATTGGGTTGGGGGTCTGGGAGAAGCTCGGCACCCTGAAAAGCAAACTCTTACCAGACCCTCCCACTAAGTCTTAAGCCTCGTCTCCCTGGCCTCCTATCGCACAGAAATCACCAATTACAGTAATGGCAAATCCAGCAGCCGATACACAAAAGCTGACAATGATGTGACACCTCGCTGGCCTTAATCAACATGTCAGGCTTCATCTCTCAATTTGCAGAGCCTCTGCCACTTGCTTTGCTAAGTGACTTTAAGCTGCTTTGGCCCAATTTCACATGGGCCTATTATCTTCTCTGGACTTTGTTATGAGAGAAACTGCCCTAAAGACAGTTTGGCTGTGTGTATTCACAGCTATTAACTCTGACTGTGTAAGTGTCATGTTAAAAACTTTTGTTTGTTTTTTTTATTTTCACACTTTTGTTCCTAAGTTAGCTGCCAAGTAGTAGTATTATTATTATTGGGCTTAATGTTAAATACTTTGGGGAAAGTATTTTAAGGTATATTAAGGATTAAGGTAGTTTAGGGTGAGTGAGGTTTAGTGTAATGTAATTCATATCACTTTAGGGTGAAAATATGGTTTAAATAGAACCATATACATGCATACAGTAAGCAACTGAACTGACATCAAAAAAGTATTTACAGTTTTTCCATAAAAAAGGTTTTTGGTTTCTCTTTAAATCATACATGCTTGGCAGCTGATGGGTTTTACGTGATAATGGACTTGAATGGACCAAAAACAGAGGATTGGGTCTAACTTAAACGACTTATCATTTATCAAGATGTGCAGTACGTGTCACATGTCAGACATTGTGTCAGTTAAACTGTCCAAAATTGTCAAACATATTATTTCAGTTGGACAGTACCTGGTCAAAGAAAGAATGGAGGCTTATGAATTTAACCAGGAAATGATAGATTCATTTTGTACTGATTCCATTCTGACCACCGATAGCCCATCCAAATTTACAGCAAGATTCACTCAGCCCTCTCATAACTTTATTAATGCAGGCTGAGGCAGATTGGCATCTCTGCAGTTCCCTAAAACACTAAACCTCCTTCCATCACATCGGCAGGCTGGTTGATGTACGACTTATAGTACAAGGCCACGGGATAAAACGGCATACTGTATGAGCTGTGGCGTGTTGTCTGCGTGTTTGCGCTCTACACTGCCGGTGGTCCTTCTCTAGCAGGGAATCTGCATCACAAACAGCAAGCATGCTGCACCCCCACTCCCACCACCCCCACCGCCCCCTGCTGCTGCTTTCTGAGTTTGAATCCACACGTCTCCACTAAGCTACGGCGCGGCTCAGCCGCCCCATATAGATATAAATGATCTCACCATTTATTCTTGAGTTTAATAGTGAAGGATTAAGGCAATTCAGGCAGATTACAAAGCTGGGCCAGCTTCTTTAATTGTCTCTGTGTGACTAATAGGAGTTGTATTAGGCCAGGCATTTTGAGAGACAACACAGTGCGTTCATGGAATTGACTGCTGATTATTTCCATGTGGAGACTGAGATATTTATGTGACCGGAGCACGTTTTTTTACTGCGGGGACAGATTAAGAAATGCCTTTCTTTTTCTTTTGTGCATAGATCTGCCCTGACAGCATCTCTTTACCCTGTACCTGTTTCTTTTCTCCCTTTCAACTAAAACAGAAATAAGATTACCAGCAAAAGAAAGAAAGCAGTTAGGGTGCAGACTGAGCTCTTTTTTTTCTTTGTGTCTGGCCAATCTTCAAACCTTAATCAGTGCACCGACTTCAAGGAGGTACAGTGCTTTCCACGCAGACTTCTCCACCCAGTAGGGAGAGCAATTTGTCTGCTCTCAGTTTTTATGTGGCCATTCCCTTCTTCTATCATCTTAAGCAGCTGAGCTTACCACAAAGCCACGGAACAGCCAAATTGAGAAAACATTATACAGCTAATAGAGCTGTTGGAAAAACTACCTCGCTGGATTGCTTAATGCCATGAGGTACCACCTTGAGTGCACTGGGAGCATTATGTTGCTTAGCTCATCGTAGTGTTTTGAAGTCCTTTTCAATATCACTGTTATTTTCTCCCCAGCTTCACTGATGATCTCTGACATCCCATTAGAGTGTCTGTTATTTGTATTACCCTCACTGAGAAATCGTGGTGGAAATTGTGAATTAAATTTCTGTAACCATCCAAAGAAGAAGAGAGTCATTATCAAGTCCAATATACAGTTGGCAGCAAACAGGGAGACTTTGCTTGAAGGAGAAAGTACAAACTATGAGATTGTTTCCCAAGATACATTTTCAAGGCTAATTATCTTGCAATAATGACATCATTAAAATGATGGGAAGCCAGGGCTCAGGCTGTTGAAGAATGGAGCTTTGCTCACACAATACTCACTCATACTTCCTTGCACAAGAGTTTTAATCTGCTGAAACCATATCATTAAACAGATAATGACTGAAAAAAACAAAACAGATTTCTAAATTTTGACATTAGAAAATATTTACCACTTTTTGTTTTTTTGGACATGGCTCAGAGTAGTTCCCTTCACTTCCCAGACTTTTTGACAGCTTACTGAGAGCTTGTGAGAACTTTTTTGTTGTCAGCTGCAGGTTTTGTGCACAGGTGGAAAGAAAGAGTCAAGACAACGTAAGCGTCATGACCGCGACTGAAAAGTGACTGAAAGATTCCTGTATTCTTTTGTGGCTGGGGAGACTGGCATCCACTTCCTATTCTATTGCGGAATAGCGAAACACTTATTTGTTAATATGCACACTAGACCATTGTATTCTGTTTGAATAAGAAAATAAGCCATGGAACTACCGGAACACAAATTTTCTAGAGACAAGCCAATTGAAGTGTCCTGAAAAGAAATAAATGGGGAAATGGAATTTTTTCTTCTAATATGTCCCCCCTTAACCCCAGATTCACTGACCATAGACTGTATTAGAGTTGGACATGACTTTCATATTTATGAAACTTGACTTGAAACATGAAATTTTTCTAAGTAAACAGTTTGCTTTTTTTGTTTACAGTCTCATTGCTAGTTTGTAATTTCATGTAATATATATATATATATATATATATATAGCAGCTGGATAGCGTAGTGGTTAGACTACACGCCTTTGGAGCAGAAGATCGCAAGTTCGATTCCTGCCTGGGGCGTCTGTATCCAGTAAGGGTCCTAAGGCTAGACCCCCTATGCTAAGTGAGCCTACCGCAGACATGAGCGAGACAGATAAATATGAAGGCATGCCGGCTCGGACGTCGCCCGGATCAACAAGGTCCGCGTCAGGTGTTGAGGAACCAGGGCACCCTGACGACAAGTGGGCTACTGGAACAAGAAGGCATCGGTGGGCAAGAGACGAAAACAGGGCGTTGTTGGAATGCTACTACGCAAGTAACCCTGGCGGAAGGGGTTACATGAATAGGATGAGGGACCTATGGATTCTTCGATACCCAACATCCACAATGACGGCGAAACAACTAGTAGCTCAGTGTTCCAACATTCGAAAGAAGGGACTGCTCTCACAGCTAGAGATTGACGAGGTACAACATAAATGCTACGGCAAGGAGGAGTCAGGACGCCAGGTCAGGGGGGAGATATCATCACCCCCACCCGAGATTGGGTACATAGCCCCAAGTGCGATAGGAGAAGGATCGTTGAGTGCGAGAGGAACTGACCTGAAAGATAGGATCGTGGCCAAGCTTGAAACCTGGACCCCTCCTAGCCGGTTACCAAGATTACGTGAAGTACCCTCAGAAGGTCTGCTAAATGATGTTAATGCAGCACTACGGATGATACCTACAACCTACAACAAGCTGATCTACACTACGGCAGCAGTGATCAGTGAGATGCTTGGCTACAAGTTGAACAGCCACAAGGGGCAGTACCCTTCCATGGAGAAGGAGGCTAGAGGGCAAGATCAAAGTAGCACGGAGGGAGGTTAGCCAACTAACGGAGTTGCAGAAAGGCGCGACAAAGAAGGTGCATAAGAAATACAGCAAGCTGTCCATACCTGAGGCCTTGGAAACTGCCAAGCAAAGACTCACAGCCTTGGCCACCCGCTTGAGGAGGTACACCAGAGAGATAGAAGGCAGGAGAATAAACCAGGGAACAATAACAGAACAGCACCACCAAGGCTGGAGACGGAGCAATACTGGAAGAGCATATGGGAGAAGGACGCAACCCATAACGGCAATACTCAGTGGCTAGTGGATCTGAGGGCAGACCATAGCGACCTCCCTGAACAGGGTCCAGTAACCATCACAGTGGCAGACATCCAAGAAAGGGTCTCCAGTATGAAGAATTGGACAGCACCAGGGCCCGACATGGTTCACGCCTACTGGCTGAAGAAGCTGACTGCACTCCACGAGCGTCTGGCAGCACAAATGAACCAGCTGCTAGTTAACGAGAGACACCCGGAATGGCTAACCGAAGGTCGGACGGTCCTGATCCCCAAGGACCCCAAGAAGGGACCGGTCCCATCCAACTACCGACCAATAACCTGCCTCAGTACTACATGGAAGCTCCTGTCAGGCATCATATCGGCTAAGATGAACAGGCACATGGGTCAATACATGAGCGGGGCACAGAAAGGGATTGGCAAGAATACCAGGGGCGCAAAACACCAGCTACTGGTAGACAGAACAGTCAGCCGAGACTGCAAGACCAGACTGACCAACCTGTGCACAGCCTGGATTGATTACAAGAAGGCCTATGACTCAATGCCCCACAGCTGGATACTGGAATGCCTAGAACTGTACAAGATCAACAGGACCCTAAGAGCCTTCATCAGGAACTCAATGGGGATGTGGCGTACAACACTAGAGGCCAACTCCAAGCCCATAGCACAAGTCACCATCAAGTGCGGGATCTACCAAGGAGATGCTCTGTCCCCACTGCTGTTCTGCATAGGCTGAACAGCAGTGGCCTGAACCCCCTCAGTGAGATCATTAACAAGACTGGCTACGGATACCGACTACGAAACGGAGCGGTTGTCAGCCACCTCCTGTACATGGATGACATCAAGCTGTATGCCAAGAGTGAACGAGACATCGATTCACTGATACACACTACCAGGCTATACAGCAATGACATTGGAATGTCGTTCGGGCTGGAGAAGTGTAGTCGGATGATAACAAAGAGAGGGAAGGTAGTCAGAACTGAGGGGATTGAACTACCAGAAGGCAACATTGCAGACATAGAGGACAGTTACAAGTACCTGGGGATCCCACAGGCGAATGGGAACCATGAAGAGGCCGCTAGGAAAGCTGCAACCACCAAGTACCTGCAGAGGGTCAGGCAAGTCCTGAGGAGTCAGCTGAACGGTAAGAACAAGATCCGGGCCATCAACACCTACGCCCTGCCCGTGATCAGGTACCCTGCTGGGGTAATAGGCTGGCCAGAGGAGGAGATAGAAGCCACTGACATAAAGACAAGAAAGCTCCTGACCATGCATGGAGGGTTTCACCCCAAGTCCAGCACCCTGAGGTTGTACGCTAAGCGGAAGGAAGGGGGCCGGGGACTGGTGAGTGTCAGCACCACAGTCCAGGATGAGACAAGAAACATCCACGAATACATCACGAAGATGGCCCCAACTGACAGCGTGCTCAGTGAATACCTCAGGCAGCAGAAACCCAAGAAAGAGGAGGAAGAGGAGGAACCATCATGGAAGGACAGGCCCCTGCACGGTATGTACCACCGGCAGATAGAGGAGGTGGCTGATATCCAGAAATCCTACCAGTGGCTGGACAAAGCTGGACTGAAAGACAGCACAGAGGCACTAATCATGGCAGCACAAGAACAAGCTCTGAGTACAAGATCCATAGAGGCTGGGGTCTATCACACCAGGCAAGACCCCAGGTGCAGGCTGTGTAAAGATGCCCCAGAGACAATCCAGCACATAACAGCAGGGTGCAAGATGCTAGCAGGCAAGGCATACATGGAACGCCATAACCAAGTGGCCGGCATAGTGTACAGGAACATCTGTGCCGAGTATAACCTGGAAGTCCCGAGGTCAAAATGGGAGATGCCCCCAAGGGTGATGGAGAATGACCGAGCTAAGATCCTGTGGGACTTCCAGATGCAGACGGACAAAATGGTGGTGGCTAACCAACCGGACATAGTGGTGGTAGACAAACAGAAGAAGACGGCCGTAGTGATCGATGTAGCGGTTCCGAATGACAGTAATATCAGGAAGAAGGAACACGAGAAGCTGGAGAAATACCAAGGGCTCAGAGAAGAGCTCGAGAGGATGTGGAGGGTGAAGGTAACGGTGGTCCCCGTGGTAATCGGAGCACTGGGTGCGGTGACTCCCAAGCTAGGGGAGTGGCTCCAGCAGATCCCGGGAACAACATCGGAGATCTCTGTCCAGAAGAGCGCAGTCCTGGGAACAGCTAAGATACTGCGCAGGACCCTCAAGCTCCCAGGCCTCTGGTAGAGGACCCGAGCTTGAAGGATAAACCGCCCGCAGGGGCGTGCTGGGTGTTTTTTTTTATATATATATATATATATATATATATACCAAAAGTAACAAACCTGTTTTGAAAATGTAAGGAGTAGAAAGTATAATTATTTGTTAGAAAAATCGTTGTCAGAAAAATAATTTAGTGCTAGGCTGCACGTCGTCAACACATTAGTGCAGTTAGCTCATTAATGCGTTAGCGCCGTGCAGCCCCTCGCACAGGCTATCCGCGTTAACTCGCTAACGGAGATTTGCCGTGTTAATGCGGTTATGGTGTTAACGTCATTTTACCGAGATTAACGCTGACAGCACTAGTACATACTCAAGTACAGATAGCTGAAAATTCCACTTAGGTACAGTAACAAATTATTTGGACTTTGATACTTCCCACTTCTGCTCACTGTCGTTATCAGACATATATCTTTGGACGACAGGAATGCATTTTCGTTGGTGAAGTCTTTGTGAGCTTGATCGTTATGTTGGCACACTGTACAGGATTACATTTATGGATGTCTGAATTGATGGTGGACAATTCATAAAAGTAAGCTTTGTGTGGTTCAGACTAAGTCAACTAAACTTCACCCTGAGGGATGCAAGGCAGTGATTTAGGGAGTGCTTCATTTAGTTTTGCTTTTCATTCAATTGGCGAAGCACACGTTTTCAGTATTGGTTGATCGTGTTCGTTTATTATGAGAAGCCAAAATCATGATTGCGATTAAAATTTGATCAGTTGTGCTGCTCTAATAAGCGTGAAGTCTCTACAGTTTTCCCTCCCACCCCAAGGTCGTGATGTTGATCTGTCACAGCAAGCGCGATATGCAGCTACTTAATGCAAGCTTGTTAGTGTTGTGAAACATTGCTCATATGTAGCAACAATAATCCTATGGGATTAAAAAAGCTTTTTAAATTTTATTATTGGCAAAGAACACAAATAAAACACATCTTTAAAACACACTTGACTGGTTATACATGGGTTTAAGGTTAGGGTCTTTGGGTTAGGGTCTTTCTCGGTTTTTACAAAGGTGCATGGTCTCATCAAAAGGACTACAGAATCACAAAATTTGCCTGTAAGGACTTTGATATAGTATGGTTTGCAATTTTTCAAAATACCTGGGGCCCTTTTGCATAAGCAGTCTCTACTGCACATAAGGCTGATGTAGATGGGACAAAGGACAGTGTCCATGCCTTTGAAAGCCAAAGACAGAGAAGCTGGGGGCAGATCTGTGCCCAGTTCAGCTGGGCAACCTGAGAGCTGGCTTTGTTTCCACAAGCAGCCGATCACTCAGCACAGTTTTGGTTGAAAGCTGTTCAAATGTTCAGGGTAGAGGGCAGTCTGGGAATATTCAGCTCTTCTTAGACTCTGCAACCTTTTAGTACCACAAACGGCTTTAGCATGACACTTGATAATAAATCATAGTTATAAATTTGATTAAAACAAACTTTGAAATTGTTTTAAAAGCATGAAAACACACCCACATATAGTGTCTGTCTCTGTTCTTAGAAGTCATCAATCATAATCAGTTAGCCGTTTCCATAAGCTAACATAAAATGTAAAAGAAAAGTTGCTCAGGAGGTCAGCCATTGAAAAGATCAGCTCGTTCTGTGCGCTGTTGCATATGAGCAATCGGTTCAGAAATGACTCTTTCTGGACAAATATACTTGGCATGCGTTTTTGTTGAGCACAAAGTGACACGCCCAGCCATAAGCATTTGTGCGCTGCCGTCTGGTTCCCTTAACATCCTGTCATTTGCTTTTTGTCTGAGCATAAAGAAGACATCAAGTGAGCTCATAGCAGACAGTTGAGTGATAGAACAGCTCATCCCGATGACAGACACAAAAAGCCAGTCCCTAAAACTGTAGTCAACTGCTAAGTAGGCTTTTGTGCAATCTTATTTTTTTCTTTCTCCCACATGCTGTCTGGCTGGAGGCCTGTGTAGAGTGTCTGGCCCGGGGGTTACTCATCACGAGCGTAGCTGCCAGCATCAGGCCGTCCCCTTGATTACAGGGCTGCCGCTGACTCGGTTGGGTGTTCCAGTCTTATCCCTTTATCACCAGGTGCATTTACGCAGGCTTTGCACCACTCGGTTTCCTTCAGATGCACTTGCTTGACTGAAACTGCGTGTGCAGGCAAATGAGTTCTGTATTTTCCACGTAAGGTTGTTGCCAGCATCCAGTGTCTGGTTGCTCACACAGATTTAGATGGCGCTACACAGACATGGCAGATGTAGATTGGATTACATTAACATAAAAAAATTCATATTAAATGCACATACTGGCATATTAAATGTGGCACCTATGCAGTAATAACTTCAGACACAAGGTAGTTCTAAAATAGAGACGTCAGTGACACGGGCATCAGGAGTCACTGCATCATTAGAAATGTCAGTTTCTATTAATTTGTTATCATTTAGGATTTACTCTTATTTACCCTTAAGGCTTTTCAATAATTCTGCTACACATTGACTGGCTAATTCAAATATATTCCACATCCTTGTGAGCACAGTGTGTGAAATGGAATACATACTTTGGAGGGTTGCATATATGGATCAATATGTATATGTATACTCACTAGCTGGGCTCACGTCCTCGTTTTAGGTTTGACAGATAAAGGCGAACGCCTTAAGCATGAATTGAGCTGCGGTTTGGGGAAGGCCTTGGAGGGGATTGGCGCCAGCCTGGCAGATCCCCATGTACTAATGAAAAGGGAAGAAGTGTAAGAATTGCAAAAAGGGAGGGAGGGTGGGGCACGAAAACGAGAAGGAACAGCTTGTAGAACTGGGGGTCATATATAGATAAGAACCAGAAATTCAGATCATTTCCAACATATTGATCATATATGTATACATCAGTATCTATTGAATAATCTAAGCCCTATTTTCACCTTCACATGAAAAAGGAACTGAAGAACAAGCTGCAGAGCTCTGCAGCTTTTACATAGTTTGTGTTGTTTTAAGAACCTAAAGATCTATTTTTGTGTTTTTCCAATCTGTACTGAAATATTCAACCATTTACTATTATTATTACTACTACTAGTATTATTTTCTGTCCTTGCAATACAAACCTTAGCTTATCAGCAAGACCTGACAACAGCAGTGATCGTCGTGCTTCACTTCACTCCATCATTGGCAACTTGGCAGTTGCTGTACTTTGATACCCTTTAACACTTTCTTTAACAAAACATCTATGGGCAGTCCAGCTTGGCTTTGCATGGCCGTTTCTCCTCGTATTGCTTTGTCTCTCTCTCTCTCTGCTATGTGGATTGGGTGAGCAATGGCAGTTTCATCTTTTTCAAAGCTGGAACCAGTGGTTAGATTTTTGGGAGGGGTGCGCATAGTCACGTTTGGGACAGTGTGGGCTGAGCAGCTGATCCCAGATGAGGACTTGGTGCCTGTCATGCTCCTGCCTTTTAAATTAAGAGCAAAAAGCCTGAAAATATAAACTAAAACCATCAATATTTTATGTTTACTGAACAACACTTAATAATTTAGAAAGATAAGTCTCAAAGCTAGATGTGTCATAGTTACTTGGTTGACAACACAAAACATTCAATTAAATAGAAATGTGTAGACACATTCCCTTTACATTCACACTGGAATATTTGGTATCATTGAGATATTCAAAGAAAATATGAGACATTTGTATAGGCTTGATTGCAGAGCTTGAGCTGAGGGGTTGGTGGAGTTGAAGAATTTAGAATTTGCCTATTTTTTTCTATTTGTCCTGGTTGTTTTTTTTTTTCTCACGATGAAGGTGATCCCCTTTGAATGACATGCATTAGCACTCATGTAGATTTGTTCCACTTGCTGTGTGGCACATTGTTTTCTGTACTCTTGCAAAAAGAAATATCCGAACAGAAGCCCAGTGCTGAAATACCCAGACATAAAATATGCATCTGTCACTTCATCTCGTGGAGTACTGAACTTAAGGTTCTTGGGAACCCAACGAGGGCACCAGGGAAGCACACATACACCCTACATCGCTGTCCTTAACAGGGGAGCAGGATTATTTTCACTTCTATTGCACTGCATGCTAATTTAACTGTGTGGTGTCTTGGGGAACTGCAGACCTGGACTAGCTCCACTGGCAATCAGCAGTGTGTAGGGCGAGAGAGCGCCATATAAAAATTACAGAGGTGGCTGGAGGGGCCTTGGATGTGATTTCCCTCGGATGGTGCCTGTCCAAGACTGTGATTAAAGAGCACATGAGCACTGATTAATATGATCATTTTCCTAATGACAGATGTATTTCTATAATAGATGGATGTTTATGATGCCAGCCCTAAGCAATCATATGCCCCCCCCCCCCATTTTGCAAAACAGCAGCTGTGGGTCTAATTTGAAATTTTAATATTTCTCATTCTGGATGCCAAACATTTGGTTTATTTGCAGATGATAAGGAAATGAAAGCAGCGTTAGGAGCAGCTGCCTCTGTGTGAAACCACTGATAAGTGTGACTATAGGGGTTGCAACCTCAAAATAATAGCACAGCCTCAGGATTCTGACCCGGTGAGTGCCATCAGTCTACAGCACCATTTTTTTGGGTAATTTATCTCACTTATCAATTCCTGTGGAGCTCAGATGTCCAATCAGGCTTTCAGATTGGAGCACAGGGCCCTCAGGCTGTGCTTTGACATTTAAGCAAGGCAAAGAGGTGGAAGGCCGTTTGGCTGCTTAGCAGCTCCTATAAGCATCCAGATTCACCACGCTGTCTTTTTTCCCTCAGCAGCCTTTGTTTCATTAAGATAAATGATAAAAATACTGTGTATGCTAACGTGGATCTCTGTTTAGCCTGGTCATGTATTTGAAAAGACATGCCTTCCAGCCGCTTGTAGCAGAAAGGTCAGCGAGGCAGCAGAAAAGCAAAGCCAAGCTTGTACATTATAACGAGTACCAGTGCTTTCATTTCTCATCTGGCCTGTGCCTGTTTGTTTTACCGTATATTGTCACTGACAGTCCATGTACTGGGCTGGAGTTAGATAGCATCATTATAACACAGCTTACCAGCGAAAAGGGATTTGGACAAGCGTGGCATATTTTCATGACTTCATCAGGCTGTCTGGGCAATGAATTCTGCTGATCTCAGGAAATTCAACAATTAAGAATGAGAATATCAGACTCTACATCACGCAGCCAGGCAGTTCCTGGGGATTTGTACTGATTAAGTGGTTTCAGATGGAAACAAAACTCTGAGTGTTTCCTTCTGCTTTTGACCGTGTCGTGTCTTTCCAGCGTCCTCCGAGAAACAAGCCTGCATCTCTCAGTGTTCGTTTGCATCCTAACACTCCTCGCCACCTCACGTTACGTCGCATTACATCCAGCACACACATGCGAGCCTGCTGTGTAATGTCACGATAATTGCAATTGCCAAAATAAGTCAACAAACATGTGAGTGGCTAAGGATTTGAAATCAAGCAGCACAGTTTTATGCTTGTGGTAAATACGTGGTTTTGGCACAATCAAGCTGCAGTACACATTTAGTTTATGTTCCATGTCAATGTTCTCTGAGTCACACTGCCGTTTTCTTTCTTTCCAGCTAATCGTTATGGCTTTCTAAACATGACCTGATTTCTGTGAGGCAGAGGAGGAAATTACTGTTCACACCTGGCATTATTAAAACAAGTCTTGATTTGATTGCCTGCGATCATATCTGCTTCACTGCTTATATTTTATATGGGAACTTATGGGAAAAAAAGAAAAGAAATGCACACTTGTAGTTGCAGAGAGGATTGCTTTGGCTTTGCTATATCTGGTCATATGTGTCCCTGAGAATTTGGCCTCAGCCTTTGAATCTGAATTAGTCCAGTGAGATTACAGCTATGAGGCACGAGAGGAGAGGTTTCTGACTCACTGGTTTGTTTTTCACTTTGAACTTTATTTTCTGCCACTGCCACTCGAAGTACCGTTTGAAGTTTTCTTGACCCTCATGTAAACACCGGAAACAAGCTGAGGCTATTTACACTTTGACAATCAAAACCTGTCATCTTTACGAGAGTTTGATGTTCTGTTTATAGTTAGCTGTTTGCGTTATATACATATGAAGATGTTGTGAACAGTGCCAACTGCATTATGTATTGACTTGTCATTTTTTAGCTGTAATAAAGTTAAGATATTAACAGGCTCAGGCATCATATTAAATAATAGTCTCATTATTAGTAGCTAAGGTTTTTTAGACTTAAATATTGGTTGGTTTCTGGCTATAATGCAAAATAATCTTTTAAAACAATGATCATATCTAGTCTTATTTACACTATGATTTAACATCATGCCAGTGTGTATGTGGGCTTGTGAAAGGATCACACCATGTGGCTAAGTTTGCCACTTCACCATTGCAGATGTACGCTCATGCAAATTCCAGATGCCACACGATGGAGTGAAAATGACACTATTTTTGCCTTGCATGAGCAAAAATAAATATGGGTCTTGCAAACCGGATTCTAGCTGACTTGAAGAAATCATCAAGTGCTGTGAGCTGCTGATGATAGGCTGCCAGCCTTGCTCCCTAATTTGGACACTGACACAGGGAAGCTGAGTGCTTCTTCAATAAGCGGGGTCCCTGCTGGTTTAACAATTATGTAACAAAGCTGACCAGTGATTTCTGCATCTGTTACACTACTGAATGGCATTTTGATATTATATGAGAGTGAACAGCATGAAACTCCACTGTGGGTAAAAATGAACTCCCTGTCAGGAGGCACTGGAGGGGTAATCATGCACAGTGTGCCTTGTGTGTGCATGTCAGTGTAGCATGAATGCAATTTCCCCCACTGACCTTCCACTGCAATTCCGATTCTTGGCTTCACAGCAGCACATAGGGCTATACTTAAGCTGTTAGGGGTGTGTGATGCACTCAGTGACTCACACACTTAAAAAAAAAAAAAGAAGGAAAGAAAAATGCCTGAGTGCAGAGAGAATTCAAGGAGGGATTCTATTAAGTGAATAACTTCTCATTTAAAACAAAAGTGCTCACTTTATGGTCAAACGCATCCAACATCATTTCATATCAGCTCTGTCTGTTACTTTTAAGAAAAAAAAAAGCTGTGAATATGATAGTGGCTCCTTGAACTGGGAAATAATTGTGCAGGTCAATATCATGATGGTTACTTGGGCTGTCAGCAGTGAATTCATCTGATATGTATTAATAATGTTCCCATTGTTAATAATCCCTCTCTGTCAGAGCTGTCAGAGCCTAGGTTTCTTTTACATCAGGCCAAACTAACTGCTTTCAAACAGAGCATCCTTTGACCTCCCAGCATGGTCACTAAAAGGTGTCCCTACCTCAGCCAGCATTGTTATGCAGCGAACACTCTGTCCTCTGTCAAACTCTTTAAAAGTGCTTTCAAACGCATCCAGTTGAAGGGTACATTTTTACACCTTACCATCTGCGGTGAATAGGAATGATTGGACCATCAACATGTTCCTGAAATATTATGGTTAGTCATTGATGAGTAACCATGCTCCAACTTTAATTATGTCAGACCAAAATCCAGATGATCCAGATGACAGGGAACCGAAATTAGGATAATGAGATGGAATAAAAGATTCCAGTTACCATTTAACCTTTAAACATCAATAAGTTGATCAGCAGTGTGATTCGATTTAGATGCTGATGATTTCATTTGTTTTTTGTGGGCTTTTTTGGCATACCGTTCATTCAACTTGAGTTTCTGAAGTTATTGTTGGCGCTAACTCTAAACCACATTATTCTACCCTAAATCTATAGAGCATTCTGTAGAGTAACTCCACCACTATGTGGTTTATCTGTGGTCTTGTGTATGCTAAGCGGTAGGAAAAAACAGAAACAAGAAAATGATCTGATAAGTTAGTCTGTGGAGAAGTGACTACTATGGTGGATCAGAGTTGGCTCGTTCGTTTGCTGTCCACGCCACACCAGGGACTGTGTCTGCAGTAAGCTTTGTTGTAAGATGGAGGCGCTGTAGAAAGTACTATAGCAGGGCAAGTCTGTGGGCAGTTGCAACATTACAACATTGGGCAGCTGATGATGTCATCAGCTGGGGTCACCTGAAATTAGGCAAAATTCAAATTGTGAACTTTTCTCAGGGAGAGGCAGACATTGTCCACCAGGAGAGGACACAGCCAGAAGCAAATGGCAGAAGGCTGATGCAGAAACAGAGTGGCAGAAAGTGGGGCCCTCTTTCAGTGACCCGTGTACTATTCTCAATCGATGCAAGCATTTTTTGTGCAGCCAGATGCCAGATTTAACCAAGAAGACAACTTGACCCAAATGTTTAGCTCTGACCTTCGAGGAGAATTCCACTGGATTTTAAAAAAAAGGCTCCTATCTCATTCTAACTAGTATGTTGACATCTGGTAACAACTTACCCACAGATATTCATAAACAGGTAACTGTTTATAGGGATCAGATTGATCTTAGTTTGTTTAGTTGCAAACAGATGAAATAACATAACATGAAGACCTATGAGTTTGTACTGAGCGTTATGCTGAAGACTGTTAGTTAAGTACAGAGGGGAAAAAAAGTCAGACTACTCAACTGATCAAATACTTAAGATTTGTCTAAAAAGTCCAAATTAAGAATAGACTGATGGAGAGTCCATATAAATTGGCTTTGGTTATAAGTTTGTAAAAATAAGAATGTCATACTAACATCAGAATAACATTCCTTCAGCTGAGCTTAGCACTGACAGGCTGTTTCTGATGAGCTTACTCTTTGAACTTTAAGATGTTTTCAAGTTAAAGAGCATTAAAAATCATTTAGCAGTAGAGCCCAATGTTGTCCCCACTGCTGATAAAAAAGAATTCGACTCAGGGAAGGGACATATAGATGAAAAGAGAATGCATCCCCTCCAGCCAATCACACCCCACATTATATATCACTATTTTCTGACACAGCCTACAAACAATATTCAATAAATGTGTGATTTGAGCTCAGCATTGTGATGACTTTGGCCACAGTAAAGCAATAGCTAGAGCCAACATTTATCTTAAATGTGCAGTAATCCACTTCAGATTAATGATTTGTATCCATAAAAAGTAATCGACATATTTCTTATATTATGCAAACATCAGCCCTTAAAAGCTGGTTTCTCCTTATCTGCTAACGTGTAACGGCACTCGCTTTTATCTCTGTTACGGGAGTCACAACATAAAGTAGAGTTAATCTTGATTATGTCATACCTCGTTAGTGTCAAACCAAACTGTGTCTGGTTATTTGTTCCCAGGCTGCTGAGGATGAAGTGTTAAAAAGCCTTTGGTGTAATACCAAGGCTGCCCTGTAAATATTTGTTTCTGCAGTGATGAAAGGGGAGACTGAATAGACCCACATATTGTGTCATCAGTTACTGCCAATGTGTGAAACACTTGACATGCTGAAGAACAGAGTCAGCTGAACTGTACTTTAAAGTATATGTCACATATATTCCTAAGATTTCAAGGATGAAAAAATAAGTTTACCCATGTGTAAATGCTTTTATTTAGCATTAGTTGGTGCACAAAGTTAAAAAAAAAAAAAAGTCTTCTGTGGAATCAGGAAAAGACTTTTTCCCTACAGACAACATTAGAATATCCAGTTCAAAAAAAAGAAAAACCTGCTGGAAACTTTTAAACACTGTTAAACACCAACAATCTCTTGCATTTCAACACAGATGGTGCCGTAGGCGTTAAGATACACAAGCACATCTTGAAAATGGCAGTAATTAATATATGAGTTTTTAGGATTGCTATGGTCCATGAGGCAAGCATAGAGGCAGATAAAGACGCTTATGTAATGAACTACCTCCACTCTGTTCTTTGCATCAGATTCAAAGTTAGCTAGTGGAATGAAAGAAGAGGATATTAGAAATGCACTGTCTAATGTATTCATAAGATCATTCAAATTCAGAGCATGGTGGTGACTGGCTTCTGGATCAGTTAGCTTCACAGAAGGTGTTCAGGGTCACTAACACATTTTCTAATATTGCAAAATAAATGCACAAATGCTTTTCAAAACGGTCTCTTTAAGACTGGCATGACAATTATACAATTTTCCACTGTGCTAAGCACCACAGGTAGGCTAAAAGTGTGAGAGTGGCTGGCTGGTTTGAGTCTCCATGATATCAAGTCAGTCATTAATGGCTGTCACACAGTGCCGCCTGACTGATTCGCGGGGGAGGCAGAGAGAGCCCGAGGAACATTTTTTTTCCTTTAGAATTAACGTTCAACTGTGGTCTGGATTCATATCCCTGAGAAATGCAGAATGACTTCTTTTATCATTCAGAAAATCACCCTGGTGGAATGATTACCTTTAGCCCATGGAACATCACATTTGCTAATACTATTCACTGATCTCATGATCTCTCGGGAAACATAAGGCCCCAGCTCTCTGTCACCCATGAAGGGGTAAAGGAGGAGGTGGGCTTGACCTGAGCGAATGCTAATACATCCACAGGCCAACAGGGCTAAATGGGGCAGAGCTAGTGCCTGAGCTCACATCACATACTGGAGGGAGAAGAAGCTGTGAGGGAAAGTAGCTCATCATGCTTTAAGCTAACTTTGTAGATCAGGCAGTATTACTGCTGTTGCATGAGAATCACAGCTCTCATACAAGTTCACAGTTGCAGAAGAGAAGAATGCTTTGTCTCTCAGCAAGAACTGTATATTTTCAAAACTTATGCACATGTTTGATATTTTGGTGTGTACCCTAGGACAAGAGCCTGGTTTGCGTAACCAAAACCATTACAAAGCTGCATAAGAAAAAGTGCATTTTAGAGAATATCCCTTTCAGAAGAGGGAAAGTAAATAACATCTGATATTAAGAAAGGCCCAGTCTATCCTTGGGACAAATCTGAGATTTGCACATGGTTGAAGTATCACAGGGGTCGACCACTTTCAACATCAAAAGAGCCATTTTAGCTCCTCCTACCAAACGATGGATGAAAAAGATCCACAGAAATGGGTGCTGATGATGGATGTAACTAGGACAGGAATTAATGCGTAGAGTGTATGTATTAATAAGGTTATGGTTAACCCTAACCCTAGCCACATGTGACTCTTTATAGGTGTTGTCCTTTGCAGGCAGCCAATCAGATCCAGCTTGTGACCATTTTCCTGACCTTTCCTGACCTTTGACATTTCACAAGTCCAACCAACTTGTAGAATAAGAGTGAAGAAACTCTTCAGTAGCACATCTGTTTGGCCCTTTCAAGTAAAGTTGTGTAATAAACACTGGGAATTAAGGGATTCCAATTTATTTTTAGCTTACCTCAAAAGGATATCTGAGGATATTCAAAGCACAGAGTTTAAACGTTTAAGACACCCGGTCTCTGTGGTGTAACTAGTGTATCATGGGAGTTATTAGGTCTGATGTTTTTGGACAGAAGTTTAGGGAATAACAATTGTGATTTTCTTTTGCCTCTCCAATTTTTGTCACTGTAGAGTGATGGATGTATTATCATCAAACAAAAAGTTTTCTCTATATTTGAAAGCCATACAGCAGCATCCCACCTGCAATACTGTCATGGATCATTGCTCATTTTCCAGTTTATTTCTCCAAATTGCATCTTTTCTTTGTTATTGATTGCGTTTAAACATAAAAGTAAAACGAAAGTCCCAAATAGTGTTACATTTCAAAATATCATAGAAAGAAATAAGCACCGTTAGAGGCACTTGAAATATGTCACAAATAAAGACTTAAAACACTTGGGGATGAATCAAACAGACAAGAAACTTAGTTTTAGACCTATACACCTGAACCAGAATTGGAATGGGGGCAGAGAAAGCAGCCAAAGCTAAGGCAGCAGTAACTGCTTGTTGTGACTTGTAAGAGAAAGCTCAGTCATCCCTTTGACGGGCTAACTGTGCTGAGAAAAGACACATTATTTCTCTGTTTTGGGTGGATTATGAGGGAACATGTCACAACAGCAGGTTTTTGACAAGGTCTCGGGTGTTTGCTGTCTTGTGCATTACTGTCAGGAGCGCTGATGAGGCCTAATGAGGTTTTAATCCACCAAGAGTCATTAGTGGCAGGTCATCTTAAAACAATCTAAGGTCAGACTGTATTAAGGGTAGAGAGGTCCACTCCCATGGGGTCACTGAGCATGACAGAGACACTTAGCAGCTTCTGTTTGTTCACAGGAATGGACTGTCTCTTGTTGGCTACAGGTTTGACACATTTTTTACATATCCCAAACAGCCAAAAGGCAAGGCAGTTGTTGTTTTTCATTACATTTGTACATAGATAAAAAATTAAGTCAATAAGTACATTTCAGTTTGTATCATTGTTCTTCATTCATTCACTTTTCCTTCATTTCAAAGCTTGTTGCTGATCTAAAGACCAAGCAAAGAAATCCAACCACAGCTTTTGGCAGGTGGCTTTTACCTTACAGTTCAAGTCTTCCCCAGGGCAGCTTTCTCAAACTTGAAAAGATGTGTTAATTAATATGTTTTGCCCCTAGAGGAGTGTGAGTCATCAAGATTTTACCGTATGTTTACAGAAAGGATTTTGGGGCTGTTTAGAGTGCAGATTTGCAGAAAGCATATTTTTTGAAAGCATCATCTCCTCCGGGTGAAGCTTGCTAATCCAAAAAGCTTGCCCTCTTTTTTCCTCACTGGGGTCTTTATGAAAAGTGCTGTAAAATTACGGTGATTATAATCAAAATGATGATAATGATGTACTGTAAAGGTAATGGAAGCTGTACGAGAAGCTGCAAACACAGCTGCTGAGCTAGAAGACGTTGGACGTTACAGAAAACTTTGTTCAACAGATAAAAAATTGTGTCCACAGCCGATTCTACTGCAGTTTAATACCAGACAAGGAAAAGGTGAAGTGGTCAGCGTGTGTTGATACATCTTGCACAGCATATTTTACCCATCAACAGATCTAATGAAATGACGGTTCTAAAACCTGACCCAAACCCTTTCGTTTTTTTATGCTACATTTCAGCTGACTGGTTTGAGCTATGGTTTTATGAATTTTAAACCTGAAGGACAATAGCAGTAGATCAGGCCACAGCATTACTATATAGAAAGAGCAGGCATACAGCAATTACAGCAGAAGATTTTGTAGTAGCAGTTTTATTTGATAAAGCAGCAGTGAAGAGATTTTACACGGCCCACAAGTTAGCTTAAAATCTGTCTACATAAGTGTGTATCATTTATCCTTTGTTACTGGTATTAACAACTGAAAAAATGTCTGTGCACTGTTTAGCAAAACTAAATGTAGCAGCAGTAAGTGACAGCCAGACACTTAAAATAAGTCATGCAAAGAGCCCGAGATAATTGGTGTGCATAAGACTGGTGTCAGGAGGTTACAGGTACACCCCTCTCCCTCTGAGAGGCTTTCTGAACAGCTCTGTCATGAGGGATAGTAAGTGTCTGCTTGTTCCACTAGAAATGTTGGGAGTAATTGAACTGAACTGTCATTTACAAGCTACAAATCGTGGTTTTCTCCTGGCTGGGATAATGCCACCTTCTGCTGTTGGTGGTGTAATTGAAATTTTGATCATGAGGTGTAAACATTTAGAAGCGTCCATGTGAATATTCATCATGTACAGAGGGCCTGCGAGTGTTGGTGGAGGAGCTGGTGCGCCTCATTTGCGGCTGGCCTTATGCCTGTGCATGCTGAGAGGGTTTGCCCTGCACTTATTGACATGTTCTTCTCTAAACAGCTCCATCCCAGGTCAGCGAGGTCATCAAAGAGAGAGTGCAGCAGCACAGCGTCCACCTCTCCTGGCAGGAGCCCCAGCAACCCAACGGTGTCATCACAGAATATGAGATCAAATATTATGAAAAAGTAAGTTTGCGCTACATTTCTTTGTCTTTGTCTCTTCCTGAAGCACCATTTCTTTTTTTTCTTTTTCTTTTTTTTGCCAACTCCTCATTTTGCATTCTGTTTGCACGTGGCTGTGAGTGCAATGCACAAGATTCTGCAAGTACCTTCTTTGTCTCATAATTGCAATAATGAATGAGATGCTCATAAGATTTTAATCAGGCTATAGTCCTTCACAGCCACCCCCACACACATGTTAGCACACGCGCAATCCATGGCTGCTGCTCTGCTAGAATTAGTAATCTGTTACTGTTATCTCCTTTCCCGTTCTGCATAGATTATGCTACTGCTTCACTGTGTTTCAAGACTGAGCGCATCAGCTTTTTGCTGCGAGGTTTAACGAAGTGAATTTAACCCAGCAAATCAAAGGCAGAGTAGCAGAGCGCTGATGTCAGTCCTACTGGCCGCAGTCTCTTGTGTACACTGACGAATCAGTCTTCTGTGTCACGTACTATGGCTGTGGTCTGCCCAGCTGTAAAAGTGGAAAGTTGGAAGAAATGACCGCACCCGTAACAGAGCCTGGCATTCCATTTGGGCTTTTGCTGAGCAAAACATTTACAGATCAACAGCAAAGTACACAGCGCGTGCAGCCTGTGAATCCAAATGTATTCCTTGATGGAAAAGATATTTTCTGATGCCTTTATGTTCTCCCCGTGGCATGCTGCCTAATGGTAGATAATGATTTCAGTTAGAACTTTTTGTCTTCCAGAATCTACAATCAGAAAAATGTTATGTTTACCATTTTCGTGACATAAATTCCAAAAATCGTAACAAAGGCCAGGCTAAAACTACAGTGATATAACTCAGTCACTGATTATTCTTATTAATAAGCTTCATTTGCCCCAACTTTGTCATTTTAAAAAAGTTGTGACTCACGTAAATTTGAATGTAAATGTCATCAGCAGTAATGTGAAAGCATTTCAAAATGCTAATAAAGACAACTTATACTATATAAAGTGGGTAAAATTACCATCTTTTTTCCTGTGCAGGATCAGAAGGACCGGATTTACTCTACTGTGAGGTCAAAGTCAACATCAGCCACGGTGAACAACCTAAAGCCCAGCACAGCCTATGTGTTCCAGATTAGGGCTTTCACAGAAGCAGGATATGGCACCTTTGGGCCTAGACTAGAGATAACCACCAAAGAAGAGGCCACAGGTAGGGCTTTGTGTTTCTGTCATCGTGCTTTACAGTTTTATGCATTGTTGTAATAATCATCCCAAGTAGAAACAAAGGCTGTCCTCTACAACTTCCTTAGATTTCACCATATTCCTCAAGTATAAAGGCTGACCATATTTCACTTTTTGTGATACTCAAGTGTAGCCATTTAGAATACCTGACTTTAAAATTTAGAATAAAACTTTCTGGCAATTCATAACCTTTTTTTTAGTTGGTAAGACTGCCCATTCCTAATCAAGTCATCACAAGGACTAACACTAAGTCCAAGGCAGTGAATTGTTATAGAGTCTATGACCTAATTTATGAAAGTGGCCTAGTCATGGTCGTGTCCTGGTATTTTATGTGCGGTGCTGAAACAAATAGAATGCTTGGACTTTTTTCCCTCCTGGATCCCCAATCTTTGTTTATGATTGTTTATGTTGTAGTTACACTTCTTGGGGGGTGCACATCAGATTATGTCGTGGTGGAGTTTGCAATTACGACAAAGCTATGGTGAAGTTCTCACCCTAAAGGATAAATGCTCACTATAAGACTACACCAATATTTTGGAGACATGCAAACATGACTTTTTTCTTTTTGGAAACAATTTAAATAGTTGGTGATGTGTGTATCACTGGCTATTTTTCCCTGATTGCCAAGACTTGGAAGAGCAATTTCACAATAAAAAAACACAAAAACTACATATTCTGATAGCATAGGGTTTAGCTTTATGGCCCTCACCAATGAGGACTCTAATCTTCTCTGTGTTACTTTAGCAACATTTATAGGGTGATATAAGAGAGTAGGGCAAAATGGCAATTAGGTTTGCACAGTTTATTGATTTATTTTTGATCAAGATGAACCACATAGGGTGCCACAGTAGCTCACCTGGTTGATTAGGTGACCTACATACCGACAACTACTGCATAGGCCTGGGTTTAAGCATGTGTCAGTCACCCACATTCTTTCTCTGTCAGCCCTCCTTTCCTGTATAATGAAGGTAAAAAAAATCTAATATTAAAAAAATAATTAATTAATACATTTACAGTTAATTGTGGTTAAGCGTTGATCCATGTGGGTGGAAGCAGTATGTGGTTTAGTTAGGTGCAGTAGTATGACTCCAGTTAACCTGATGCTGGGCCACAGCAGTGCACTAGCTGTAAACAAAAGATAGATGTAGTTTTCAGTGTGAAGTGAAGGCGCTGTGGAAGTGTATGAAACCTGCATTCTCTCTAACGGCCAGCAGGAGGCAACTCCTGTCTTTTTGTTTTGGTCATCTTATACAGATTGTATGGAATTCTATAGTAAAAATGATCCTCAGCACCCTTTAATCTCTAGTTTCATGGTGAGTTTATGATTTCATCTGATTAAGTCTGAGATCCCTAGTAGAGTGAAAAAAGATGTTTTAGGGTGGGTCGAACACATCCAATTTCAAAACACCTAATGACGAAAATATTCAGTGTGAGCTTTAAAAGATGGGACTCTGTGGCTGTAACACAGTTTTCCCCACTCAAATTTTTAGGCACAACTTGTTAATATTTCCTTCTACTGTAGTAATAGCCCAGGGAAATTAGTTGCTTTCAAGCAATGCAAACACAAATTGCTTTGACTTTATGCTGACAACACATCATGGGAAAAATCGCTAAGCACAAGGACAAACTGCTGTAGTGTCGAGAGGATAAACCCATTACATTAGCTCAACCCTGAGTTTTAAAGTGTGTTATTGAAAGCGGGATGACGCTTTGGAGTTTTTGTGTTATGGATCAGAAAGTCTAGCGTTATACGATTTTGTGAAAGGCGTACACGAGGTAAGGTCTCAATCCCTCTGTTGACATAGAAACATTGCCGGGTTACTGTTAATGCCCATTTTTTCTCTTTTTGTGATATTTATAAATTTATTATAATATTACAGAACAAATAATATGCTTTTTAAACAGCAGCAGCAATAGTTTGGAAGTTATTAGTGGTTATGAATTTGAATAAATCTTTAATGAAGGAGTTGTTACGGAATAACACAATAAATGGATATTGGTCTGGCGCATCTTTAACATGTTTCCCGAAATTAAGCAGGCACACTGTTCTTTTTGAGACTGCCAAAGGGATTTTTCACAGCTTGGCAACACAAATGTTGGAGTATATAAATATTTTTTAATTTTTTTTAGCATTAATAAAGCTTGAATTGTTTCTTTTTGGCCTTTTTGGCCTAAAAACGTACCCAAAACCAAAGTTTCACCTTAATCCTCCGTTTGCATTAATTTCTCTTTAGTTTTGAGATCTACCATCCAGCCTGTTCACCCAAAAATACACTCTTGCCCATTTTACATCCAACATTTCTGCATAAAAGGACACGTTAATTACTCATAACCACATGCCGAGTGTGTCCTGTATCAAGGTTAGATGTTTGCAGTCTAGGCATGGTTGTGATAGTGTCCTTGACCGAGACAGTGAACCACAGCTTCCAGAGGAAAACCTGCAAGTGTGTAATATGACAGTAAAATTCTTTTCAAATAGATGATTGCTAATATTGATTTTTGATTGGGCAAAAGGCACATGGCAGATTTTTTTTTATAGCCTCCCCTTTTTTCCTGAGACTACATTTCTCAGTATTTACACAGTGCAGATCCACTTCATCTGAAACGTACAAATATCGTCTTCTTATACACAACTTACATTGACTTTTTACGATGCCTGAGCACTCACCAGTTTGTCAGTGCAAACTGTCTGAGCACAGTGAGAGCTGTGCATGGGAAACAATTCAACCTGAATGTGTCTTTGTTTGAGATGAAGGGCATCGCTGTCGCCGTCTGGGACTATTAAGCCCACTTTCTGAAACAGTAGAGCCGTGTGTATAAGGACAGCTCAAAAATAGAAACGTCCCTCTTCCACTCTCTCAGAGGTTAGGAAAAGGGTGGGGGGTGGGGCACGTTATCAATCTCCATGCTACTCAATGGGCTCAATTACCAAATGTCCTGCAGATTGTAGTCTGATGTGCTGAAGTTCACTCAAAGTGTTTCCGTTTTTCTTTGGTGTGTGTGTCCATTTCATCAGCTGCAATCGTCTCTAGTGAGCAGAACCCCGTCATCATCATTGCAGTGGTGGCCGTGGCGGGGACCATCATACTGGTGTTCATGGTGTTTGGCTTCATCATCGGGAGAAGGTACGCTCTCGCGGGCCCCATTGACTCTCCGCTCCTGTGAGTCTGCGCTTGTCAATTAGCTTTTCTGTCACTCACAAGGCCTCCACGCCAGTGGAGTCATCACTCACTCACGCACACACAACGCACACGCATACACACACATCCACCCGTCATCTTGTGGCATGCTGTGCTAATGGGCTGTGAGGCATCATTTTTCTTTTTTTTCCACTCTAAACAAAATTTTAAGCTATTTTTTGCAGTACCATTATGAAACAAGCACTCAACAATGAGAAAGCTTTGGCTCTGCATTCCTGTGTGTGAGTGTATGAAAAATCCTGAGGGCAAAATGAAGTATGCTGCTGATGTTTTTTTCCACCATCACAAAGCACCCAGTCCACTGTCATTATCACCATTCCCTCACACATTTCATCTGTTTTCATCTATACAAGTAGAATTTCATCCAAAATTGCTTTTCATGATGGATTCATCAGAATCGGAGCATTCTAATCCAAGGTGGGCTTTTTGTGTAAAAAAAAATGTGGCTCAGTGCGCACAGGTAGAATCAGCATGATTTTACATGACATTAATAAAGTGAGCTCTGACTGAGCTCAGAAAGGGTGATGTGGTAACATCACCCTTTCTGTGTGCATCACATCGGTGATGCAAATGAATTAAACCTTTAAATGATATTCATGAGAGCATTCCCCATTGCTTGCAAAACTAAAGGTTTCTTTTTAAAATATCTTTTTAATTATTATAGCTTTGTTGGTCCTACTATTAAGTACTAATGAAGTTAGTTAGTTCATACATCTTCAGTCAAGTCATATGTCATTCTTTTAACTATATACAATATATGAAAACATACCGATGAGTAAGTCACATTGTTAGAAATATGTGTTTTACAAGATACAGAGCATAATTATTTTTTCCTTTTGCTTGTATAAGAAAAAGCATAAAAAATAAAATAAAATAAATAAATACATAAATGCGTCAGGTCACTGTATAAAACACCATCTTCAGAGTTGCGTCTTTGCCACATGCTAACTAAAATATCATTATAGGGTTGTTGCAATTAATGAATTATTTCAATTTTGAACTATTTGAGGAGCAGATAGTAAAATAGGTCCCTACCTCCAAGTCTCTGAAACTTGATTTAAAAGGTACCAATGTTTATGTGTTGGCGCTCTAACTGTTGTTTTGGAAATTGTGTTGTTTTTTTTAGTAGTTGCCTGAAATGCAGCCTGACCGCTAGGCCTAAGAGGTTTGCTGTTAAATGTTAATTCAATTCAATTCAATTCCATTTTATTTATATAGTGCCAAATCACAACAACAGTCGCCTCAAGGCGCTTTATATTGTAAGGTAGACCCTACAATAATACATACAGAGAAAAACCCACCAATCATATGACCCCCTATGAGCAAGCCCTTTGGCAGCAGTGGGAAGGAAAAACTCCCTTGTAATAGGAAGAAACCTCCGGCAGAACCAGGCTCAGGGAGGGGCGGCCATCTGCCGTGCCCAGTTAGGGAGAGAGGAGGAAGGCAGGAAAAAAGACATGATGTGGATGTGGAATGTTAAGTAGTTAAGTCTCCACAGAACTCTGCTGAACATGGCATGTGCACAACATAAATTGGTACTTTTACTTTGGGATGTGGTGCGTAAGCTCCCTCAATATCTCTCGTCTCAAAAAAGCGACAAACAATACAAGCTTTATGACACTGCTAAGGCTCAGAATGTCCCATCAACATATGTCCTACTATGTATGTGTGACAAATAATTTCCACTTAAACCTACTCACAACATACATAACGTGAATAAGACCATCTAACACCATTTCTGAGTAGCATACTCCATTTCTGGATAAAGCATGTCAAAAAGATCAAAAGTCTTCCTTGAATTTGGAGACAGACGAACCAAAATACTTCACTTTAGACAGAAAAAATTCTGGAATCTTAAAACATGTAGTAGGAACAAAGGAGACATGCTACATACGTGAGCATTTTCATCCACAGTAAGTGCATGTCCATCATTTGTGGCTTATTTAATCTTCCTATGTCATTCACCTTTTTTCACAAAGACCAGCCTTGTCCAGCAAATCACTTGCTTAAGGGAACCTTCAACACGTTAATATTGCAAGACGTGTTGAAAAGTACTTTACAGTGCATGTATTATTGGATATCTTACATGATTAGATGCTTGAGCTACTTTTCCTAGTTGAGGCTGTTGGGTTCACAGCTCCTGCTGCTCAGCTGGGTTTCTTGAGGGATTTGTCTTGCATTAAAATTCTTGTAAATTAGGGCATTTATTTCCTCTGCACAATCAGTTGATTCTGCTGCTCTCTTCCTCTTCCGCCTGTACAGGCACTGCGGGTACAGCAAAGCTGATCAGGAGGGAGATGAGGAGCTCTACTTCCAGTGTGAGTGCCTGCATTCCTTATCCGCAAACACACTTACAGCACTTGTATGTAGATGGTACACACGCACGCACGCACATACAAATATTGCATCGATGTCTAGGCCTTAAAATCTTTTAGCACTTCGAGGCATGACTGTTTCATCCCAACTCATCTATCAAGCAAAATCTGTTGCTGATTGGCTAGACTCAGCCTGTTGAGATAAAGAAGTCAGGGGGCCAAAAACACATGAATCTGACAGCTGCCAGGCAGGGATAAAAGGACTGACAAGCATACAAAAGGGAGTCCTTTAAAAATGTAACCATAAGGCAGGTGGTTTTAGTGGTTGACAGGGTTTCTGGTGTGCACACAGTTGTAGCTGCTACTTTTATCATTTAGGTATCTTTTTTAAACTGATACACCACCCCTAATGATAACCCTGGAGCTCCAGCTGCAGACAGCTTTCTCAAGTGGAACCATAATGATCCGCGCTGTAGGCAAACTGCTGATTTGGAAACAAAGGGTCAGGGGTGTCACTAAGTGCATTGCTAGAGCAGAGGCAGTTCTAGGTTGGCTACTGCTAAGTATCTGATAGATCCACCTGAACAGATCACAGCTCAGCCCAACCTGCCAGGGGAAAAAGCACTGGGAGAAAATACAAACAAGGCTGGATTTGGGCTTAATGGACAGATCTGCTGTGCAATATCAAATGACGGGAGACTTCCAGGGTGACAGAGAAGCTAGATAGCACATAAATCCAACATGTAGACCCAATTTGTCTGCCATGAAGAGGCGAGGAAGTCATGATAAGACATCTCCTATCAGATCCCAGACGTCTTGGATGGACGAAGCAATTATCCAAGCAAGTCGAGGGAAATCTCAGCTGCTGGTGTCCCCTTGCCGGAGCACAATGCTTTAGCTGTATTTACACTGGTGCATTGGATAGACTGCTTTTCAGAGAATAATTGTCTCTCCGACTGAATGTGCTCGTTGTGCTGCTGTGTTGTTTTTGACCAGAGTCTTATAGCTGTAGTGTCTCATTAAATTTTTAAAGTTGACAGGTTATGTTGTTATCAGTGGAAATTTCAAATACTCACTGTAACAACCCCCAAAAGTGGTCTGTTAACCTAATAGTGCATAATATTGTAATTTACTGTTAATTTGGAGAGCTGTTTGAAATAGTAACCCCCTCCCTGCCCCCGTCCTCTCCCTAACCTTGTTTTGTTTGCTTTATTTTCAACAAACTGTTTTTGGTCTTACTTAATGGATATTCATGAACCGTTCCCTTATCGCTGATGTTGGAAATTGCACAGAGTTAATTTTTAGACGTTCCCAAATGCCTGGGGTGCCAGAGTCTAACAAAAGTAGCAAACCTGTCTCAAAATCTCATTTAGCTTCATTCATTTCTTATGATGGAAAATGTTTCATTTGCATCAGTTCTTTACCATCTCATCTTTCCTTGATGTTCTTTTCTATTGTCTTTTTCAAAGCATGTCATTGTGCATTGTCAAATCAAAACAAAAATTGATCGACTGATTTTCCAGCCTAGAGACAAGTTGTCAGGGTAGCAGCAGAAATTCGTTAAGACTGTTATAGGGAGAGACTGTGTAAGCGCAAGGTGATGATCATTTTTTAAAAACAATATTTCAACATTTTTCATACTCGACTCTTAGAAGATCTCTACAGGTGGGCAGACTCATTCCAGGATATTAATACGTCTTTGTATGTCTGTAGTTTGGGTGACCTTTATATGGTATGGTTGCATTTGAAATGGGAACTTTATATGAAATTAGACAGCTCATAGCAAGCTAGTTTGAAACAACACATTATATGTAGTTTGATTTGACCTACTTGAAAACCCAGATATTTATTTCAAGTGGTCCAGTTTCAGTAACTTACCTAAGTATGTTCTTTAAGTCCTGGTGGTAAGGGTTTAGATTTGGGTAATCATCCAAGTTCCTTAATCACCTGACGTACCTCTAAACCCAAGTACTTCTCTAAAAAATAGTTTATTAAATTTGCCACAAAAACAAATTTATTTACATTTGTTTACAAAACATCCTTTATATTGCTAACATATGGTTTGGTAAATTTACTGTTACTCTAATTATTAATGATGGCCCTAATCCCAAATCCGTAACCTTGTGCTAGAATATGCAGTTTTTGGCCTTTAAGGGGGTTTAGGGATTAGGGCTATGACAGAGATATGTAGTGCTAAATCTAGACCTCTGTGTTAAATCCATTTGGTCACTGGTAAAGTCAATAAGTAGTCATTCAAATATTCACTAAATTGAGATCCCATAATTAAAGATGAAACGTTTTAACATGGATATCAGCGTTAGGACAGTGATAGGTCTAAACAGAAGTGTCAGCAGCTAATAAGACAGACCTTAACAGACTTCAGTTGATCCAGAATAAGGCAGCCAGACTAGTGTTAGGATGTTCATACTATACCAGTATTGATCAAATGCATAATAAACTTTTTTGCTTCCAGTACAAGCTAAATTACACTACGCTTACTTTTATTTATAAAGAAAACAACACTGTTAAACACACCACATTCTTTCTCTGTTCAGCTGCAGTATCCAGATGAAATACACAATTTTTAACAAAAGCGCAATGTAGTAATTCCTCGAGCCAAAAGTAAAGTTTTGAAAAACTCTGTGATATTCAGAGCTTATGCAATTAGAGAACAAGCTACTATTCCTAATGTAAAAAAAAGTATTTTAACAGCCTGTTTACACAGTTTTAAATTATTGTAAATATTGTAAGAGCCCAGTGTTGTGACCTGTTTTTGATTCTTGTGTATTGTTCCTCAATGTTATTGATATTTGCATGCTTATATTTTTACAATTACAAAACCTTACTGTGTGGCTATAAGAGCCAAATGATGTGGATATTTTTGCATCCACTTTTTTATTGTGTAATGCTTTATTAGATTATACTTTAGATTATTATTAGATTATACTTCATGGCTTGGGCCCCAGCTTCCTTATAAATAATTAAAATAAATAAATAAATAAACACCTTTGCTTATCAGTCTGCAAATTATACATTCCACAGTAAAGACAATACAATTTCTTTGACAAATTCCTGAACCCTGAACACCAATATCATTTAATATAAGCAACCGCAGAACGTAAAAAATGGGTCAAAAAATTCAAATCCATGCAAAAAAACCCAAAACAAAACATGCTCACTGTTGCCTCTAAAGCTTATTGTTGTGAGCAAACTGATGGGAGATTTAAGAGTGGGATAGCCCCGCACCCACTCAGTCACACATATAAACACCCCGCTATTCATAGAATGATATTAAGGATAGAAAAGCACCAAGTTGAATACAGCTGGTAAGACAGATTATTTTTCAGGGAGTCTCTGCAGAGAGGTGAAATGTAACCGACAACCTCATAAAAAGCACGACGCACAGGTTACTCAAATCTTAGCTTCCCTTTTTTTGACACCAGCCGCTGACTGCTCAGCAATTCCCTCTGACTCACTGGCCTTAGCAATCGTTTGCCTGTCAAGCACCCGCTGGTGCGCAGTGTGCATATTTAATCATTAACAGTAATCCTCTTACCTTTCTACAGTTAAATTTCCAGGCACCAAAACCTACATTGACCCCGAAACCTATGAGGACCCGAACAGGGCTGTCCATCAATTTGCCAAGGAGCTGGATGCCTCTTGCATTAAAATCGAGCGGGTTATTGGAGCAGGTGAGTCCATCCCATGTCTCTCAGCTCTTTGTGTTTAGTCAGTCGGTGCTCTCGTATATCACACTGACAACCAAATATTTACACCTTGAATGGGGACACAGTTTTATGCATCGTGTATTGATGGAGCAATTGCAAAGAGGGGAAAAAAGTTCATTGCAATTAATGTGTGGGCTACATTCGTAGAGGCAATCACAGCGCTACCCACAGCTGAAAAATTGCTGCCACATGGGTTTTACAGAGGCGGTCAATGACAGTATCTATGCATCTCTAGCATGTCTTATTATAGGTGTGGGCTGCATTCCCCTGAGTATAACAAGGTGTCACACTCCAATTTGTATTCCTGCTCTGCACAGCTGCTTCGTCTCAAAATACACTAATAAATTTGTCATCTTGAAGTGCTGCTTCTTCGTTTTTTTGTACCCACTCTCCACCTCACTCATGAAGTTTCACCTCACGCAGGAGAGTTTGGAGAGGTGTGCAGTGGCCGACTGAAGCTGCCTGGAAAACGGGATGTGTCAGTTGCCATCAAGACACTCAAAGTGGGCTACACTGAGAAGCAGAGGCGTGACTTCCTGTGTGAAGCCAGCATTATGGGACAATTTGACCATCCTAATGTCGTTCATCTGGAGGGAGTCGTGACGAGAGGTAAACACAATGTTTAAAACTCTAAATGAAGGAGTTCAAACATTCTGTAAGACCTGCATCATCAGAATAGATTTAGCTGGCAAAGTTCGACTGACGTATCACATAAAATTAGCCGCATTTCCTCATTTAGATGCAGTAATAAAAGGAGCAGATGGTGAGCTTTAATTAAATGCAATGAAAAGTATGGTTAAAAATAACTGCTTTTTATTAGGGAGCATTTTGTGAGCAAATAAAATTTAGGTGTTAATTAATAATTCCCTTTCTTTTTTATTTCTCCAGGAAAACCGGTCATGATTGTCATCGAGTACATGGAGAACGGCTCATTAGATGCTTTCCTCAGGGTGAGTATAACCTTCGATGTGCAGGAGGCTCTGAGCGGCATCTTTTGTAACTTTTCCCTGCAGTTTGCTGGAAAGTGTCTCAGAGAGTGGGGAGTCTGCAGCAGAATGTGTGCAGTGCATAAATATCATAAATCTTGTGCTGAAGCTGCTGCAGTGCTGTGACCTACATTTCCATCATGGTCAGTGAAAATGGCTGACCTGTCTGTGTTTTACTGTGCCGTACAGAAACACGATGGCCAGTTCACAGTCATCCAGCTGGTGGGAATGTTGCGGGGTATAGCGGCGGGAATGAGATACCTTTCCGATATGGGATATGTCCATCGTGATCTGGCTGCACGGAATATCCTGGTCAACTGCAATCTCGTGTGTAAAGTGTCTGACTTCGGCCTGTCGAGGGTGATAGACGACGATCCCGAGGCTGTCTACACAACAACCGTGAGTCAATTAAAGCACTTGCGCTCCCTACCAAGAGCCTTGTCTGAATTCTCTAATTAAATCACTGTTTGTGAATGTTAGAGTGAGCACCAGCCTACTGTACACCATTTTTAGTATGTAAAACTGTGTATTTTATCACAACTTCCTAACAGGACGGTCTTTTGGAATGCTTTAAAGGTGTAAATCATTAAAATCAAATTTTTACTAATGCTTTACAGTTCAATTTTAACTGTTATATAAATGAAAATCATTAAAATATCAGCAGTTTGAAATGCTGTCATTAGTGGCCATCTGATAAATTCACAACATGGAACAACCTGAATTCTTCAATAATAAAGAGACCCTTAAATTTAATCTGATTAATTTAAAAATTATAAAAGGGCAACACTAAAAATGGATTTTACTCATTAGCATTATGGTGAAGGGAAGGACTGGAAATGTAATCAACTAAAAGATACGATGTGTAATGTAATATTTAGGATGGTTCGAAAATATGATGGGCCTTCAATTGCAACTCCACAAAATGCCAAGCCAGTACTTCAAGTGTGGAGTCTTTCAGCTGATATCGGTCTTGTAAGCAGCAAAACAGTAAAAATGGTGAAACGTTAAGTTTGCCTTACATTTTATTACATTGTAAAAAGAAGAATAGATGCACTTTAGTCAAGGTCCTCAGAAGCAAAAGAGCAAGACCAGCCAACTATTTACACTAATCTTCATGGCATTGATAAAAGATTTAGTAGCTATTAAATCCTAATAACTAGGCTAATAACTAAAAGTCGTTAAAAGTCTGCTAAAGCTGTTTTGTGTCTTATGTGTATTTTTGCATATAACTGAAAAATGCATAAAAATCTTTTGATACTGTTTTACTGAACAGGGCGGAAAAATCCCCGTCCGGTGGACTGCACCAGAAGCTATCCAGTACCGTAAATTCACCTCTGCAAGTGACGTGTGGAGTTACGGTGTTGTCATGTGGGAGGTTATGTCGTATGGAGAACGGCCTTACTGGGACATGTCCAACCAAGATGTAAGTTACTTCTGGACGTACGTTTATAACATGACTGACAGGAGAACACATTCACTGGTTTCAACACTTCACGTGTAATAACAATAATAATGATAGTCACAATTAGATCTTATTAATGTAAGTGTCTCAAATTATAAACCAGTGTTAAGGGTCTCAGTGCACTGAAGGCTGTGCATTACTTCCAATCAGATTCTTGAATGAAAACTACTATTTCATAAAATATTATCTGAAGCCAGACACGAGTTGTCAGAGTATGACAGTTTCCCCAGAAGTTCACCCTTAATTATGACTAATAAAGTCCTCCCATTAAAACATTGAAAAATCACAGACAGAAATTCTGGTTTGTAATTCTTTTTTGAGGTTTCTTACAAGATCCTCATGAGAGCAGCTCTGCGATGACAGTAACCTTGGGCTTAATTAGTTCAAGAAGTCTTGCTATAATCATGCTGCTTGAATCCATTTGAAGGAGAAACAAGCCTGAAGTGGGACATGCATTGAAATAAAGCCCTGAGAGCATGGATTTGGTAGTGTTATTAATATAAATAACAGGAGTGGAAAACACTTGTCATGCAGAATGCTTTTGATTCAAACGTCTTTAAAGGTTTATAATGACTTATGGTAATGGGAACCAATGTGACTAGCAGTGTTGAACCAATTACACTGCAAACAAGTCAGCAATGAGAGCAAAGACATTTGCTTTGCTTAAATTTTAAAGAACTGCTGCAAAAACATAAATGCCTATTCATCTCAGTAGTATTACAACTACTGTGAAAACTGTTATATTCTGTTTGCAGCAATACTTGGGTAGCTTGTGCCTTTTAGATGTTAACAAGTAAGTTCAAGTAAGAGAGCTGAGCTGAAATGTAATATCTTCTGTACTTGAGAAGTGTGTGGCTAAAATAGAACCAACCAACTAAGTGGTTTGCTGGTGACCTGGTGGAAGTTACATGATCAGTCATCTGTCTAGCTTTCCTAAGTCCCCTGGTTATATTATACTGCAAACCCTGTAAGTTAGTTATGTTTTTGTAGTAAGACGATGACTCATTAGTGAGTGAAAAGAAAAATATTGGCATAATAATACATTCACAACACACACTGGTTCTTATAGCACTTTTCTGCTCTACTTGAGCACTCAACGTGCTTTATATAACATGTCTCATTCAAGTAAGCATGGTCTTTCTACATCTATCGAACATTCAACCTGCTCACACTCATGAGCAACTCGGGGTTTTGTACCTTGTCACCCCAGACATCAAGTGTCTGTGACTCAATACAAAACAAGTTTTAAAACTTGTGAATACACTTACACAGGATCAATTAAGGATCAATTTATCTACTGCCACCATGATTTTTAGATAAAAAGTTAATGCAGTGGAATATAACAACCGCTAAGACGGCCTTTTCTCATCAAGCAGTGTATGCCTATGTCTGTGAAGGTTCTCTGTCATCCAGGTCATCATAGTCTAAGGAGCTTGGAAAGAAAAGCGTCTGGGCTTCTTTAACTTTCTTGAAGATGGGGGCGTCCGTGACCTTGTTGGGGGACACTCCCATAGGGCTTAAAATCTGGGACTCTCCACCATTTGCTCTTAGAACTGAAGACGCTTCTCGGATGAAACATGAAATGTCTTCAAGAAACTTAAAGAAGTCCAGACGCTTTTCTTTCCAAGCTCCTTAGACCAGTGTATACCTAGAACACGGTGACAAAAGGAACTAAGTAACAGCAACATCAAATGTGTAAAACAGTTGCTGCTGGACAGTCAAGTGTGCTTTCATAACCTGAAGTGGTGCCTGTTTATCAATCACCTTATATTCTTATAATGTGATTTTGACTGTTCTTCTGAACTTTGCAATGTAATTAATGTTTGTTTGTAATTGTTATGTTATGTAATTATTTTTGACACTTATTTGTTTCAGTTTTTTAATCCAAGTAGAAATACTTTTGCAACTTAAGTTTCCTTTGAATGTTTCAAATGTTATGGAGCAACCAGGAAAAACGGATGAAAATTAACCTATAAGGTTAAATCAAAGCACATTTATATGATGCACTGGTGTCCTCGTTAATTACTAAATGAGCACTGTACCGTTTTTGTTTGTTTTTTTAAACAAATAGGTGTGAACATGAACACATTTTTAAGCATCCCAAAGTAAAAGAGGAAGTAGAGTAAAAAGATTTCACTGCTCTGAAGCCACAAGAACTCCGGTCTGAAACAACTTAGTGTCTCAAAGCTAAAGATCACAAAGCTCTGTAGGGTACTCCTAACACATGTGTTTTTAAAGAGGGATACCACTTATTTGACTAATGAACCAGAGACATGTAATCATGATTCATTCTTTTACCCATCTTGCAGCCTCACCATCAAGTAAATTCCAAGTCATCTTCCTGACTCCGGACATTACCCACATTTTTCTACCTTTATGAACAAATTTGTTTTGTTTTTTTCAATCCCACTCTTCTCTTTACAAATGTCACAAATTGCTATAATGACTGACTCACCCGCAGCTCTCTGAGTGCTGTTGCCTTCTTTCCTGCCAACTCCCACTGAGATAATCCAACAGCGCCAGACCATTTGAAGCTGTTCCTTATTCTCAGACACTTGACACATTTTGATTGATAGTGAAAGGCGAGTGAGTTCAGGCTTTAAGATTCCTATATGGCTTCCTGTTTTAGCACCCACATCGTAGCTAAATATGATTAATATTCTGCTGCGTTCCAAAGCAGAGGCCTGCTGATTGAACAATCAGATGTTAGAAATGCTAAACAAGATGGCTGGGTGTGAAACTGGGATATGTGGTGTTTTGACCATATCTGCTGCTTGACAGACATCAATGTCAGAAATTTTTTCACTTTGTCAAGATGTCAGCAAACATCCTCCAGGGATACAGGAAGAACATTATTTGCATTTTTCCCAACGGTTTCAGTGTTTTGACACTGGTTCCCTCCATGACTCATTCTTGTCTAAGCAGTCCTGACAAGAATAGCTGATGAATATATGCAGAGATATAAACATCTCAACACATTAAAGGAAGGAGAGTTTGTTGCATAATGTTCCTGTTGCACCTACAATTTTTAAAAACCTTGACTTTTAATTAACTCTGTATTAAACGATATGTGTGCATTAGGTCAAAAAACGTTGCAGAAGTTCTTTTCAGTTTATTGGTAAATACTGTACAAGAGGTCTTTGTTCAGACATATGAGGAATAGTACTCATAAGTTGAATAACATTATCCAGCACCCCCCACCCACCATAATCCAAACCTAATCTGTGTGTGTGCTTGAATTATACATTAAATAGTTGTTTAGTATTGGTGCCATTGTGTCCATAGATCTCAGTTCAAACAGGTGAAAAATGTGACCAAGATAAGGCCAACTTTATTCAGTGGGTAATTAGTGAGTTTAGTATTACACTTTTCCATAAAGTTGAGGGGGAGACAGACTGAAATGAAGATAATCTTCCTTGATGCTTTAGAGGCCAAGATATATAAAATAAAAGTTGCATGCAAATATCTCCTAGTAATACACATACTAATTATGTAGCATCTTTGGTAAAGGTCAAGTCTATCTACAAGATGCCCACTGCTTTAAAAATATTTGCTTTAAATTTACGGTATCTTAGCTCTCAAGCTGGGTGACAATCTTCTGCAAATAATTGAAAACACTTGGCCACAGATAGAATTTGAGATCATTAACCGTTCCAGAAAGAGGTTATATAGCAGAATGATGCTATTTATAGCTTGTAGCTACTCTAAATTGTTTTGCATCAAATCCTCATGATCCCATTGACTATAACAAAGCTGGCACATGATAGACAATTTTTTCTCGGGTCTAAGTGTTTTAGGTAACCATGACATAATTGAGGTACAGTACTGCTGTATACCAAGAGCTTAGTGAGCTTGGCTTGTGGTAATATTATACTATAGACTAATGCTGAAGGGTTGTGGGTTAGGGTTTAGAGTTAACATGAAACTGGATTCTGAAGGCTTTCAAATGATACTCAATGCTGTTAGTAAGAGTCCAGGGAAGGAGGTTGGGATTAGGTTGATGCTAAAAGCTGGTGTTAAATGGCAAAAAGCTAGGCTGACACTGAAGGGTTTGAGGTATGGGTTTGAGTGATGCTAAAGACTGATACTCAAGTTTTGGATTTAGGATGATATCAAAGGCTAATACTACTTTCTTCGTCTGTTTTACATTTTCCAGGTCATTAAGGCAATAGAGGAAGGATACCGTCTTCCAGCCCCCATGGACTGTCCACCGGGTTTACATCAGCTAATGCTGGACTGCTGGCAGAAAGACCGAGCCGAACGCCCCAAATTTGATCAAATAGTTGGCATCCTTGATAAGATGATACGTAATCCTAACACACTGAAAACCCCAGTGGGAACATGTACAAGGTATGGAAATAAGACCTGTAATGATTTATTATAAAATGTAGGCTTCACAAACTATAGAACTTCAACTTATCACACTGGTAGATGATCTAGAGTGTCCAATGGATGATTTAGCCTCTCAAGTTCAAAGATGAAAGATAAATCCAGGGGGATCGATAGCCCAAAGCAGCTTTCATGCCTTTATGGTCAATAGCAGGGCTTTTAAATCAATCTCTATAATGAGTTTCTAGTACTTTGGAGTGCAGTGGGAACTCCGGAGCTCACTCTGACGTTTGTCAAATGAATTCTTCTCGCAGTCAGAACATGCTTTCCACTGTGAGATGAGGCTCAGAGGTTATAACTGGTTAAAAAGCATTTTCTGTACAGAGACTGTACTGGGTATGTTCCTGGGAATGTATTCAGATCGAAAGGATATTGACAAAAACATTTTTCAGAAGCAGAGCATGGATTGCAACATCTATTTGTGATATTCTTATTGACCGAAGCCTCCAATCAGCAAGTTTTTCCCCTGCTTATAATTTACCGCACTGCTGGATGCCTTTGGTCACCGCTCTGTCTCATCTCTTGTTTGATTGTGTTTTCAGCCCAACATTTCCTTTTTGCATAAGACTTAACCATTTTTCTGTGCTCATCCCACAGACCAATTAGTCCCCTGTTAGATCAGAGCACACCAGACTTCACTTCTTTCCGCTCAGTGGGAGAGTGGCTGGAAGCCATCAAGATGGAGCGATACAGAGACAACTTCACAGCAGCTGGCTACAGTTCCTTGGAATCTGTGGCCAGGATGTCAATCGAGTGAGTAGATAGGAAACCCGAAGGGGTTTAAGCATTAGTAGGGAACATTAAAACCAACTATGCTTAAACTGTGCTCTCATCTACACTTTATTACTTCCGTTTGTCCTTGAGTAAAAGCTTCAGCTTAATTCAGAAGTAGAATTGTTGCTACAATGCCATTGTATGTGTTTTGAGTTTCTGTAACCCACCATAAAGTAGCTAATACTAGCTTTTATTTCACCAAGAGAAACCAGTTCTTTTTCTGAACCACATTGTCTTGGGAATAAGCCTATTTATTTGTTTCCATATTGTTTACCTGTGATCTTGATAAACTCATTACCAAGTACATTTCCATAAAAAGAGCTCCAAACTTCCCAAAGGGGAAAAAAAATCAACATTTAGACTACTTTAGATTATGGGTTTTGCTATCTCACCTTGTGAAAATTCATTATTGAGATTCATAAACAAGCCTACTGTGTTTAGCTGTATACTCACAATAATGAAAAAGCTGAGGCTGTGATGGTGCACTGACTCATAATGTCGTCCTCTCTTCCAGGGATGTGATGAGCTTGGGGATCACTCTGGTGGGCCATCAGAAAAAGATCATGAGCAGCATACAGACTATGAGAGCCCAGATGCTGCACCTCCACGGCACAGGTGTCCAGGTGTGACGATCTCTGACTGGCTGCCTTCGGAGAGGGCGAGAACAAAACTTGACTTGGGACATAAATGGAATAATTGTCAAAGCAAACAGACATGTGTGATGTCTGACTCTTCTGGCTGTGCCTGGAGTGAAATCATTCCTTTGTTTCTCAGTGAATGATTGTGGTCCGCCTCTTTAAAGGGCACTAAAGAGAGGAAAAGGGCAAAAAACGGCAACAAAAAAGAAACTACCTGGATGAGACAAATGTATTTTTCCCTTCTTTTTGTAGAAGCGCTTACAAACTAAACCACATATCAAACAGCGCATTGGAAAGGAGTTTGCCGCTTATATTTCTCTTTATGTGCACACGTTGTCTAAGGATTTCCTTTACACGAACTACAACATCTTGAAGCGGTTTTAGTTGGGTTTTTCGTTTTTTGGGGTTTTTTTTCATTTTTCTTTGTGTCTGCCACGATGACACGTTTTGGCACATATAAAAGTTCTTTTTCCTCTCCTCTTTGGATGTGACAACAGGGTAACTCTTTTATCCAAACACAGACAGAACTTTTTAGGTGCAGATTTCAAAGTACTTTTTGTACTGGTCTGTTTGCAATGACTCTTGTTTTCCTTCATGTGCTGTTGAAGTGAAAATATTATCCTCACGCGCTTGTTTGCAGCCTGTTGGAGTGGGCTTTTGACCTGGTTTCAAATTTTCAGCATTTTTTTAGCAAACAATTTTTTGATGAGTGCAGCACAGATGGAGATGCAGGAAGCAAACTGTTCTTTAAATCACCAGAATTTTTTTCTATCAGAGTAGCAATATCCTTCATCTGAGTGTTCACTATGGGATACAGAGTTTCACTTGGTTGTTGAGTAGAATGTGTCAGCACGTTTGAAAGATTGTATTGGAGTTGCAGCTGTGCTTTGCCATCATTTTGCCTAAAATGTTTTACATAGTGGTTGTTTTGAAGAATTGTTTAGCTGCGAGTGCGTTCAAGAATTGACGAGACGTAATACTGCCTTAAAATGTGTTTAAGTATTGCCACTATTTTAGGCACTTCAATGGCATTGCTTTCTGTGGCTCATTTCAGTGGTGTACTACTTCCTTTTTTGTGTGTTTGTTTTTAGCATGATGTCTTTTTATCTTGAACTTGTGTGCACAGACTCTGTTTTATGCCACAAGTGACACAGTCAGTGAGAAAGAGTTGGAGTAAAAAGAGCAATAATTACCAGGTAGAAATTGTCCTCGACTGAGACTTTTTAAGGTGCTAGATGACATAGAAAGCATGGGTGTGCTATTCTGAGACAAAACCTTTGGAAAGATTCAGTCACTGCTGCAAAAGGAAACAAATGTACCTCTTTGACCTGAAATGGTTTGGGAAAAATACCATGCCAACTCATCAAATGAAATAATCGTGTTGTATTTTGCCGCTATGATATGTTAAACATGTGATGAGACTCTAATGTGGCATGAAAATGCTGAATTGAGTGACTGCAGAGATAAAACACTTAAATGGTGCCAATTAGCCATGCTGATATCATTTTCTGACCAAAAAAAAAAAATCAACAAGCCCCTTCCAGGGTCTAGGTATGAAAATGCCAGACCAAACCATGGAGCTCCTCTCAGACACGGACTGTGTTGTTAAATCCCTCCGTCCCGGCTCTGCAGGCAGCCGTGCAGCCTTCTTGTTTATTCATGCGTCTTTGCAGCTCATCCCTCACAGGAGCAGATGTGACAGAACATGCATTAAAGTGTTTCTTAAGATTGCTCTTCTTTTCTTCCATACGGCTTTGTATGGAGAACAGAGAAGAGGGGGCTGTGCAGAGGATGTGCTAAAAGCCAATCAACCTATTTGGTGCCATCTGTCTCCACTTCAAAAACAAACAAACAAACAAACAAAAAAGACTCCCAAAAAAAGGAAAAGTTTCAATGTTGAATTTGTTTTACTGCACTGTCCTTTGATAAGAAAATGTAGGTATTCAGCTGTCACATTAAGGGAATTGGTGTTCTTCTCTCACTGCTGCTCCAACCTTAAACATAACTCTGTGTTTTCAAAGCTTTACTTATTTTCTCACCATAGAAAAAAAGTACAACCAAATCAGGAATCAACCTTGAGCTCGCTAACAGCCAGTAAAATCGACTGAAGCTTTCTTTATTTTCTCTGTCATCTTTGAAATGTCCACATTGGGCCACGAGCATTAAAAAAGTGTTCTTTTTTGACCTTCTGTCCACACTAAGCCTGTGACTGAAACTGGTTCAAAAATCTAGAAAAGACGACAAAGAAGGCCTCCTCAGACATTATTGAATGCTAAGCCTCACCAAAAAAGGCTAAGATATAGTCTTGACAATGGACAACACACAGGGTTTAGAGCTTCAACTTTGCCTTTATGTAATCAATTAAATCATTTCAAATTCACATTTTTTGTGTATTTTCTCAAGTGTTTGCTGTATTTCCACCTGTTAGTTTGGCATATTCAAACCATGCTTGTGTGGATGGAAAATTCCTTCTCAGTTTGAAAAACGTGGTTTAGTCCTAAAATGACCAACGTCATCTGGCTTAGTGTGGATGCACTGCTTAAATCCATTTTCACAGTGGGATTCACCTTGGGATGAGATGCCCAAAATTAGCCCTGACCAGCCCATTATGTCACACACAACCTCCCTTTATCCATATAGCAGACCTTGGGCCTTTGAATTGAATACTGGCATGAAGTCATTCAGTCAGCACAAAACTCCCCAGTTCACAGGCAGCGCTCTGTCTCTCACCATCAACTCCCTACACCCTGCTCTGATTTTCAAAGCGGACCCCTGGAGAAGGCCCCTCACACCTACTGTCCCTCTTTTCTTTCTGTACTGGGGAGACAGCAGTTTGAGCCAAACTGAGATTAAGGCCAGGATGCAATCAATACAATGTTTCAACTTGAATCATGCTGAACTTCAGGTTGCTCAACTCTGGAAAAAAAGGAGAAAAAAAAAAGTTTTGTTGTGACTCTGTTTCATGGGGAAAAAAAGTAAAAATGAAAAAAGGCAAAAAAAAAAAAGAAGAAAAAAAAAGAAAGGAACCTGCAGGGTATAGAGTGCTGGCTGAAATTTAGGAGTAGCAGATAGAATACAAACATATTTTTTAAATCTTGTGGTTCAGCAGTTGGAAATTTGTTTCTCCACTTTGGCAAGGTGGTGGATGCTTCCAAAGAGTGCAGCACTGTCAATTGTTTGAGAAAGAGCTGGGTTTGAGGACATCTTTGTATATGGTCTAATTGTAAAGCTTGTACATTTTATTTATATTGATTTTCTTTGGTTTTTTACACATATTACTCAGTAGAGAGCTCTGGATACATTGAAAATGCACTATATTTTTCTATTTCACAGATGAACTATTGTCACCCACAAGATTTCAGTTGTACATATTTTGTTCATTTAGGACCAAAGACAGCTAATAGGATTCCCATCTTTCCTTTGACTGTTTTGATTTTGCCTTCTAGTTTATTGTACAGTAATATAAATGTTGATTCATTATTTATTTTTCTGTGATCACAGTACTGAGAATATTCACTGGTCAAAAGTATTTTCCCCAAAAGCAGAACTGTAAGATCATTTAATTAGACAGTTTCTTGTTACATAGACAATTCTTTTTGCTTTGTAACCTTTGTAATAGACTGTACATATATTTTTGGAAATATAATACAATCTATATAATTTTCAAGTGTCCTTTGCAGTGTTTTTTTTTTTCTTTTCTTTATACGCCATTTATCCTATCCTGTGTTATGTTTTTTTTGCCATTTTTAGTTGTGGACACAGGTATTCAACATCATTGTTCTCTGTTGAGTCTTTATTTGATGGAAACACCAGGCATTTGCAGTCTTGTTTTACTTAAAGAACAAGGATCTCATCTTAAAGTGGCTTTGTGCAGCTCTTCTCTTCGAACTCTGGCTAAGACACAGTGTTTTAGTTCTTCCTTCAAACTTCCAGTCACAAACTTCTCTTCCAAAGCCACAGCTGTTAACCTGAAATGACAATATTGAGGATATCTGCTGTCATGGGTATACACAGAGAGAGTATAACAAAATGAAAGAAAACAATTTCATTCTCCTTTGTGATTTTACAGACCACTTAAGATTTCATTGATCTTTGATCAACATCAAGAGACAACAGTCAATGACTCCAGTAAAGTTTGAACCCAGAACCTCTTTGATATCAGTCTGTAGTGCTAACCTCTACGCCATCATACTGACCATAGAGAGCCTTTAAAAAAAGTGTAAAGCTAATATTTAATCTAATAATAAAAAAAAAGTATGTATTTTGGCTCTGAAAATGTCACATGGTTCCTGCACTTGCAGAGTTTCCAAGGATCAAAAATGACTTTTTGAAAAGTTGTGTTTCTCAGTATGAAATTAAGTGCAACAGGTGATGCAACAGGTGATGAACCTTCCCAGTCCTGCTTCAGAATTACATTCCCTCACAGGTCTTGTCCAGCACACTACACGCGAGTCTAAACACAAACTTTTTTTTCCTTCTCTGATTTTGCTAAAAAGGCTATAGGGTACAGCTGGTTACAGGCCTTGAAAAGTGTGCTACTGCAACCCTTCTGACAGACGCATCAGTTTTCCAAAATTCTGGATCCATCCAAAGCTATTTTTCTTTTTGATAATTCTCACTATAATAATTGTGCGTATTTCTCTTTGGAGTAGGACAAAGGTAAGGGTATGATTATGAAATATCTTGTGTTCAGGTTCAACTAGTCTACATTTCCTAATATTAGTTTAGAAAACTAAATATTCAGTTACAATAAAGACTGAGGTAGTTGCAAGTAAACCATGGTTACAGATGGTCATCCAAAATTCCATCCTCCCAGAGACTGTCTGCTCCCATGCCACCAACAACCAAATAAAAAAAAAAATCAACAAAACATGGTTTAATTATAAAAACTCACAAAGAAAGCATAATATAACACCCTCAACTGGACATACAAGCAAATCAGTTAAATGTGGACAATAGGTCAGTCTCTGTCAATTAGTAACAAGTTTAATAACTGATCATCATTATGGTTTAGTTTGCCTCACCTGGTTAGAGGAGGATGAATATATTACTTTAAATGAATCAACACCCTCTATCAGAATGCTCGAAGCACATGCCAAGGAGCTCCTGCAATCTTACTCTCTAGCTTGTCAATTAAAGAAAGTCCTAGACTGACTTTTAATTCACTTGAAAACTTTTTGTGTTTGCGTTTCTTTCTAATAATAAAGCATCTTTACCCAACACTATAAAGTGCTTTGACAAGATTGTTCTTGTGAATTGGTCCTATGTAAGTGAATTTAATTAAATTGAATCAAATCAAATCAAACTGAATATCATAGATGGATAGATGCAGTAACACTGTAGCCTATTGTTGTGATCATTACTATTGTGGGACTTGTCAGATAATCAAAGGGGAAGCTTCTCTATGCATGTTCTGTGGTTCATGTGCCCACTACCATCTCCTTTGTACATTCTCATCCATTTTTATGCTAGATAGCTATCTACATGCAGAGTACCTGGTGTCTCCAAGTAAATGGTGAATGGACTGGTTCTTACAAAGCGCTTTTCTACTTTGAGCACTCAGATTGCTTTATACAACTTGCCTAAGTCATCCATTCACACCCTTTTTCTGTGCTTTCTCTAGGTAAGTACTTTCTATCTAACATTCACTCTCTAATAGATACATTGGAGAGCAACTTGGGGCTAGTGTCTTGTCCAAGGATATTTGGTATGCAGACTCAGAACAGCCAGGGCTCAAACCACCAACCTTCTGATTAGTAGATGACTAGTCTTTCTCCTGAGCTACAGCCACTCCAAGACTGGGAGTCATAGCATTACTTGATTAATTTATTAGTCCACTAATAGTCCCCTATTTAAAAAGCAGAGGTAAATTCAGAAATTTACATTCAGACCCACCTTCCTACCTTAACCAAACAAATCTCCAAGGCTGAAAAATTAGGTCAAAAGGAAAGTGCTAAAAAATGCAGCTTTTTTATTGGAGACTTAAAGCTGTTTCCAAAAGCAAATAAAATCCCCACAGACTCCCTTGTTAAGATGTCCAACCCTAGTAACATAGCATGACAACACATTTTTAGTCTTTATACCTAAGTTTCATAACAAGTCTACAGTGGAAGAACAGTGGATATTTTTTTTAACTCATACACTTAGGTACTGTTAAGTCTTAAAAGTAAAGACCACACTGATTAACAGGTGTGCTGACACTAGTCATAGTAAGTGGCAGGTCTTTGCTAGGCTTCACTTTTTTAAATTCAAGTTATTGACATTGACATATTGTTTTGTTAGCTAGTTTAATGAAACTCCCTAATAACTATGATATCTTACTAGGAAATATAGCCCATTTAAGTAGCACTTCCGTTTTTGTAAGTGAAATTCGAATGTATTAAAGGTCTGTTTCTCAGCACTATTTGGGGTTTTTTGCAGTTTATTTACCCATGTACTTCACTGAGCTTGCTAGTATGAGTTAGTATGAGTTAGTTACCCTATTTTCTGATTTACCATATAACATACCGCCACGTCTTACATCTGCTCACTCTCACCTCACACCTACAGTAAAAGACTGCCTCCCCAACCCGCTCTCCTCTGACCCCTTTCACTAAAAATTTGTGAGGAGGATGTGTGTCTCCTCTTCCAGAGACAGAAGACTAAGGAGGCTGCAGGACTTGATGGTCGGTGTCCCTACTGCCTGAAAGTCTGTGCTGACCAACTGGCCCCCATCACAGGATTAAATGATTACAGGCCTGTCACTCTGACATCTGTGTTCTCCCTGCTGCTCCCCTTCCTCTACACCAGTGGTTCTTAACCTGGGTTCGATCGAACCCTAGGGGTTCGGTGAGTTGGTCTCAGGGGTTCGGCAGAGCCTCCGCCGTGACATGCACGGCTCATTTTGTGCAACAGTAAAAAACATATATATGTCTTGAATTTGAAAAAAATCATATTTTATTTTTCACTAAAGAGGGGTTCGGTGAATGTGCATATGAAACTGGTGGGGTTCGGTACCTTCAACAAGGTTAAGAACCACTGCTCTACACTAATGACTGCACCTCAGGAGAATCATCTATGAAATCCCTGAAGTTCACGGATGACACCGCAGTCTGATACAGAACGATGACGAGTTTGCATACAGACAGGAGGTGGACCAACTGGTGCACTGGTGCACTAAGAATCACCTGGAGCATAACCCGCTTAAGATTGTGGAGATGCCCTCCCACTGTCCCCCTCCCACTATCCTCAACAATACAGTACCTACTCTAGATCACTCTAGATTCCTGGGATCCACCTTTTCACAGGATTTCAAGTGGAGCTCACATGTAGAGTCTGTCTAGAAGAAAGTCCAGCAGAGGTTGTGCCTCCTGTGACTTGGATCGAAGGCAAACTTACACCCGCAGCCAGCATGGTAACCTCAATCCACGATGAGGGCCCGTGGCCCAGGCTCAAAGCCAAGCCTAAAGTACAAGCCTGCTCCCTGCTAGCTCCTGCCAAACCCTCGATTGTTGTCCAAGGGGAGAGGAGGCGGGGAAGAAAATCATCCTGGACTCCTTGGTAAGTGGCCAGGTATCACAAAAGAGCTCAAGATGTCCAGAAACACCAATCAGAGCTACTCAAAAGAGACTTTGAACACTTATTCTGCTCACTAAATAGACCTGTGGGTCACATTTCCGTGTCTGGTCCCATCCCTCCCCTTCTGCCATGGTGTTGGGTGTTTCAGGAGGTTATTGTTACTGCACACCTGGCTCTCATCAGCCTGGGCTACCCACAGTGTCTCCTTCATCATCAATTTCATTCTGTTATGGGAACACAGTTAACTAATCAGATCCAAATGAACTTGGAACAAAACTTCTTTCTACAAACATCTCCTATGCCATTCTCCATTCTGGTACTCTCATTGCAGCAGGTGAAATCAGTTCAGCTCAATCCATTCGGTCTGACCAGTCTCGCTACTACTGACATCACCTGGGTCCTTGCCCTAATTGATCCCCACTAGCATTATAAAGTCATGAAGATAAAAATATAAAGATGATGGGAGCTTATCATCTTGTAACTCCTCATCCTCTACAGTTCCTAACACACCATTATATAACTTTCCCAAACCACCTTCTCATATTAAAGTAACAATTAAGGACAGACCAGTTACCAACAGGAAGCCAATAAGCAGACCTCAGAGACTTTCTGCTGTTATACTCATTAACCCCACCCTGTATCCATCCACTAATATCGCTATCACTGCCTGCAATTTAAAAATTGGCCTCCTAAATGTCAGATGTTTAGCAAATAAGATTTGTATTATCAATGAAATCATTGCTAACAATAAATTGGACTTTAGTGAAGCCTGGCTTGATGACACTGGCAACATAGAGTTGATCCAAACATCACTAACTGTAGTTTTAAACACTATTGAAAACTAAATGAGTTCTGAATATTTAACATTAGTAATTAATTCTATTTTTCCCCTGTATTACTACTGAGACATGGATTCCTGGAAGAAATTGGTGAACTTTTTTCCAAAGTTCCAACAAAATTAGTCTGTATTATCATTTTAGGTGATTTCCACATTCATATTGACAACAGCAAAAATGTTGACACCAAACAGTTTATTTTAATGTTTTGAGTTAAAAATACAATACAAAAGGTTACAGCTTCAATCTATTTCCATAGGCCTCAATGCCACAGTTACAAATGTTTTAGATGTTGCTGTGTCTGATCATTAATGCATAATTTTAGAAATAGTTTTTTCATCTCTCAAAACAATCATCATCTCAAAAACAATAGAAACTGATCTCTCCAATACATTTAGCAGTGAGTTTCAAAGTGTACACTACCATTATTGTCGTCATGTGATGAAATTATTGATCACATCATCACTCCTGTCAAAACTATTAATGTACGCCGTCCACCAAAAGCACTCTGGAGAAACAGCAAAAAGGTAAAGGTGGCAAAAAGACACTACAAAAATAAACTACTAATTCATTTTGAAATGTATAAACATGTACATTTACTGGTACAAAAATCCAATCATCCAGACATCTCCCAACTGATCAACAATAACCAGTCTGCTTTTTTGTTTTTATCTATTCATAAAGTATTTAACCTCTCCAAAACCATACAATCTGAATTTCAATCTGAGCAACTAAGTGTAATGAATTTGTATCTTTCAACAAGAGCAACGTTTCTAATATTAGATGTAATATCTTAGCCTAAGTAGTCTACTAGAAATCAATCGAGCACATAACCTCACATAATGATCAAATTACAATGTCCATATTCTCACCTGTAATTTCAAAATATCTGGAAGACGTTACTTATCAGTTAGTCTTGTAACCCTCATCCCCACCAAACTATTTAAATCTGTATCTCTTTGTTTTGGAAATCACTAATAAATCATCTAAATAAACTGATATGTACCAGTCAGGGTTCAGAACCAATCATAGCATAGAAACAGCTCTTACTAAAGTCATGCAACAGTGAGCCACAGAGAGTTTCAGTTTTAGTCTTTGACCTCACTGCTGATTTTAACACTGTTGACCATGACATTATAATACAAAGGCTTTATGGATTAGAATGAATGCATTATATCTAAGGTTTGAATGTTTCAATTAGCAGTTTTAGATCTGCACAAATAAAAATGTAATCAGGGATTTCTCAAGTGCCAATTCTTGGTCTACTACAGTATAACATCAACATGCTCCCACATACTGTCATAAAGAATCATAATAACTTAGCATACTTATGCAGATGGTACACAGATATACTTATCTCTTTCCTCGGATGATATCATAAACTGTATTGATAACATTAACTGCTGGATCTCTCAAAACATTTTAGAAATGAACAGAGGCAAGACAGAAATACTTGTTATTGGTCCAAAAAGTCAGAGACAGAAAATCTGTTCATACTTATCAAGCACTTTGATTTGTGTGTGTAAGATGGGATGAGAAACAGTGTGGACACACTTGCAAACTCGTTTGTATGTGCATACATGATAAGACAGGCAAAATTCTCCAAACATTGCTGAAAACATCCCCTGTTTCGTATCATAATCTTCCATAAATTCTAGTTCTTTAAAGGAGATTGAATGGATTTCTTCTGATCACATCTTCAGCAGTTCTAGTATTTATTTTGTTAAGTCCAGTAGTGGCTCACCATGCTGTCTCCAAGCCTGCTCGCCTGTGTCTGTGAGGTACAAGTCTGGAATTCATATGATTTTAGCATGCCTCTTTGTGTTTTTCTGTGTGGCTATTTTTCAGTCCCCATGAATGTTAGCGACACAGTCTGATTCAGCTTCAGTGTTTAGGTCATTTTTAGAAATGTGGAGAAAAGAAAATCTAAAGATGAATACTTCAGCGGATAAAAGACGTATTCATAATCTGTGATCAAATGGGAGTCACTTTGGTCACTGGTCCCACTTTTCTAATTTTTTTAGTTTCCACTGTCTAAAACTTTCAGGGACAGTTTAATGGCTGACAAGCTACAGCTTGGGTGAAGCCAGTTTGGATCTTTCTTGTAAGTTACCAATGACACAAAATAATGTAAAACAAGAAACAGATTCAAATAACAAAAAAAACTGAGAAATGAAGAATAGCACTAACCAAAGAAACCATATGTTCATGGTGACTGTGACATTGGTGTGGGGTGGTGAGCTTTTGTGTCACTAACACTCCCAATGACACTGCTGTGCTAAGCCTGGTGCTTTATGGGGGGGGGGCGGGGATGAGGTCCACTCAGATCATAGTCACCCCCATAATGCATGATATATTGAATCTTTATATTTCAGAGTACAAAACGTCTTTATCTACATTTCTCAATACACTGACATACTGCCATAAAGAAATGGAGGAAACTGGCAGACAGCCAGAGAAAGATAAGACCGTAAGAAATCTTTTGTATTTGGCAATTCTGCAATATTCCTGAGCTCTGCTTCATCATTATTACAGTATCTGACATTTTGCATCTAATATAGAAGTCAAACGTGGATATGGTGATGAATGGTCTTAAACTGTATAAATTGATTAGAGGATGAAAATGCAGGCCTGCCTTATGGTTTACCTGCTGGACTCCACAACGAAAATACATCACAAACCATTTGCAAAACATAAGCTTTGCTTTTCGCAGTTTAGGTGTAGCCTTTGGGGAAATATTATGTGGTATTTACAGATGCAACAACATAGACTTCTCATGCCTAATATGCTGCTCTTTTCTTGAAGAAAAATGGAGGTAATTTCTGGGAAAGGTGCCCTGTTTCCTAAAAAAAAGTGAGTGCTTCATCAAAGTTTATTCATGACCTTAGCACTAGGAAAAGATCACTCCATTTTCATTATGTTCATTTGTATTATGTAGAAAGTGATTTTGCTGATCAGACCAAATTGCAAATACTTTGTGCACTTTTCAGATAAGAAAAATACATCTTACAACTCTAAGAGCAACCCTATATAGAGAAATCAGACTTGTCACGGTGTCATAGTATAGCACAACATCATGTAGTGCACATAGTAAAATATAAAAAAAGAACAAATCAAAACAATATGAACATAGGTTGTGCAAAACTCAAATGTGCTTGAGACTCAAGCACATTTGAGTTTTGCAGCAGGACAATGATTTTGGCGCAGTGAGCTATACACCTTACTGGGTAATTACCTTTTTTTTGTCACATGGCCAGGAAGGTTTGGATAACTTTTTTCCCCTTAATAAATTAAATCAATATTTAAAAGCTGCATTTTGCATTTACTCGGGTTACCGTTGCCTAATATTAAATATTAAAATAATATATTGTTTGATGATCTGTGTGACAAATATGCAATAAACTAAGAAATCAGGAATACTTTTTAATGGCAATATAAGTGATACTGAATAAAGAGCTATTCAGGTACTCAGTGTCAGATGTCAAAAAATAGTCTGACAAGCAAACATACTGTCTCATTTGAATCTTCTTTCTGGTTTCATTATTTAAAGAAGAGTTCTCAAACTCACGGCCCGGGGGGCACTTGCGGCCCATGTCACCCCTACGTCACGTACATTTACGTGAAGAAATATAATGCAATTTGGAGGTAATTAAGGAGCCTGTGTGACAGCTTGAAGACCACCTGAGCAGCAACTATGCTTTTATTATTGTAGGGTCTACCTTACAATATAAAGCACCTTGAGGTGACTGTTGTTATTTGGCGCTGTATAAATAAATTGAATTGAGATTATGAAAAACCGAGTGAATAATGAGCATTGGAGACACATCATCAAATACAATCTTGCAAAAAGAAGTTATTAGTTACCACATAAGCTATGAAATTCTTTCTATTAAATAGAAAATTGCTATATGTTAATGTCTGGACAACCAATGCTGTATGCATCATATGGTAAAAAGTCCTTGTATTTTGAGATTAGCCAATTATTTTATTTATTTATTCTTATTTTTACGTGAAATTAGATTAGATTCGATTAGATTGATAATCAGGTAGGTGATGTAAGACTTACCTTTTACCAGCTAAATCCATGGCTGGAGTGTAATGCCTTTTCAACTATGCTGCTAAGTTTCCTGTTTCAGGACCATGTGTTCATTAATTTCTCTTAAACTATTTCAGTTGCAAGGCAACTTTTTTTCTCTTTTTTAATTTGGTAAAGAATTGATTGGTGAATACATTTGAGTCACGATAATGATTATGTAAATAAAACCTATGTATACCCATCTACAGTAACACAGTCATTTCCCATGAGTAAATTTCCCTACAGTTAATGCTTTTCTCATAACTGATAATAAGTACACCACAAGTTGATGACACTTGTTTCTATGAAGTAAAATGTTAATGTGATTCTACTGCAAATCTGAACTTCTTACCTTAAAGAACACTAAGCTTGCATCCAACTTTTCTACTGAAAAAAAAAGAAAGAAAAACACCTAAAGAAATCCTGATCCTGATTAAGTGTTGCAGTTGGAGTCAGATTAATCAAATGTCTGCATTGAGAGTGTCTCAAGACACTTTTGGCTGATTGAGAGTGGCCTAGCCCTGTGGATTCATGGAGTTCTTTTTTATAATCAGGCCTATGGCACCTTCCTGCATTAAGTAGGGAGGCAGTAAAATATGGCTCCCCCAGCTGTGGGCTGCAATCCCCTAGGTAGATGATCAGTTTCACAGGCTGGCAAATGCCTTTGTGGGAAAGGTTGATGGATTTGGCAGATACAATGGTTTCTTCAAAGACACAGTGGAGCAGAATGAGTGATGGTGCTACTGCCATTAGCTCACTGTTTGCTGAGAGCAGCAGTGAGCTTGATTTCCTGCTCAAAACCTCGTCTTAGCTGCTCCCTTAGTCATAAGAGGCCACCACTACAACCATTACAAAAGAGCTACTCTGTTTTCTTTTTGTTTTGTGTTTTAAGAATGAGCCTCTATGAAGCTGGAAACAAAGGAAACTTTAATTTCTTCTGTGGAAACCAAAGTTTCTTTTTGTTGGAGGTCACTCAAGCAACACTAAAAGGAGTCACATGAAATAAACCAAATGTGTTTTAGCATAGGAATAGCACCACAAAATAACAATATTGAGGGGCTCTTAAGGCAAAGACATTAGAGCAAATTAGTAGCGAGACCAACTGAACATTAAGTCTAGATGTATTGTCAGCATGTACACCAGTCCTTGTCGACTGCTTTCATCTTTGTTCTTTTCCAACAGCTTGCATGGCAGCAGTCTGTATTAATGGTCTGATTTAATGACTAATTGACTTTTGTAGTACCAAGGAGCAATATCTGGAAAAGTTCCACAGATTAGCTTGAATGGCAGTAAGACACTGACAGCTGGAAAAGCTAAATAGTTATTGTGTTGATATATTCAGTGTAATTAAGAGCGCTCGGTGTGGGGTTTGATTTTAACTTAAAGTGGGGATGAATGGGTTTTGGAAAAAGCCTCTTCACCAGCACCGGCACTGTCATGAGAAATAGGCCAGGCTGAATGGAATACACAGAAACACAAGAAAAAAGTAATGAGTGAACATCTGAGACCTGGTCAAATAATCCCTGAGAAGGTATTGCTAAAATATTTCAACAGCCGCCTGTAGGTGAATAATTATCCAACATCTTTCTTTATGCCTGGAAAAATGACTCTGACATAACAAACTGAACTTTGCTGCTTCATTCTGCATTGTCCATTTTAGCTGTTCAGAGCCTTAAAACCCTAAAGGCTCCATTCTTAGTGGCAATTTACAAGTGAAATAAGTATGTTTCAACCATATCTGAAAAACTGGAGTTGGACCATTAGTTTTAAGCCATTACTGGTTCTTTGACCAATTAATGAAAAGTACTTTGTCAACCATTACAGGAATTAGTATGCACGTATTCTTACTTAGTCTAAGGGGAGCAAAAATGAGAACAAATGGAGAGTCCTCTTCACACACTAAGGTTAATTATGGAGTTAACAGGGTTCTGTGCTGGGACCGATTCTGTTTACATTATACATGCTTCCAGTATCATCAGAAGGCATAGCATCAATTTTCACTGCTATGCAGATGACACACAACTTTATCTATCCATGAAGCCAGATAACACACACCAATTGGTTAAACTGCAGGAATGTCTGAAAGACATAAAGACCTGGATGGCCTCTAATTTTCTGTTTCTAAATTCAGATAAAACTGAGGTTATTGTACTCGGCCCAGAAAATCTTAGAAATATGGTATCTAACCAGAATCTTACTCTGGATGGCATTACCTTGGCCTCCAGTAACACTGTGAGGAACCTTGGATTCATTTTTAGTCAGGATATGTCCTTCAATGCACATATTAAACAAATATGTAGGACAGCTTTTTTCCATTTGTGCAACATCTCTAAAATGAGAAATATCCTGTCTCAGAGTGATGCTGAAAAACTTCATGCTTTTATTACTTCAAGGCTGGACTACTATAATTTATTATTATCAAGATGTCCTAAAAACTCCCAGAAAAGCCTTCAGTTACTCCAAAATACTGCAGCAAGAGTACTGACAGGGACTAGAAAGAGAGAGCATATTTCTCCTATATTGGCTTCCCTTCATTGGCTCCATGTTAAATCCAGAATTCAAAATTTTGTTACTCACATACAAGTCTTAAATAATCAGGCCCCATATTATCTTAATGACCTTATAGTACCATATCACCGCATTAAAGCACTTCGCTCTCTCAGTCCAGGCTTACTTGTTGTTCCTAGAGTATTTAAAAGTAGAATGGGAGGGAGAGCCTTCAGTTTTCAGGCCCCTCTTCTGTGGAACCAGCTTCCAGTTTGGATTCGGGAGACAGACACTATCTCTACTTGTAAGATAAGGATTAAAACTTGGCCACCCCTCTCTGAGCCTGGTTCTGGTTCTGCAGGAGGTTTCTTCTAGTTAAAAGGCAGTTTTTCCTTCCCAGTGTCACCAAAGTGCTTGCTCATAGGGGGTCATATGATTGTTGGGTTTTCTCTGCTGTATTATTGTAGGGTCAATATAAAGTGCCTTGAGGCACTATATCAATCAATCAATCAATCAATCAATCAATCAATCAATCAATCAACCAATCAATCAATCTTCATCATATAATCATACCTCCCCTATCTGGATGGGATGCCGAGGACCTCACTGAAATAAGGGATCTCGAAAGCTGCAAAAGCAGAGAGATCAAAGAAACACTACAAATAAACATTTTCTTGTCTGGCAACACTGTGTGCATCAAGTCCTTTCTGCTACATTAACCAAACAAAATCAAAAAATTCAATTGTAACCTGGACACAGATTACAGAGAAAATATTCCACATTGTATTCCTGTCAGAAAGCCTAATACCCTGGAAACAACTGGACACAAAAACAAACAAATAAACAAACAACCAATGCAGATTTAGATGTCACAAAGCAGACCACACAGTCATGGCAAAAAGGGAGACGAACACAAATGCCAGTTAAAACAAAAACTGTTTATTTTACATGGAGAAACAAGAAAGAACTTAACTTAACCATGGTGTGTGTAATCAGTACAATCAGTAGTGTAAATGAGTGAAAAAATATATGCAGTGTTGTTTAGTGCAGAAAACTACAGTTGAGACACTTAATACTGACATTTCAACACTTCAAAACTGTGTCAAGTGTACAAAGTGTAGATGTTTCGAAACACTGCTCCAAAGTGTGGTTCAAAGTGACCATGGTTAATTGAGGTTTTGACACATTTCACCCCAATTTTGGCATGTGGCTTACCTGGTGCCAAGATTCCCATTTTGAACAGACCAGAGTAAATTGGGCTTATAATGAATGAGTTAATGTTCTTGCACTACACTTGCACATTACACTCAGTATCATTTTTGCTGTGGACTGTAAAGATCAACAGGCCATCCATTAAACACTGAGATACCATGTGTAATTAAATAAATACTGCCATATATAGAGAGAAGATACATTCCGTTTTGTTTATTTAAATATATACTGTATATTTTAAATTAATTTTAAGTAAAACCTACACTTCTCACTGGAAATCACTTCTCACAGACCTTCAGACTGGAGTTGTGTGTCAAGTGGATGGGCCCTGGCCATATAGGCCCACACACAAACACCACAGCAGCTTCTAGTTTTCTTTGACAGTCAGAACAAACCTGATGTTACTAACTCCAAGATAGCTTAAAAGTTAACCAAACACATCCAAACTTTGAGCGTTTTTTTCCCCAAGGCAAGGGAGGTAGCTTGCAAAACACTTGTGTGCACCATTGTTTTTACAGAATAGCATTAACATTTTTATGGCGATAGGCAAAGTAGCTAGTAGGTGTCACTGTAGAGATGGGTTTCAAATTTTTGTCCAAACCTCAATACAGTTCTGGCACAATTGTGTCAAACATTTTAGTATTTCACTAAGCCTCGCTTTGCCCATCACCACAGAAAACCCAAACCAGAGTCCAAAACAAGTCTCAGTGTCAAGCATTCTTCTACAATTGGTGTGGACTCTGCTGGACCACTTGTGTCGACGTTATGTTAGTTGTAGCTGTTATCTGTTGTTTTCTATCTTTCCTCTCCTTCACTAACAGCTGTTAGTGAAGGAAGCCCACTAACGGGCCTACATTAGTTAGACTTTAACAAAAAAAAAAAAAAAAAAACTGGTCTCAGCATGTATTGCAACTTACTCAATTTAGGAGCATTAAGTAAAACTCAGATTTTTGGCCACAGAACAAACAACATTAAGTTTTACAGATATATCTTTATCTATATATTTTTAAGATATAGTTTTTGTTAAAAGCTTGGTTGTGCTTTATGGTGACTCTATTTGTTTTTCAGTAATTTTGGATTTAGTTTATGAATGTGTTCAAAAGTTCAATCAAAAACCAAAAGCCTGTCTTATGTTTCGGTCTTCACTTAATGTAGTATATCGCCTGTTTTTATTCTCTAACATGGAGCCAAGTTCAATAACCTAATCATCTGCATACTATGCAGCCATATTCGGATTACATATGTTTGTGAAGTTAGACTCACTAGATGGATTTTTTTTTTTTTTTTTTTGGGTGGGGGACAGTTAAATGGTTGTCATGTGCTGTGAAATGTGCATATGTATAGATGTTGTCTTTAGTCTTTATGTATATCATTTAAGGTCAGTTTTAACACAGCAGAAGAGCTAAAGAAAATATATTGTGTGTTGATTCTAAGCATGGATTCACATGTTTGTAACAGGATTTCAGCAACAATGCAATTAGAGAGTATTATGTTTCCTGGGCTTTGAAGACCCTTGTTATCCATGAAAATGCAGTAGCCCTAACAGGAAGTAAAAGCTGTAAAAGAACTGTCAGCTACAGCTTAATCAATTTTGTTAATACAGTCATTACCAACTGGCATGTAGCTTTTCAGGTTCAGATTCAATTCAATTGCAATTTTATTTATACAGCGCCAAAAATCAAACCTCAGACATACACTATGAAAAATGTGTGAACCTTTTTTGTGCTTTAGAGAAAGAAACATTTACATTTCAGATCTACAAAAACCCAGTTTCAAAACATATGAAAAGCTGAAATGTGTGTTTTATTGTGTTAATTACTTATCGTGGAAAGTAACAATCAGTGATATAGTGGTGATTAAAATGTGTTCAGAATTTTCAAATTGAGAATTCATCCCATAAGTCATTGCACACTACTCTCCCCCAATTAGCTGCCTGAATAAGCAATACTGGCCCTGTATTTACTTGGTATTGGATCGATACCAAAATTTGTAGCACTACTGTGAATGAGGAAAAATGTGAAAGTTAAATGCTTTTGTTGAAATGTCCAGGCAAGTATGTATATATTAAATGACAAGATATACTACGTGTTCAAATAGCATCAATTAAACAACAACTTTTTTATTTCTATATGATAATTCTTTATAATTAAACAATAAGAACAAGTGGCCTGATGTCTTGTAATCATTATGAAGCTGTAATTTGAAATACAATAAAACAATAAGTTTTTCGGTATCGGAACAGTATCATCAATACCACCCTGAATTTTACTTGGTATTGGATCGGAAAGGAAAATTAGTGGTATCACACATCACTACTATGCAGATAAGCTAAACAAAAACACCACTGTGTGTTGGAACAGGAGCAGGAAGTGATATTCTACCCCAGAGAGAGCGAACACCAAGTGACAGTGCCACCCTAAAGGATGTTACTGTGAAATGGAAATTCCCAGCACTCTTGGTCAGTCTATTGGAGGATTTAAGAGCAGATAGAGAATTTAAAATCTTTAAATGTAAAACTAAAATATATGTTTTCAGCCAATTTTCTGGCTGAATATGCACTATAGACAACACTTTAGCTTTGTTATTTAAAAAAAACATTTTAAAAAATGGTTGTGTTATTTATAGCTTTTATACTTGGGAGGTAAAGTGGGCTGGTACTAGTGCAGATGTCCCTAAGTTGTGTTCAGAGTACTTCAGTTTTTTTAAGTGGCAGATAATTTCAAATTCAACATTTCTGTCATCTCAGCAAACACACAACCTGTTTGTGTGCAGTTCGTTGCACAGTGTGTTGCTAGCTGAAGGTCCAGCTGCTTATTTCACAGGTAGAGAAAAGAAAGAGAGCTAACTTTAGATGGAGAAAGATGTAATAAAAGACAGGAGAGGAAAAACGATGTTAGATTTAAAAGTAAAGACTGCTCAGTGACGTTTGACAAACTGCAAATTTAAAGCTTACATGTAATGTCATAATTTTATAACATATCAGGAATTCCTGTAAAATACACTCAGCTATATTAACTTATATTAACAGCATGAAAATACTCAGTAGTTTATTTGGGATAAGCTTGCTGTACTGTGGTAAATTTATTGTAAGGCACCGTGTTGGACTGGTGAACAGTGGCTGTGCCCATGGTCAATGTTGGTTTACATTAACTGTAGTAGACTGATTTACATCTAAGATGATGATTGTTAGATTCATTCACTAAATTTCACCTTTATACCAATTATATACTGTGTAGTATAAAGATAATGTACAGTATAGTATCAGTGTAGCAAATGGAAATCAGCCAGGTTTCCATTTCCCCATGCTGAGACACTACACAGATCTTAGGGTTCCCTCACCTGCTGAATCCCAATGTAACCTTTGACTGTACTATTTTACTATTTAGGCATGGAGGCGAAGTTAACCTCTACAATGTAGACAACAAAACTTTTTTAAAATTCTCTTTCACTGCTTGTGTCCCAACAGATTCAAACTGAGTACATTCATTAGAATTGGTACATAATACAAATATTTGAATGTCTGTGAAGGTTCTCAGTCATCCAGGTCATCGTAGTCAAATATTTGAATCTAAATTCTAATATTACTTTATTATTCTATTAATATAACGCAAGGTTCAGTTACCTTTGTAAAAACCAAAATGGTTAGCACAATTGTCCTTCAACAAGCTACTTCTTACTTTCTTATTTTTCTCTTTATTTTCTTCTTCTTTACTTTTTCACTTTTAGTTGAGTAAAAAAGTTGCTTCAGTACTTCAGCGTTTTTTGGAGTATTTTTTAACATGGGTATCTGTACTTCTACTTTTAAAAAAAAGTCTGTACTTTTGCCACCTCTGACTATAATACATGATTGGAAAAAGATGATGCACATTTAGAGGATGGAGTTTGATGGAGAGGGGTGGCATTAGACTAAGGGCCCATATGTCTCCAAGATAAACCCAATGAGGCTTCCTAATGAGGTTATATTACTAGCATTGCAACAAGGGGTGAGCCACTGACCCCTTGTTTCACAAAGGTGAATTAATATTGTAAATAATCTTGATATAGTATAGCAGCTGAGAAGTCTCCTGCTTAAAAGGAGGAGGAGTCTGTGAGTGCTTCCCTCTACCTCAGAGTAAGTGCTCACAGCAAACAGCTATGATATATAGTCTACATGTCTCCTAATGACCTTGATGTGGTATATTGAATGTAAACTAGCTTCCTGAATGTGCTTACACATAAAGTATGGCAGATAAAGCTAAAGGGGTCATCCTCAGTCTTATGACTAGATAAACAGGCAGCTCGTGTAACTCAGGCTTGGGCAACAAACATGTGGTATAGTGGGGGTTACTTAAGACATATTTAGAGCTATGTCCAGTGCGAGTGCAGAAAGTGATAAGCAATGTAGAATAGTACCCATTCGTTTCCAAAAATGTCAGGTCAGTGTGCAAAATGGAAATAAAAACTGAAAATAGTGATTTGCAAATCACTCAAAGCCCAGATTTAATTGGAAAATATTACAAAGAACACCTCTTGAAACTGATGATTGTTACTGTGTTTTGAAAAATAACAATGAAAAAAAGGGCACCTGGTGGAACATTTGATAACTATGGGGATCAATTAATATCTTAATCCAATGTGATGTTTAAATAAAAGGAGCATCTCACTGCTATTAAAAGATCACCACAGAAAGAGGGAGGTTTCCAAATTCCAAAAGTATATAATGTATGTAAAGCAGAGAACAAAGCTGACTACACTGCATTTCCTGCCTGCAAACTTTTCTTAGAAACACTCTATTGCCTGTGTTTTTTTTACTGAATACAATTTATCACTATTTTACATCATATTCTTTTGTCAGAAATTTTGTCAGGATTTTCACGGGATGAAAGCTTTTTATTCCTTGAGTGTTCATTTTTTACTTTGTTTCATGATCTATGTGCGAGTCTTGCCATATTACATTGTCCAAGTTGATGAATGACATCCTTTGCTGGAGACTCAAACAAAAAAAACACGCTGGTAATGGAGTTTTCTGGTCTTGCTGGTATACAGAGTAAACATCTTTGTGTCACAGGTTTCTCCTGATGTGATGTCCAAGACAGGACAAACAAGACCTGCTCACCCGACAATCACTCAACTCCAGTCACGATGGATGGTTAAAATACTATCCGGTGATCCAGTTCAATTACCACTGAAATTTCAGAGGCTGCCCAGGTCTCGGATCGTCCGAGGAACAAAACTTAAGGCCCCAGCCAGTTCTACATCCTACGTTGAGCCTGCTGATAATTGGACTGTAGTAGGTAAAAGGAAGCACAGTGGCAGGTGGTGATGTCACTATTAACATCAACTGTGAATCCAGCTTAAAAAAAAAACTCCATGATGACCATGAATTCACCCCACTGGCTTGTCACTCAGCTGCACCCTAGCTATCTTAACATCTGCACCCAGAGCCGGTAACAGTATCCTCTCTGCAAGGATGTTATCCTGCCACCCGTTATAATGCAACCTAATATGGACCCGAGAAGCAGACTCAGGCAAGTGGATTCGTGCTTAGCTTGTTTATTTAAAGACAAGTACAAGGGTATAAATGAAAATGTAATGTTTGGGAAAGTGGGGCCAAGGGCCTCTTATGGCACATTCACAGATACTCAGTAGAGCAAGAGAGATGGAGACGGTATTTACTATCAAGGAACCAGTGGGTTGTGGAGCAAATCATGAGAACTGGAAACAGTCGTACTTAGAGTTGAATGGTGTTAGGTCCAGGGACGGCAGCAAGTGTCATGGTCTGGGCGGGCCTGAGTAACTTTCCTCAGCATCAGCTCTCCTCCTCTGGGTGGAGCCCTTCCTGCCCCTCCCCGTTCCTCAGCTGCAGGCAATTATTCTGGCAGTATTTAGGAGCAGCGCACACTATGAGTGTTCGCCAGATCGTCTGCTAACCTCAGTTAGTTCACAGCCTTATGTTCCTGTGTATTTTTCAGTGTGCATTACTCACCCCTCTCTTCCTGTCTCCTAGTCGGTACCTGGACTCATCATTCCAAAACCTGCCATAGCCTCGTTCCTGGATTCCGGTCAGCTGCTGCTTAATCCTTTTCAGACAAACTGCCATTCACACCTGCCTGCCTCCCTGCATACCTGTATTGGACTCAGCACTCGCCTGGACCTCGCCTCGCCTCCACCTTCAGCTAATCCCCGCCTGCGAACACGTAAGCCATCCCAGCTTGTCAAATGGTGAAACACTCACAACACCTTGGACTGTTCTGATTTTCCTCTCCTACGTTTCAGTGCCCTGGTCTGCCACAGCTTCCACCAGCCCCACTCCAGTTTCAGCAGTTTAGTGACCTGACTGTTCCATGCTTGCCCTAGCCCCGCACCTCACAGACACCACGCTTTTGCACTAAGTTTAATCTTGTTTTCTGTCTTAAATATTTATGTTAGGAACACGTGTAAATAAAAGTTTTTGTTTTCGCAAATCACTTCGAGCTTCCGGTCTTTGGTTCTGCGCCTGAGTCCATTCCATGTCACGGGCCTCTGAGCTATGACAGTAAGTTTGAGAGAATGGAGACAGTGGAGAGTGGACATGCAGGTGTGTAATGTGATTCTTCCAGGTATTCATATTTAGGATGGTCATACCAAACACTCGGAGCCAACTAAAACATCCATCCATCCATCCATCTTCATCCGCTTTATCCGAGGCCGGGTCGCGGGGGCAGCAGCCTAAGCAGAGAAGCCCAGACCTCCCTCTCCCCAGCCACCTCCTCCAGCTTATCCAGGGGAACACCAAGGCGTTCCCAGGCCAGCCGAGAGATATAATCTCTCCAGCGTGTCCTGGGTCTGCCCCGGGGCCTCCTCCCGGTGGGACATGCCCGGAACACCTCACCCAGGAGGCGCCCAGGAGGCATCCTTGTCAGATGCCCGAACCACCTCAACTGGCTCCTTTCGATGTGGAGGAGCAGCGGCTCTACTCTGAGCCCCTCCCGGATGGCCGAACTTCTCACCCTATCTCTAAGGGAGAGGCCAGCCACCCTTCGGAGGAAGCTCATTTCTGCCGCTTGTATCCGCGATCTCGTTCTTTCGGTCACTACCCACAGCTCGTGGCCATAGGTGAGGGTAGGGACGTAGATCGACCGGTAAATTGAGAGCTTCGCTTTTACACTCAGCTCCCTCTTCACCACGACGGACCGGTGCAGCGTCCGCATCACTGCAGCCGCAGCACCAATCCGTCTGTCGATCTCCGGCTCCCTTCTCCCATCACTCGCGAACAAGACCCCGAGATACTTGAACTCCTCCACTTGGGGCAGGAACTCATCCCCGACCCGGAGTGGGCACTCCACCCTTTTCCGGCTGAGAACCATGGCCTCAGATTTGGAGGTGCTGATCCTCATTCCCGCTGCTTCACACTCGGCTGCGAACCGCTCCAGTGCGAGCTGGAGGCCCTCACCTGATGAAGCCAACAGAACCACATCATCCGCAAAAAGCAGAGATGAGATTCTGAGGCCACCGAAGTGAAAGCCCTCCGCCACTTGGCTGCGCCTAGAAATCCTGTCCATAAAAATTATGAACAGAACCGGTGACAAAGGGCAGCCCTGGCGGAGCCCATCACCCACCGGGAACGAGTCCGACTTATTGCCAGCAATGCGAACCAAACTCTTGCAACGGTTGTATAGGGATCGAATGGCGCGTAGCAATGGGCCAGACACCCCATACTCCCGCAACACCTCCCACAGGACACCCCGAGGGACACGGTCGAATGCCTTCTCCAAGTCCACAAAACACATGTAGACTGGTTGGGCAAACTCCCATGCACCCTCAAGTATCCTTGAGAGGATAAAGCCAACTAAAACACTGCACTGAAATAATAGAGGCATTAAAATACACAATTAATACACACATGTTAAAAAACTCCAAAGAGTTTAATTCTTCCACATTCATCACTGATGAGGCAAATATTCAGTCAATTTCAAAGTCATGACGGATTTACAATATATTCCAGGAACTATTAGTAGTTAGGATGGTGTGTGTTATTGTTGTGCTGTCATTTCACGTTTTCGGAGCAGGTGGGAGGGGCGTCAGGGCTCTCCGACACACCTGTAGCGTATCAGGTGTCATCAGCCGGGACTATTTAAGGACATCTCGTGTCGGAGTATTGTCTCACCCACAGAGGTAACGTGTTCACTGTGTCAGATTCTACAACCAACAAAGTATTGATGAAGATCTTTTTTGGCCTTTCTTCCTTCCTCCAGCTTGCCTCGCTTCCTTGGCTGCTAGATCACCTCTCGGAGTTCATCTCCCTCTGGACATCCATCTCCCTGTCCGCACTTATCTCACCACAGCCACCAGCTTGTCACACCCCCGTCCGAGCCTGTAAACAAACTTGTGACAAGTAAGCTCTCCAATTCTCTTACCTCACATAACCCTTGTCCTCCTCTTGCCGTGTCCATACACTAATCACTGCCCTCTTTTCTTCTCCAGATTTGCCTGATTTGATTACACTCACCCACATCACACAACAATACTGCTCCAACTAAAACTAGTGCCACCTCTTCAAGAAATAGACTAGTCCTATATTAACTCTCTCTAATATAGGTTTTCTTAATAGTGTTCAGCATAGAACACACACATATACACATGTAAAGTATACAGATAAAATCACTGTTAATAACAGACCATTTGCTTGCCTGCCTCAATCATATTATAGACCAAATGATTCCATTTCAGATAATCCAGTAGAGATTAATACACAGCCTCCTGAGACAACTGATACCTTCACTGCAATCATCCCTTCTGAATTGACCTTTGCACAATTTCAAAAACAGTCTTGGATTATTAGATTTACTCTTTATTGTCATTGCACAGTCATACATAGTACAATGAAATTGAAAAACTGTCCCACGTCGGCAGTACTTACAACACAACACAACACAACACAGTAACTTAAGTAATAAAAAGAAGAATCAGTGTATGTTTATTGCACATTGATATTATTGCACATTATTATTGCACCTTGTGCATGTGGAGTGCTGATCTATAATAAAGATTCATTTCAGGCTTCTTTAGTCACTGCAGCATGTCTACCACAAAAATGTGAATATATTGTTATTGATGTCAGTCCTGGAGGTAATGATCACTTTACTGTAATTGCAATTTATCATCCTCCTCCTACAAACTGTGATGCACTGGATACAAATGCTATATTAATTTCCTCATCTGTTAGTTATTAGGTTGGTTGGTTGAGGCTAAATTAGATTTCTAAAAGCTCAGCCACACTGAAATAACTCTGCTTAGAGCTTAACTTACGTCAATTGATTTCTAGCCGTATTAGACCACACAAACACATTGCTTTTAAATCCACCTTAATAGATCTCATTTTAAAACTAATAATTCACTACTGCAGTCTTCCCTGAAGACATCAGTGACCATTGCCCAAAAGCATGTGTCAGAAATATTCACAACTTTCAGACTAACAACTACACATGTTTAGTAAAGAAAATAATTTTTTAACCGTAGAAGTCCCGATCTGAAAGAAGTTTAAAACATTTACAATCCTGAGAAAGCTTTTAAATTCATGATCTGTGTCTGAGTCTTGCCATATTACAATTTTATTTCACAAAATTTGTGCAGAAAAGCACAATTTTTGAGAATAAAACAGAACAAACTGTCACGGCGGGATTCACCAGTGTGTTTGGCACAAGACCCAAAACTAGATGCAGATAAGTATAGCTGGTTTCAACACAAAGCGAGCCTTTATTCAGGCTGAAGGTAGTTGCAAACATGAAAATATGAACAATCTATTAAAGACTATGAACACTATGAGAAAAAACTATGACTGACTCTGAAAACTGTGACGAGTATAACAGACGACCTAATAATGAGTGAACAGAAACACACAGACTAAATACACACAAGGGGTGATTAGGGGGAAGAGAAAACACATCAGGAAACAGCTGATACACATGAACCTAAGGAAGGTACTGGGAAGAGAAACTAAATACAATGACAACGGCACAGTAGACTCCTCCAAAATAAAACAGGAAACATGAGACATAGAAATGACAATAGAAGCTTGACAATAAGGAAGACACAGACCTAAAACGCATAACAAACTAGACAAGAAACAAAACACCAAAACTCATTAGACAGATAATAATAATGATAAACCAAAACTCAACTAAACCCTAAATAAGAATAACAAAGGAACCACAACCTTAACATAAGAGACTCAAAAATACAAAATAATGCACAAAATTCTGGATCAGAGACCCAGATACACCACCTCTTTTTTGGTGATGTATCTGATATCCCCATGTTGGAGATTTTCTTGCATAATATCATATCATAATGATGTTGGTCCAGGATCATCATCACAGTTGTTGTGATGTCATAACTATGTAATGTGGGGGGAAAATGTCCAAAACATATGTTTTGGAACAAATGGTACAAATTTTAAGTGTTTTTATTGTTAGGTGCTACAAAATAAGAAATGTACTATCAAGTTAGAGTCCCTCATAAATTCAAAGTAAAGAGTCATGTATGAAATCCAGAGTTTCCCAAGGTTTCAGAACATTTGTAAAGATGTTCCCCAAGGATCTATACTTGGATATCTTTTATTCACTGTTAAAATATTATCATTATTATAATAATTATTATGGCAATTATGATTATTATTATTAAACTGTGATCTTCTGTTCCTAAGGCAGCATTGCATTAAAAGTAGATGATTCTCTAATGGAAACACTGGTATTTAAAGGCAGCAACAATGCTGAAGAATATATACACATTTTGATCAACATATGCTGCTTTCAGGGAAAGAAAGCAAGTCAATATGAAACCATGTCAGCACATATAACAGTAGCATGCCTTCTTATTTTTTAAGTATAAATATTAAAAATAATTATCTTATACCAGTCCCTGTGAGACGAGCTGCTGTGTTCTTTTTGGTCAGCACTGATTTTCTTCTTGAATTCTAAAATGGATGCCATTTTTGCCCAGTCTCTTTCTTGGTGTTGAATCATGAACTCTGACCTTAACTTAGACATGTGAAGCCTGCGGTTCTTTAATGTTGTTATGGAGTCTGTTGTAACCTTCATGATGAGTCATTGATGTGCTCTTGGAGTAATTTTGGTAGACCGGTCACTCCTGGGAAAGTTCATCACTGTTCCATGTTTTCTCCATAGTGTCTCACCATGATTCACTCGCGTCCCAAAGCCTCTGAAATGGCTTTGTAACCCTTTCAGACTGATAGACGTCAGTAACGTCGTTTCTCAGCATTTTCTATAGATTGTGCCATGCTTTTTGAGATCTTTTAGCCAGCTTCACTATGTCAGATATTATCTATTTAAGTGAATTCTTGATTCATGTAAGTATTTCACTGGGAAATCAGGTGGGGGTCAAACACTTTTTCACACCACTAAAACATACCCATTTGTATCCTGTCAAGATTCTTTTGTTTTCCACTGTCATAATTTATAACAGCTATATTTACTGCATTCACTGATTAGCAAATTAACCTTTATATCAATATTCAAACATAATTGTTAACAAGATATATTTGCTGACAATTGCTCATTCAGTTTCAGCCATCATTGCAGCTGTCAGCTGCGGTGCACATTTGCAAGGAAACTAAATTTATGAGACTAAGAAGCAGCAAGCATATAGATGCTTTCCAAAATGAGAGTCTTATTCTGCAGCATGTGAAAAAGTTTGTGGAACTTTAGATTACATCACCCAGCTATGATATATGAGAAATGTTAACTAAATTCTTGATAAAATGATCATGCTTGAAAATGAAAGTTCTTTTCTGGTGATGTTTAGTGAGTTGCCTACAGTTAGCAAAAGCTTAGTTTCTTTCTTTCATATTCCAGGACTGACTCAGTCAACGTTACTGCCTAATTATTATTATTATTATTATGAATTATTATTGTTGATGAACTTTTTTTTCAAGTTTCATAACTATCTACATCAAGTGACTGTAAGATAAGAAGAAATATCCTACAGCTGCAGGTAAAGTCTGTAAAATCAGTCAAATGTGCAATAAAAGAGACACCGTCAAAATCAGCTGACTTTTCAGTAACATTTTATAATAATGACAGACTATTAACCATTAGCAAGTTATTATTGCTTAATTCATTATCAAAGTAGTACTCCTTAGTATGTAATTTATGCGACTAGAAATGTTTATTCCTGTTTCAGCTCATATATTATATAAATATTTCACAGAGCTTCACAAACAACTCATATTAAATTGATTCCCATCATATTAAACTGATAATGCAAATGTCGGGTGAGTCCCCACGTCCTCAAGGCCTGTGCCCCCCAGCTTTGTGGAATCTTTTATAAACTGTTCATGCTGAGTCTGAGTCTGCAGAGAAAGACAGAAAGAGTCGTTCCTTTCGTCCCCAGGCTATGCTTCCTCCACAGAAGATGGTTTCATCAACATGGTGTCCTTTGATGTAGTCTCTCTCTTCACTTGCATACCCACCACAGAAGCAGTGGAGACTGTCAGAAAACGACTACAAGAAGACAGCTCCTTGGAAGACAGGACCAACTTCACACCCGATCAGATTTGCACACTGTTAGACCTCTGCCTTACCACAACATACTTCAAATACAATGAAGGCTTCTACAGACAAAAACATGGCTGTGCCATGGGCTCCCCTGTGTCACCTATTGTAGCCAACCTTTACATGGAGGAAGTGGAAAGAAAGGCTCTTGGCTCTTTTAAAGGGAGAGTACCCAGCCACTGGTACAGATATGTGGACGACACCTGGGTCAAAATCAAGACACAAGAAGTGGAATCCTTCACTGCGCACATTAACGCCGTGGATAAAAACATCAAGTTCACCAGGGAAGACACTAAGGACAACTGTTTGCCTTTCCTGGACTGCGCTGTGCACATTGAAGAGAATGGCAACCTCAACATTGAAGTTTACCGGAAGCCCACACACACGGACCAGTATCTCCTCTTTGACTCCCATCACCCTCTGGAACACAAACTTGGAGTAATTAGGACCCTACACCACCGGGCAGAACTTGTTCCCTCTAAGCCTGAAGGGAAAAAGAAGGAACACACACATGTAAAGGAAGCACTGAAAACATGTGGTTATCCTAACTGGGCGTTCATAAAGTCAGCAAAAAGGCACAGAAAAGAAGATCAGACACCAGCGAGGGAGGATAAGAAAGACAGACGCAACAACGTTGTCATCCCCTATGTAGCTGGTGTATCAGAGAAACTCAGGAGAGTTTTCTCCAAGCATGACATCCCAGTGTACTTCAGACCCAGCAACACACTCAGACACAAACTGGTTCACCCGAAAGACAAAACTCCAAAACACAGACTGAACAACGTGGTGTATGCTGTACAGTGCAGTGAGGAATGCCCGGACCTCTACATTGGAGAGACCAAACAGCCACTTCACAAGCGCATGGCACAACATAGAAGAGCCACCTCCACAGGACAAGACTCAGCAGTCCACCTGCATCTTAAGGATAAAGGTCACTCTTTCGAGGATGCCAATGTTCACATATTGGACAGAGAGGACAGATGGTTTGAAAGAGGAGTGAAAGAGGCCATCTATATCCACTGTGAGCGACCATCTTTGAACAGAGGCGGTGGTTTACGACACCAACTGTCTGCCATCTATAATCCAGTTTTGAGTTCCCTCCCCAGACGCCTTAACGCCCACTCACATCCTGGGCCATCTGACCTCAGGAAATCACATGATAGGGTGGGGCCAGGTTTCACAATGAGCTCACCCGAAACCCTGGCTGATTAGGTCCCACACCCACTTTCACACCTTGGCGCATGTGATTAGAGGATCACCAGGGGGTCCTTTGTCCCTCCTTGGGGAGATACTCCCACTGGGTTTAAATCTGGGACTCTCGGCCATTTGACCTTAGAACTGAAGAAGCTTCTCGGATGAGAGGTGAAACGTCTTCAAGCAACTCAAAGAAGTCCAGACACTTTTCTTTGCAAACTCCTTTGACTACGATGACCTGGATGACTGAGAATCTTCACAGACATATTGCATAACATACCGCCACACAAAAAATGTTACTCCCTTTATGCTCGCTCCTCATTTATGGCTATAGCTAGATGGCTGAAGCACCATGACCGCAACTTTGACATCTGCACTCATTCCTGTATTGTGCCAAAACAAACAAAGAAACAACAGCAAAATAACACCCTGATTATTGCACACAGTTTTTCCTCTTTCTTTTCTTTTTCTGCGACATCCCCTGATGATTAATACTCAAATAAGACTGCCTTTCATGTGTTAAGGTTTACGTTCCAATTGATTAGATTTTTGAAGGCCTGCAGTAATGTGAAATAATAACTCCCCTCAAAAAGGATAAAACCAAAAGTAATCAGCAGGGAGTAAAAAGTTGTCAGGAAAATAACTACTTAAGTAAAATACAGAGAAATGAAAATTACTACTGTATTCTAGTACAGTAACAAAGAGTTTGTACTTCATTACTTCTGATTATTTACCACAAACAATTTTTTTAAAAACACTTAGTCATCTGAGTTTTCTCTAATATTAACAACACTAAGGTATGTGCATAAATATCCAGCTGATTACCATAAGGAAATGTGTAAGAAATGTGTGAAAAAATATAATCAATTAAGTACTACATCCCCTAAAAAGCCTCTGGAAAATCCAGTTGTATATGAACAAATAAAGACCTAAACTATTTGCATCTGTTTATCAAGAATTCACATGGAAAGCTGAACTGAAATTGCAGTTAGATGAAAACAACTAAATCATGCCCCATATATGTAGCATTCATCACAGACAAAGGGTAGGAGAAGATGGATTAAGTGTTCACAGCAGCAAAAGGAAACAGGCTTCCTCTTGATCTGTATGTCACACATTCAGAAGAGGTGAGGGATGGAAGCAATTAACACTGTGTCATTGGTTACATTATCATAAATATTGCAAGGTGAGGGGTAATTTGTATGATTGATAGGAGTCTCTGGCCACAGACTCCTCCAAATATTAGTTTTTATATGATTTTCTCTCCTAAAGGCTGATGGTAGATAAACAACAAAATACTCCAAAAATATCTCAAATATCGCTCAAGATTTCCTATCATTGTTAGAACCTTGACACTGGCATGAGATAACAAATGTTACTACAATATTTCACAATATTAACCAGAAGCCGGGGTACAGCTTTACCTCTTACCTAAAAATAACACTGCCTTTATAAGTATTCATGATGTAAGGTACTTGTTGTGTAAGTGCTGTGGAGTGCCTCACGGTCAGTATTAGTTACTTGTAATAGAGGAAGTTTCTTCACCGCAACAGATGGCTGCCCCTTCCTGAGCCTGGTTTCCAAGTTTCTTCTTGTTGCACTGCCACCAAGTGCGTGGGGTTCTTGCAACAAATGTTCTTTGATAGGAAACCTCCAGTCATCTAGCAAATGCTCACCAAATCACAAATGGTAGCATTCAAAGGAACTTATTGATCCTAGTAGTGACTTATGAAATAAGTTAAAAATGTAAAGAAGAAAGGAGTTCTGGTAGAATGGATGGGTAGACAAAACTTCTTCTTCTTTTTTTTTTACAATATTTAGTATTATTCAGTATTAGTTTTTAGTATTATTATTTTTAGTAGCATTTGAAAGAACAATATAGTCTGTTAATAATCTCTGTGTACATGCTGCAAAACTGTGATTCCATATGTGAAAATTAACAGGTCATTATGATTCATGCTGAAGCCGTATTATTTGCTTAACACACACACACATAGGGGGTTTTCATAATTACCAAGTGGGAAGCATTGTGACCTTTCTGTGTGACGTTTGCATGTTTTCTCTGTGTCTAAGTAGATTCTCTCTGGGTAGTGTCTTTGTCTCTTTGTTAGCCTTGCGACACACTAGCAACCTATCCAGGGTGTACCCCCACCTCTTGCCCAATGGCAGCCTGCTCCACCCACCCTGTTACTGTGGATATATGGAAGAAAACGGATGGATGGATTTCATTCTTCTGTAGCCCCCACATCACTAGTGACTGTCTTTTTAAAAATTGTCTATGGCTGAGAACAGATATGACCTTGCCTGGAAGAAGCTGTTCACCCATTGTCAGATTTTATATTCAAGGTCTCTCCAGTGGTAGAAACAGGATCAATTGTATTCATGTCATTTCTGCTGACACTGCTGTCTTATCGTGGGTCAGGTCACTCACTCACTCAACCTATCATCACACACTACCACAGCCAGGGCTGGACTGGGACAAAAAATCGGCCCGGGCATTTTGACTAGAGACCGGCCCACCAGGATAGAGATTGAAAATGTGACGTCATTCTGGGAACTTGTGGCAAGAGGTACTAGCGCACACAGGCTTTCAATTGAACTCAGTTACACAGCGATAAAAAGAAACCCAAAAAATGGCAAGAAGCTGTTGTATTATTAACTGCAATAGCCGGTCGCATGACAGCCACGGGAAGCCGACGGGTAAAGAGATCGTTTTTTTTTATCCGATTACGTCGTGGAAAAGACATTTTTTAAGCCATGTTTCCGAAGTAAGAGCCGACGGATGGTCTGGATATACCAAATATAACGTCTCAGAACACTCCAGCTCACATGTTAGTCTGCTCCAAGCATTCCCACAAAGGACAGTGTTTTGTAGTAGTTAATACGTCATTTTTCTTAACACAATTGGTGATATAGGTTACAAGCAAGTCTGGCGCTGAACAGAAATTGTCGCGCTATGCTCCTTTATTTATTGTGCATAAATAGTGAATTGTCCTGACACAATATTGCGTTTCGCTTCTGTTATTACCATGGTACATTGACAAAAACATATACTTTTATTCACAGGATAAAACAGTTGTTTTGTATCACTAATTGTCCAGTGCGATTACAACATACAATATTATTGTCACTGCTACATTTCTGTAATGCGTACCAGAAATTATTTCCACTACTAATTAATTACCGTTGAGCTCAAAGGTTATATTAATAAACGGTTAACGATTGTGTATTCATGAAGACGATTTGTGAGACTGGTAAACTTACCTTTGTTTGTACGATGGTCTTTCGTTCTACACGGTACGGTGCATTTCAAGGTCCTGTACCCATCCGTCGGTAAACTGTACCTGGGCTTGTTGCAGTGACCTGAAGTTACTAAAAACTTCATGAGTGTATGCACTCACTCCAAGAACTGTATAATTATAAATCTGAGCCTGGTGAAAGTTGGGCAGCACGCTAACGTCTTTTGTCCACTCTGTGTGCTTGTAAGGGTCTGACCCTTTCACTCCTTTGATTTTTTCCTCGTATCTTTTCTTTGCCTTTTCGTCGAGTCTGTCTTTGTACGGACCGGCATTGTTCTCCTTAGTTTTGTACATTCCTTTTTTGTGCGGCAAAGAAAAACCAAGAAAGTATTGGAACCAGAGAATGAACGTTTTGCGGTGCTGCAAATGCTTGCATTTGATGCGGTACTTGGATTGTTTTGCCACGAGTTCCCGGCATGCAATGCGCGAAAGTCACGTGATCTGTCAATCGCTATAGGAAAAACCATAAAGCCTTTGCATGAAAACAACTGCTTTGATGTACACTGCCTTGTTGGTATATATCTATCAATCTAATAAACTTAAACCTACACCATCCTCCCTATTCTGGATTTTAAACAGTACATAGCGGAAACAAAAAGAATGCTTGGTCGAGTTAACCTCCTGAACTATCTACAACACATGGTAGAAACCTTAAATTAAGACCAAGAACACTAGAGGTGAGACATGATCATTAATTAATATTAAAATTAATAAATGACAGATTTAGTGATATTTTCATAAACACCTCCTTTCCTTTTTTTGTTCTCCCTTTTCTTCAGTTCGTCTATAAGATTGCTAAACAAGGGGGAGGGTGCATCCGGCCTCCTCGGCTGTAATTGGTCCAGCCCAGAGTCGATCATGACCAATTGGCCAATCCAACACCTTTCATTATATATACCCTTCCTAAAAATAAAAATAAAAAATCCAGCGGCCCATAAAAACAAAAAATCGCCAGCAGCCCACCGGGCAAATGCCCGGTATGCCCGATGGCCAGTCCAGCTATGACCACAGCCTATGTGGAAGCATTGCCTACATCTTCATCCAGACAATTCTGCTGTTGCCACTTACTTGATTAACATAACCACCATAATCTTCTGCTTTATATAAAATATTTCAGCACATATTTCTTTTTTTCTCTCTGACATGAAGAAGACTCTACTACACCCACACATTTCAAAGTCAATGCTCAATGAGTTTACAGGGCACACTTTATTTATAGTATCTATTCACATGTCCAAACTGAACATTCGTTAACTTTTGCACAAATTCCACAAAAAAGTGGGCCCCAAAACAAGACAGGCAACAATAATTTTGTTTGTGCCTACTGTGAATGTAACTTTCATACAAAGAAGATGCCTCCCACAATCATAGTTTAATAGTAAGTCGCTGACCAGACAGAGCGGTTCTATCAAATGTTAAGGGCCAAGGCTCAAGAACAATTTAGCTGAGGGATGTGCCAGGAGACAGTAGTGGAGCATCTGTTTGGGATAAATCCATTCTCTATACACTGTATGCAATAGACAGAGGAAAATCTGCTAAAGGTTGTGTAATGATCTTAAGACCCGAACTCTTTCATGGCATGCATTTTTAATTTCTCTTTGCTATTTGGGCTGATTGGGACCTGATGAATGTAGAAACAAAGAATTATCTTTTTACCTGATTTTGCTCTACAAGGGCCGGATATCCACATATGAGGACATTTGTTTTAAATTTCAAAAGAACCGTGGCACTATAATGTCCTCATAAGAGATATTAGGCCCGTATAGAGCAAAATTTAGTATTGTAGTCTAGACAACTGAAATGTGATGTCCACATATGTGGAAGCCAGGTCCTAGGAGGTTAAGAAAGCCCTGTATTCATGTGTGTAAAAAAATATATTGAGCTATCATTAGGCTCTGCAATATGTTTTGTGGTCAGAAATTCACTGGGTCATCTGGCAGATAACGCCAGACACCAGCCCTAACTAAAATTACCTTGTGTTGCCATCAAATCATATGCTCAACCAAGCAAAGAGCAGGCACTCAGTGGTTCAACTGCTACTGTAAGGGTGAGCCTCTGTTAGGCTTTATCTATAATAGTTGGAGAAGCCACTTTTATTGCTGGTTCAACTGAGTGTACAGGTGACTTTAAGGGTACACTGACACTAGGTAATATGTATCACACAAGCAGGTTTGAAGCCTAAAAGCTTTCTGCAAACTGTGCCAGCTTAAAAAGGTGGGTGGGCAGCTCAGCTGAACTTGAGCTACATCCCAAAGTGGCAAAATTACAGACATCTTAGAATAAGAATAAGTAGCACAATGTCATGCACGTGGGTGTCAGTGACAATGTCATGCACGTGGGTGCGATCGGGTACTCTCGATTGCTGACTCACTGACACCCACGTGCATGACCCGTCTCTGTGCAGTGATTCTGAGGCTTGTGCAGGCGTCTTTCCACCTGCAACTCATCCCGTCAACTAAACGTAGCAGTTTTAGGAGCATCTCCACGGACTGACCATCCCTCTTTGCCAGATCATCTGTCTACCTATGGCGGTAAATCAGCTCAGTAACCTGCTATTCCTCAAGTAATCCTGTGTTGTATTCTTCTAGTAACCGGCATCTTGGCTCATTCATCACCTCATCTCCGTACTCACCTGGTTTCCTCTGTTGCTGGTGCCTGCTTCATGCACTGCTGCTTCCATGCACAGATGTTAGTCACTCCTCACCTGCCGACTCCCATGGAGCCCTCCCTCCCCTCCATGGCTGTTCTCCTGCACGACACAAGTAAGAAAAACCCCATTTCTCATATCGCACACTACCCGTTGCAAGCTCTGTTACTTACTAAGTCTGCCCAAAATAAGAGGTATGCTGACCATCATTGCTCTCCCGTACCTGACTAGCCTCCTGGACAAAAGGTATGGCTGGCAGCCAGGGACATCCCTCTTAGGGCTCTCAACCGCAAACTCTCATCGGACCTTATGAAATACACACAATACTCAGTCCCACAGCAGTTAAAGTCAAACTCCCTTCCACTCTTTGCATTCACTTCACCTTTCATATGTCGCAGTTTAACCCAGTCCATTCAAGCCCATTTTCTGTGTATTTTCAGTCATCCAGGTCATGGTAGTCTAAGGAGCTTGGAAGGAAAGCAACTGGACTTCTTTAGGTTTCTTGAACATGTTAAGCCTCTCCTCTGAGAAGCTTCTTCAGATCTAAAACCAAATAGAGGACAGTCCCAGGTATTTAATCGTTAGTGGGAGTTGTTGTGTGTTTGTTAATCCCAAGGACACAGACAAACACAAACTAAACAGCGTAGTGTATGCGGTGCTGTACAGTGCTTAGACCAGTACACTGGAGAAACCAAACAGCCACTCCATAAACAACATAATATAGATGAGACACCTCAACAGGACAAGACTCAGCTGTACATCTACATCTAAAGGTCAAAGATAACACTATCGAGGATGCTCATTGTTCACATTTTGGACAAAGAAGACAGATTGCCTCTTTTACTCCTCTTTTAAAACCATCTATGTCCACTGTGAACAGCCATCTTTGAACAGAGAAGGTGGCTTATGACACCAACTATCTACCATCAACATTGCAGTTTTGAGATTGCTTCCCATGCCCCCCAACCCTACTCACAGCTTGCAATGATCTAATTGGGTCAAATGACAGGGTGAAGCAAGGTCTCCCAATAGTTTCACTCGAAACCTCTGCTGATAACGCCCCACACCTTTTTTCACAACTTGGCTCATTTAATGAGCCACAAGATCAGAAGTGGGTCAATGAACCTCTTAAAGGACAACTCCCACTAAGGATTAAATACCTGGGCCTCTCCACCACTTTCATTTTAGTTTTAAAACTGAACAAGGTTCTTGGATAAGAGGTGTAACATATTCAAGAAACTAGAAGTCTAATTGCTTTTTTCCAAACTCCTTAAACTTTACTTCATGCTAAATAAATACAATAATACAATATTATTAGTACATGGGAATAAACACTTTTTCTGATGTCTCCACACCTTAACAGAAAAATGAGTGCAGTCTGGGGTTAAAATGGAATTTAGCAGGTGAAGGAAGCTTAAGATCAGTTTTAGTTGTTCAGCATGGGGAAAATCACAACTCACAAGAATTTTTGTTGAAACCCAGTAGATGTTCTTTGTGATCACTGGACCTGTGATCCTGCTACTGCTGCTCTGCTTACTTAGTGCTCTTGGTGGATTTACACAGCTGAATTCAACAAGATTTAGGCAGAGCTATTTTGGCTGATTTCTGTCCTCTACAGTGACAGTATACTGTTTAGACTAGATAATATGAAGTTAGTTAAACTGTGGAATTAAATTAATCTAAGAATCATTAGTTTAAATTCAAATTCATATCTGCTGCACTTGATAACCTAACGTGTCACCTGTGACAACCTGTGCACCAGTCCAGCACCCTGCATTACTCTAAATTCACCACAGTAGGCAATCAGTGAGTAGTGCACTAGACTGGAGCCTATCCCAGCTGTCTTATGGCAAGAGAGGAGCAACTCTTGACAGGTCGTGAGTCTGTTGCAGGGTAATTAATTTATGCCACTGAAATGTGTTAAAAAAAAAATTTTTAAAAACCAAAAGTTGATTTTGTTCATCTCAAAGTAGCGTTTTTAGTGGGAGAAACATTTCATCACTCATCCCAGTGACGTCTTCAGTCTCAGCTGGCTGCAGGTTTCCCCAACCTTTTAAACAGTACATTTGCATAATGACTGAAACTAGCACCACTCAAGAACAATAGGCTCTAAATTCAGTTTCTTCATTAATATTGCAAATTGTCATGAGCTTTAATCAACAGCCATTGATCAATGGCCATGAGTACCATTCACAGAGAGTTGGGGAATGGCTGCCATCACAGCATTCTAAGATGGTCGAAGTTGTACCCTTAGGCCTCCTCGATTCAGAGATGGTTTTCCCCTTTTCATGTTAATGTCCTCCTTGAATCCCCACTCAAAACAGTATTTCTCCCTGTTCAGGATGTGTACATGCTCAACATTGAAAGAGTGTCCACTGGCCTATAGGAGTGAACTGACTTCAGAGTCCTGGCCTGACGAGTTAGCTCTTCTGTGCTGTGCCATCCGCTTAGCCAGAGGTTGTTTGGTTTCCCAGTTTTCCTTCTTATCTCCTGAATCACCTGGCGCTTTTTGGGGGATTTCCTTACCTGGATGATTGCACATGCATGAAGACATTTTTTTTCTTCACACCAATTCTTTTTAGCTTATAGCATATTTAAACAAAATAAGATGACCCAAAGTTCCTTAAAGACAGGAACACTTACATTCCAGGTCTCTAAAAAACACAGTATCAATATAAGAAAACTGTGTTAACTTAAAGTAAGTAAGTAAGTAAAATTTATTTATATAGCACATTTCACAGATAAAAATCACAAAGTGCTTCACAATAAGATCAGACATACAAGTTAAAATTAATTAAAAGCCCGTTTGTATAAAAATGTCTTCAGCTGCTTTTTAAAGGAGTCAGTAGAGTCTAGACAGCGTAAAGACAACGGCAGGGAGTTCCACAGCCTAGGTGCCAGTGCCTGAAAAGCCCGATCCCCACGTGTTTTAAACCTAGTACGTGGGACCACCAGTAGCCTCTGACCTGAAGACCTAAGTGCTCGGGATGAAGCATGAGGTTTCAACAGGTCAGAGATATACTGGGGAGCTTCACCGTGCAGAGCTCTAAAAGTTACAACTAAAATTTTAAAATGAACCCTAAAATTTACTGGCAACCAATGAAGAGAAGCCAAAACTGGAGTAATGTGAGACCTCTTGTTTGTACCAGTTAAAAGTCTTGCCGCTGCATTCTGCTTAAAGTGTGTTAACTAATTATTGTGGGTAGTTAAAATCCCAACAGTGTTTTGGTATTAATTAAAATATAATCATAATTTGGCAAATGTACAATGATTAAGCTCAAAACTCGTGACGCGCTGCTTTCCCCTACATAAGCTCCCTTTATAGTTTAAAAGTATTGGTATTGGTATTAGCAATAATACTATAAATTTACTTGGTTCAGATTGATACCAAAATCGCACAGCACTAAAGTACAGTTCAGGGTGAGTGAAACTTTTCTAGATAGAACTGATAGATGACAAAAATTGTGCTTTTGGTAAAAAGATCAACTATAGGGATGCAGTTGTTATAACCACTACATAGATAGATGGATGGCCTTTGGTTGATGCCTAACTTGGACCCACTATCTCCTTGATTTTACCCCATAAAGTCAGGTCTTTTATTTGCTGTACAAGATATCTTTGTAATTTTGCTTCTTTGCACTACTGCAATTAATTTCAGTCAACAATAAATATATAATTGAAATGCAGATTTTCTGTCATAATTACTAGTCCAAGTAAGGGTCAAAAGCAGCCCCAGAAATAGATAGCAAGTTCACTGATGACTAATTGCAAAAACATATGGTTCTTCCGCTGAGCTGAAGTTCAGTCGTGAATGTATGCACAGGTAGGTGGACCAGAAAGGAGGGTTTCTGCCAGGGAATTTAGTGAAATACTGGGGAATTCTAAGTCAATATTTTAATTTGCATTTGCTGGAGTTCTTACTTTGCTTTTCGTTTTGACAGGCTGAGGCATTCTGGAAGCCGAACAAGAGAGTACGGGGCAAACGGGTGTTTAGGCAAGTAAGTGATGAAAATGATGATTCTACTGTAAATAAACTACTTACTTTCACTGATCCTTAACAAACCCTCTCTTACTTGGTTTAGATCACTAGATCACTAGACTCCAACATTTTGAATTTTTTATGGAAAATAAACCATCACAGATAAGTCTAAAAATTCTACAAATACTAAAACACAATGCTGGTCTAGAACCGCCAGATTTTTATCACTACTTCTTATCTAATAGATTGCTATATGTTTCAAAATAGATAAAACCAAGCTTATTACACAAGATCTGCCTCTAATCTGCTCCAGTATTCAGCTAAATCTAGAGCATGTTATACAAGATGGAAAATGTATTTTATCTGAAAAACTTTTATCAAAATATAGAATCAGCAAAGGTAAATTTCTTGAATATCAGCAACTGAAATCCATCATCAAATCCATCATCTGGGCTGTGGGTATCTGGTGGCTTCCAGAGGGCTGGAGAGCTGCAATTGCTGTTTTGGTATGCCTGTGCATTTACCTTGGTGGAGGTGGAGGACTGAGGTAGGTGCTGCCTGATGGTCTTGAGATGTGGGGCCTGGGGTGCTTGTGGTGACGGAGGCCTGACCTCTTCTGGGCAGGTCTGGGTGCTGGGCCTGAGACCCTGGTGCCCAGTGTTGCCTGGCCTCTGGCTGTGTCCCTATTTGTATGGGGGTGGTCTGTGCCCCCATGGCCACCTTGCTGTCAGTGGGTAGGATGTGTCAGCCCAAGTTGGGATGTCCGGGCTACACCTCCGGGGCTCATGAGTACATTTAGGCCAGTCGGGTCCAGAAGAACGGGCAGCACGGTGGCACGGTGGTTAGCACTGTTGCCGCACAGCAAGAAGGTCCTGAGTTCAATTCCACCATCAGGCCGGGGTCTTTCTGTGTGGAGTTTGCATGTTCTCCCCGTGTTTGCGTGGATTCCCTCCGGGTACTCCGGCTTCCTCCCACCGTCCAAAGACATGCAACTTGTGGGGATAGGTTAATTGGATAATTCAAATTGCCACTAGGTGTGAATGTGCGAGTGAATGTGAGTGCGAATGGTTGTCTGTCCCTGTGTGTTGGCCCTGTGACAGACTGGCGACCTGTCCAGGGTGTACCCCGCCTCTCGCCCTATGACAGCTGGGATAGGCTCCAGCGCCCCCCGCGACCCTGAAAAGGATAAGCGGAAGCGAATGGATGGATGGATCCAGAAGAAGGAGCAACCATTGGTGGGTGCAGCTTGTCTTGGACCAGTTAGTCTTGTAAATGATAAATGGTTCTTATATAGTGCTTTTCTTTTCCTTCTGAGCATTCAACTTGCCTCTTTCACCCATTTGTACAAGCACTTTTTTAATATGATCTTTCTGTGTAAGTGCTTTCTATCTAATCTTCACATGCATTCATACTCCGATTGATGCTTTGGAGAGCAATTTGGGGCTAGTATCTTGCCCAAGGATATTTGGCATGCAGACTGGAGTAGACGGGGATCGAACCAGCATTAGTAGGAGATCTGCTCTACCATCTGAGCTACAGCCACCCCTCACATTGTCAAGGGACTTGGAACTCATCTGCACACTCCAGTGTACTCTTTGTGGTGGGGCGGTGGGTGCTGCCCTCGACTTACTGGTATTTTGTGGTATTGAGATTGCGGGCCCTGGGCCGACCTTTTAGCGCCCCATGGCAGGGTGTGGGGAACGGGGGCGCCTATTCTGGGGGTAGTCCTATACCTCCTGGCCTTACCTGTTCCATCCCTGCCTTCTCCCCAGTCCTTCATATGACACATCACTCACACATGTGGGAGCTTGGTGGGGAGGAGATTGTGGATTGCATAGGTCACAGTCTGTTAGGGCATTCAGGTGGTTTTACTGGCTGTTCTGCGCAACGACCCCCCCCTCCCCTCTTTTGGCTGGTGGGTGGGACTGCGACAGTGGTCTCATTCAACCCCTCAGTGCTATCTGCCCCTCAATTTTATCTGTAGGTTAGACATTGAGGGTGCTCGGGGGGGGGGGGCATACTCACACTCATCCAGTACACTCACAGTTCACAACACACCAACCCAACGTGGCACCTTCAACACTGAGTGGAGGGAAGGGGACATTTTCCTACACCCCTACAGCCTGCCTGGAACGGGGGTCTACAGGTGGTTTGTGGTATGCTTTGGCTTCATTCCGGTTTTCTTGTTCGGGGCGACATCTGCTTGCTGACACCACAGGAGAAGGGGTGGTCAATGTATGCACATGTGTATTTGTCTTTCTGTGTGTCACTATTGGTTGGGTGAGAGTGAAAGAGTGGTGGGTGTCTGTATGCGTATGTGTGTGCGCCCATGTGATTGTGTGTCTGTGTGTATGTTTGTGTGCATGGCTGGGTATGGGTCTGAGGGTTGCTGGGCCTTGGCTCCTGTAGGACATGGTCACCGCTCCCCGCTGGATGCTTCTGCCCCTCCCTGGGATGTGGGTCCTTGTTGGTCCAGGGATGCATGGACGGGGATCTAGGGCCCTTGGACCCTGCTCTCGACTTGTACCAGGGTGGCAGGGTCGACTGCCCATTTACCTCTTGTCCTCTGGGACTCGCAACCTTTGGCCATGAGCACCCCATCTGGGGCATCCCCCCTTCTCCTGCTGGGATGGGCTCATGGATGTCACAGAGATGTGTGGCCTCAGGTCTCTGGTATTCTTCGGCTGTGGATGGCATGGTTATCCTGGTTCCACCTCTGTTCTCCAGGCTTCTGGGGGCATTGCTGGGGGCATTGCTGCAGATTATCATTACCACCCTCATTATCATGTACATTTGTGACAAAGACACAGGCATTCTCAAACACACTCTCTCTCACTCTCTCTCTCTCACACACACTCTATTAGAAGGTGGATGATATATGTATTTGTGCATTTTCTGGTGCTGTATGTTTGTATTGTTTTAGGGTTTTTTGTCTCTTACAGGTGCAGCAGTTGGTGATACATTGTGCATTTCTGTTTATTTTCTATCACCTGTCTTGCCTTAGGTATCGTCATACCATACCACATATAATGTAATATCTGAAATAACAAAAAAAGAAATGAATAAATAAACAGATAAAAGACTGACATGAACAAGAGGAGCCTATAGAGATTCTATACAGCTGTTCCTTATAAAGTAAAATGTGTTCTTCAGCACCATGCAATCAGATCACAATTCTGATTGCAAAAGCTGCCAGTCAGGACAAGATAAATAAAAAAAAAGTGCTGGTAAAGAGGAACTTTTTCTATTGTGGGTAATAAGACTCGGGCGAGTGGTTATAGTTGGATGAATGGCTTCATTCTTTGTAAGTGATTTGCAGGATTGATTCAGTCTTCTTTTAAACATGGTGTTTCACTAAATGCAGACAAAACACAGAATTAGATAAGTCAATGAACAGGTACGAAAAGTTAAATACCCAAAAGACCTGATTACCAACACGAGGGCAACAACAATCTCGTGGAGAGTAGGTGCTCAAGCCAGTCCTTAAATACTTTAGTTGATGAATAAGTGGTAACAGGTGTGACAGCTGGAGGCTTGAAACAGAAGAGTAAACACAGATCTAGCCCAACTCTCCACCCAAGAAAAACAAAAAGAAAGAAGGGGAAAGAGAGAGAGGGAGGAGAAAGAGAAACAAATCAGTGGCCTGTCAAGACCATGGCATTTCAGCTTTACTTCAAAGGGGTTCCAAAAACTTAGCTATTGGCTATTTTTTACAGTCCTCCATTTTTAGAGGCTCAAAATTAATTGGATAGTTGACTGACAAGCAGTTTTAAGGAAAGGTGAGGCTTCTCTTGTCATTTTATGATATATGAAATGGACATAAAGATGATTCAAAGTGTTCAAAGTGTAATTTCAAATATGAGGCCCAAAAAGATGTCAGTGCAGGTGAGGAAGGCAATCTTTAGGATGAGGGGGAAAAAACGAAATAACTAAAGACACTAAAGTGAATGATGGCAGAATTATTTCCATAATTAGGGGAGCCTGAGACAAAAAAAAAAAATCACAGGAAGGTGGAGGCACATGGGAACACAACTGAACCGAATTCACTAAATGACAAGGGGAAGCAAAACTGAACATGTAGCACACAGGAAAAGGACTCCCGAAATAAAACAGGAAATCACTAACACAGAGACATAGACACAGAGACATGACAGAGCTGAAGGAGAGGGGGAGGGGGGGGAGAGCGAGAGAGACACAAAGAGAAAGCGATACAGAGACAGAGAGATGGAGAGAGAGACAGAGGGACAGAGAGGGGAACAATCAACAAGACACTAAGAACTATAACCAGACTCAGAGGCACAAGAGATTACTATACACAGAGACTGAGACTACTATTTTGTAATATCAAAGAAATAGAAAACAACTCCAAAACCAAACTCAAAATACTGTGTCAGCTACCCAGAATTATGCAGCATAGTTGTGAAAAAAAAAATCTTTGGAAATTTTTTGATTTCCAAGGATATAAACAAAAAAATAAAAAACCTACACTTTAATGCAACTTGCAGGTTTTATCCAAAATTAATTGTTATTTATGAATCTTATTTAAAAAGACTAATTCTTATATTGCACTTTTCTACTCTGATTGAGCACCCAAAGCACTTTATACATCATTCACACACATTGACGCAAGCACTTTCTTCTCTATACCCAAGTGCTTTCTATAAGCTTCACAGAATCTGAAGTTGCACTGGAGCATCTTCAGCTTCAGGTTCTTGTCGAAGGTTACTTTGGCATGCAGCCAGGGATTGACCCACAAACGTTCTGATTAATAAACCACCTGCTCTACCTCCTGAGCCATGGCCACCCTAGGATATATGTGGGGATGTACCATCATTTGATTCTGGTATCACTGAGTTTTCATTAATTTCAAGTAATACCACAACCTTATGATGAAACCAATCAGTCCTGAGACATCTTGAGTTTACCTCGGCCATCCAATAGCACATGTCTGAAACACCTCACCTACAAGGCATCTAGGAGGCACCCTGGTCACATACCCATACTACTTCACTTCCTTTTGATAAAGAGGAATAACAATTCTGCTCTGAGTCAAACTCCCGAGTGACCAATCTCCTCAACCTATATCTATCGCTGAAAATAGACACTCTCTGGGGGAAGCTCATTCCCATTGCTTGTATCTGCATCCTTATGCAAGTTCCTGTTAGTAAATTATTTAATAATTGATCAACTATTGATTTATTATGCTGTACAGAAACCTGCTTAGAGAAGGATGAATACATTAGTTTAAATGAATCAATACCCCTAAGTCATACTCCCTGTCAGAATCCTAGAAGCAAAGACCAAGGAGGATGAGTGGGTGCAGTTTTTCACTCTAGCTTTTCAGTCAAGCAAGGACCTACATACTGTTATAATTCATTTAAAAGCCTGATCCCTTTCCTTGTTCACCCTAATAGGAAGAGTCAAAAGACAGTTTTAGTTCTTGTAATCATCTTTCTGGCCCTTACTCAGAGTTTCAGTCTGATTTATCAGACTTTTTTGGCTGATTTTGAGCTCAGATAAGGATTCCAATGTAGATGTGAAAAAAGACATGAACTGGCTTCTCTCAAATTGTAAATGATCATCTTCATCATTTTGATTACTCAGAGGCTGTGGCAAGGGAAACAAACCATTACAGACAACAAGCCCACACTACAGACTGCTGTCCGTTCCGAGGACTGTGCTGCAGAACTTACAGATGTCTTCAAAGATATCTTTAATACATCACTGAGCCAGGCTGTCGTTCCCACATGCCTCAAAGCCTCCACCATCATTTCTGTACCAAAGAAGTCCTCAACCCTCCCGCTTTAACGAATACTGTCCTGTCACACTCACCTCCATCATTATGAACTGCTTTGAATGGTTAGTCATGCATCAAATCAAAAAATTTCTTCTCCCCAAACTGGATCCATTTCAGTTTGACAACCAGTCAAACCACTCGACCAAATTTCAACTGCCCTTCACTCAGCCCTCACACATCTGGATACTAGTGACTCATGCTGTTCATAGACTTCAGATCAGAATTCAACAAGATCATTCCCCAGCAACTAATTCACAAAACTGGATCTGCTGGGGATCAGCACCTTGCTGGATTTCCTGATAGGATGACAGCACCAGCATTAGAACACTGAAAATGGAGGTTCCCCGTGGATATGTGTTAAGCCCCCTTCTCTTCACTCTGCTGACCAATCACTGCACACCATCACACAGTTCCAACCAATTCATCAAATTTGCAGATGACACAACTGTGGTAGGTCACATCAGCAACTATGATGAGACCTACTACAGGAGTAAAGTTAACCATCTGGTCTAGTGGTGCAGCAACAACAACCTGTCCCTGAATGTGAAAAAGACCAAGGAGATCATCATAGACTTCAGGAGGATTCACTCACTGCATACCCCACTAACCATCAATGGTGCTGCTGTTGAGAGGGTAAGCAGCACCAAGTTCCTGGGTGTGCACATCTCAGAAGAGATCTCCTGGTCAAAAAACACAACATCACTGGTCAATAAAGCCCAACAACTACTCTACTTCCTCTGCAAACTGAGGAGAGCAAGAGCCTCAACCCCCATTATGAGCACTTCTACAGATGCACCGTTGAGAGTATCCTTACCAGCTGCATCAATGTGTGGTATGGCTCCTGCACTGGGTCCTGCCGGTAAAGTTACTACGGCATCTGCTTCTGCATAAAATAAAGCCCTCTGCATTCACCTGTTCCTTCTGAACCCCCACCCCCCCAGACATATGTAACCCACATAAAAATCTGAATCGAAATCTTAAATTCCAATCGGAGCGTGTCCGTGAAGGCATCGCGATGCGTCATGACGCACGCCACGCCGCGAGTCTGCACGTGCCTGTTGTGACCAATCACATTCGGGTGGCACTAATATATGCCTTCCGGGTTGTCGCCTCGAAAAGATGCGGGGGAGAGGCGGTAGCGGATGGAAGCAACAGGTACGTGGGCGAACGCTCTTCGCTGTTTATTATCTTCTTGTCTTTGAATTAATTGTGGATTGCGTTCAACAGTACTTTGATATCGCCGCGGGTAGATGCGTGGGGGCTCGTATGTGACATCGCACGTAGTGAATGGTGAGTTGAGTCTGAATGTCTGTTTGTGTTTGTAACCCGTATCAGTATGCCAGTGCTATTAGCTGATGGGATAGCTAAGGCTGAGGCCTACCACATTACTACTACTCTCACTCTATGTGGCTGTAGTTTTGTTATTAGAGATTGTCATTTATTTTAATTTATTATAATGGTTGGATATGTATTTGTTGTATAGTGGTATTTTCTCATGAACCTTATTGTGTACACTGGAACTAAAGTTAGCTTGGGAAATTTAGATGAATTTTGCTAATAGTGGTCCTGTGATTATAGTGCAGGCTAGTGGTGCCTTGGGGAGACCACAGCGACACCACTACTTTGGATGGCGAGCTAGGCCCAACGAGCCAGAACCCCAGCTACAACTTCCTGCGGTCTGGTAGGAGGCTGCTGTGGCCTACACTCTCCCCCCCTGGTTTTCAGTCCTCTGAATCTCACTTCTGGGATCTCAGTCTTGGGATCTCAGTTCTGATCATCACACTTCCAAGTTCAATCTGTTACAGACTGTCATGCGCATTGGATTTATATCAATCATGAAATAGCAATTTTATGGACATTGTCTGCCGGGGGTTGGAGGAGGTTGCTGCACCATTGTGCAGCTGATATTTTACAAGCTTGAATTATGTTTTATCTTGTCCTGTCTGCAGATTCTGTAAATATTGGTATTTGGTAATTGCACTTTATTTTCACTGTAAATAACAACCGTAATCACAATACCTGTTGTGGTTGTATGTTTATTATACTTCACTCACCTCCCAGAGCCGAATCTGATATCTTCTGAATTAGGTCAACTACTCATAACTAACTCAATTTAGCTTAGCTTATGTACTTGCTACATAAGACAATTAAGTGGCGAGCCAGCCAGGAGGTTGTGTCAAGTATAATATTGCTGTGTACATTCAGTCTCACCATCATCATCGTATTACTATGAACATGGACTTGTTGGAGTCATTAAGTGTTAAAATACCAAATGCGGTGTTGGTCAGTGGCGTCCCCGCATATGAGGTTGAGGAGGTTGAAGATTTTCTTCTCCAGTATGGTGCTATTGAACGCTCCGTGCCAATAAACTCACCCGGTTCTGAGTTTAATAATATGCTCGTCGTTGAGTTTAAAACGGGGTCTGCTTTTGATTTATTGGGTCCGATTCTGCCGTATACATTTAAGCCCTTAGATAATGAATATCATATAAAAAGCTTGTCTAAAATCTATGCGGCTACTGTTGGGTGCACAAAGACTAAGACTTATTTAGCTGACCTAAAACAAGTAGCAAAACTGTCTGGTCGGGATTTTGCTGAAGTTCTCCAAGAACTAATGACCCAAATAAATGGAGCTGTTTCAGAACTGCGCCCAGGAAAACCAGAAGGGCTCAAGCAGGAATGCGCTGCCGCATCTGAGCACACACCGGCTGCCACTCCGGATCAACAAATCCACAACATGGCTATTCCTGTCACTTCTTCAGCTGCCTTACATTCTACAACAACAGAAGGACATTCCATTAGTATGTCTGCAGCTGAGTTGAATCCACCTGAAGTACAGAGGTATGTTGTGGAGCATATAGTAAAGAGCGAAGATGCAACCATACGTTCATCCCGTAAGCTGCGCATGTTTTCTGGGAGACTGCCACATCCACAGCATGAGGTGGACTATGATACATGGCGCTCTGGGGTGGATCTCATCTTAAAGGACCCAGCCATTTCAGAACTACGAAGATCCAGACACATCCTCGATAGTCTTTTACCACCTGCAGCGGACATAATTAAGCACCTTAACCCCGACCTACCAGCAGAGACCTACATTCAATATCTTGATTCTGCTTATGGAATTGTACAGGACGGGGAAGAGCTTTATGTGAAGTTCATGGACACATTGCAAGACTCGGGTGAGAAACCATCTGGCTACCTACAGCGACTTCAGGTGGCCCTGAGTTTAGCTGTCAAGCGGGGAGGAGTCAAGCAGGGTGAAGTGAACAGGCACCTGCTCAGCCAATTCTGTAGGGGATGTTGGGATAGCAACCTTATCTCCGAGCTCCAGCTGAAGCAGAGAAAATCTAACCCACCTTCTTTTGCAGAACTGTTACTCCTATTAAGAACTGAAGAAGACAGAGAAGCTAGCAAAACTCTGAGGATGAAGCAACATCTGGGAACATCAAGACACAGAGTTGCAGCTCAAGCTCAGTTCGCAGTAGAAGAAGGAAAGGGGGTCTGTGCTGCGTTGTCCACTCTCACCCAGCAGATGGCGGAGATACAAAAACAACTTGCCGCCTTAACTGCCTCCCAGTCTCACCAGCCCTGTACTCCTGTTCCAAAGCAGCACCAGAAGCAAAGAACGGATACACAGGGGAATATATCACCTAACCCCAAGCCTGGGTTCTGTTTCAGGTGCGGGGAAGATGGACATATTAGACCACAGTGTGAGAACAGACCCAATCCTGCATTGGTCAATACAAAACGTAAACAGTTCAGTGAAAGGAAACCAAAATGGCAGAAGCGGAATTCATCAACTGGACATTTAAACTAGATACAGTTTCTGTAATGGGACGTACAGGAACTGTGCAGGACCCACATTGTCCCGCAAAGAAGGAAAGGAACAAGGAGGAAATTGTTCACTGTGTAGACCTACACACTCGTCCGAAGGCAACCACAATGTTACCTCATGGGTTAGTTGGGTCAAGGTGCACAACAGAGGTGAACCTAGCAGGCCATCCACAGCAATGCCTGCTTGATACAGGATCACAGGTAACTACAATACCTGTATCCTTTTACAACAATCATCTTTATGAACAACAAATTCAACCACTCCATGATCTCCTTCAAGTGGAAGGTGCTGCGGGTCAAACCATTCCATATCTTGGATACATTGAGATTTCCGTTAAGTTCCCCAGAGATTTTGTTGGTGAAGAATATGAAGTAACAACATTGGCTCTAGTTGTCCCAGACGCACATCCTGACGTCCCTGCTATTGTGCTAATTGGGATGAATACCCTGGAACCACTGTATGAACAGTATCTCAACCAGCATCCGAGCTATCAGCCTAGCACTCACGGGTACAGAGCGGTGTTGAAAACACTACAGCTGTCACACGAGCAGAAGGAGAATGGCAACATTGGAATTGTGAGGCTACTAAGCAAGGCTCCCGTGCGTGTTCCGGCCGGCCGCACTATTGTCATCCAGGGCTCTGCCAAAGTTTCCACCCCATTGTTTAGCCAGAGTGTTCTCCTACAGCATCCTGCTTCCACCTTACCTGGTGGTTTGTGTGTCAGCAGTTGTCTCATCAACTTTCCAGCTCTTTCTCCATACAAGGTTCCCGTGGTTATTACAAATGAGTCGGAGCAAGATACCTTCATTCCACCTCACAGTGTCATTGCAGATTTGGAAACCTACCATTGTATCTTGTCTGAACACCGCGTGACTCATCCTCCAGTCAGGAACACTATCACCAGCCTGAATTTTGATTTTGGTGATTCTCCACTGTCAGCTGAATGGAAGACGCGAGTTATAGGAAAGCTGAATAACATCTCGGAGGTCTTTTCCCATCATGACTTGGATTTTGGATGTACATCAGCTGTCAAACATCATATCCCACTCCATGACAATACACCATTCAAGCAACGTGCTCGGCCAATCCATCCACAAGATTTCGAAGCTGTCCGCCGTCACCTGCGTGAGCTTCTGGAAGCCGGCATTATAAGGGAATCATCGTCTCCCTTTGCTTCGCCTATCGTGGTGGTCAGGAAGAAGAATGGTGAGGTTCGACTGTGCATAGACTACCGGAAACTAAATCTCCAAACCATCAAGGATGCATACCCCTTACCTAATTTGGAAGAATCATTTTCAGCACTCACTGGTTCTAAGTGGTTTTCAGTACTTGATCTGAAGTCCGGTTACTACCAGATCCAGATGGAGGAGGAAGACAAGGCAAAGACTGCTTTTGTGACTCCTCTTGGGTTCTGGGAGTTTAACCAAATGCCTCAAGGTGTCACCAACGCCCCAAGCACATTTCAGCGCTTGATGGAGCGATGCATGGGGGATCTCCACCTAAAGGAAGTGCTCGTTTTCCTCGATGACTTAATCATCTATTCCGACACTCTTGAGGAACCCGAACGAAGGCTGCTGAGAGTCCTGAACCGGTTGAAGGAATATGGGCTGAAACTGGCACCGGAGAAGTGTCGATTCTTCCAAAAATCTGTTAAATACTTGGGTCATATTGTCTCTGAGGAAGGAGTTCAAACAGATCCAGAGAAGATAGAGACCGTCAAGGCATGGCCGGTTCCACAAACTCTGAAACAATTGAGATCTTTTCTGGGCTTCGCTGGCTATTACCGCCGGTTTATAAAAGACTATTCCGTCATTGCCAAGCCACTCAATGACCTGACTCGTGGATATTCTCCGGTTCAAAGATCAAAGACCCTGCAAGCTCGCAAGACGTCCACCTACAGGCCAAATCAACCCTTCGGTGAGAGGTGGAATACCAACTGTCAAGTTGCATTTGAAACATTGATTGAGAAGCTTACAACTGCCCCGGTCCTTGGGTTTGCAGACCCGTCTCGCCCATACATCCTGCACACCGATGCGAGTGTGACTGGACTTGGAGCTGTGTTGTATCAGGAGCAAGAGGGGAAAATCCGGGTCATAGCCTATGCTAGCCGCGGCTTGTCGCAGAGTGAGAGCCGTTATGCAGCCCACAAGTTGGAATTCCTCGCCCTTAAATGGAGTGTGACCGAGAAATTCCAAGATTACCTGTACGGAGCAGATTTTACAGTGGTCACGGACAGTAATCCACTGACTTACGTCTTGACAACGGCTAAACTGGACGCTACTGGGCACCGTTGGTTGGCTGCATTGTCAGCGTACTCCTTTAAACTCCTGTACAGGGCCGGCAAACAAAATTGCGATGCTGATGCGCTCTCGCGACGACCCTACCCCTGCTCCAATGATGAAGTTCCTAATGACCATGAACTTATCCGGCAGTTCATCTCTCAACACACAGCTGATTCTGATGTTCTTCCAGAAGAGATTGTGAAGGCAATCTGCCAAAGTCATCTAGTCAGAGGCACACGGCCGGGTGACTGCGGTAAGGTTGGCCTCACGCTTGTCGAGTTTTTGTCAGTTAAAGTGGATACCATCTCTGACAGTTACTGTTCCGAGGACCTTCTTCCACTGCCTGTCGTTTCTACTCTTAACATCAAAGAGAAACAACACACAGATCCCTGTATTCGAGAGCTTATTCACCAGCTTGAGACGGGAGAGAGGATTCCACCAACAGCCAGAGCTGAGCTCTCTGAACTTCCGTTCCTGCTCAGAGAATGGTCCAGGTTGGAGTTGGTGGATGGAGTTCTGTACAGGAGGAGACGGGACAATGAAGACCTTTCATACCAGCTTGTCCTTCCAGAAGAGCTTCGACCATCAGTCCTGAAAAGTCTCCATGAGGATATGGGCCATATGGGGATTGAGCGTACACTCGACCTTGTCCGCACGAGATTCTACTGGCCCAAAATGGCAAAGGATGTTGAGCAGAAGATCAAGACTTGTGGCCGCTGTGTGTGCCGAAAAGCCTTGCCAGAAAAAGCTGCTCCACTTGTCAGCATAAAAACATCGCGACCACTTGAGCTCTTGTGTATGGATTTCCTTACGCTTGAACCTGATGCTAGTGGCACTCGTGATATCTTAGTCCTGACTGACCATTTCACTAAATTCGCTGTTGCCATTCCAACACCCAATCAAAAGGCAAGAACTGTGGCGAAGTGTCTATGGGAGAATTATATCGTTTACTATGGCATTCCTGAGCGAATTCATACCGACCAAGGGCGGGATTTTGAGTCGAGACTAATAAAAGAATTGTGTGAGTTTGCAGGCATTCGGAAGAGCCGTACAACCCCTTACCATCCAAGGGGAAATCCAGTGGAGCGATTTAATAGAACGTTGCTGGCAATGTTGGGGACTTTGGAAACAAAGCAAAAAATGAGGTGGAAAGAGCATGTGAAACCGCTGGTTCACGCCTATAACTGCACCAGGAACGAGGTTACAGGGTTTACTCCTTACGAACTCATGTTCGGTAGAACACCTCGTTTGCCTGTGGACCTGGTGTTCAATTTGCCACTGCGGGAGTCTAAGCAAAAGAGTCACTCACAGTACATTAAATCACTCAAATCAAGATTGGAGGAAAGTTTCAGCATTGCCTCCAGGAACGCTACAAAGGCTGCCGATCGAAATAAAGCACGCTTTGACAACCGTGTGATACCATCAGCACTGGAACCAGGTGATCGTGTGCTTGTGAGGAATGTCCGCCTTCGAGGGAAGCATAAACTTTCAGATAAATGGGAGGAAGAAGTTTATGTGGTTGTCCATCGGGCTGGGGATCTCCCGGTCTATAAGGTAAAAAACTGAGAACAGCGATGGACCTATGCGGACCCTTCACCGCGACCTCCTCCTACCATGCGGCTTCCTCACGGACAGTGAGGTTAACTTGGAATCACCAGAGCAATCACTTCCTCACAGACCAAGAACTCGGCAGCAGAGCCCGGATTTAAATTCCTTCCCAGAACCTCTGGTTGAGGATGAGGATACAGGAAGCTTGGTTTCATTATATGTTAATCCTCCAACGTTGCACTTCACTGTGGAAAAACAGAATCATTTTCCAGATTCATCTGATGGTGGGAGCCTAGAACCACTGATTTTGGATCCCTCAGTTGAAGTGGAAGTGCAAGGAGAATCAGCCTCTGTGTCCAGTGTTCTTCCTCCTGCAGTAGAGTCTGGCGGTGAGCAATCTGGCTCTGATGTGGAAGACATCCTACTTGAACTTGTTGAGAGTCACTCTGAAAACAGAAATAGTTTACCTGAAAACTTACCTGGAAATGGAGACATACTTGTCAACATTCCTGTCGTTGCTGTTGAGGATTCTCCTGAAGAGTCCAGTGTTATTGAGCAGGACACTGACATAGGTGACGGGTTAAGACGTTCACAACGACAAAGAGCACCGCCTGACCGACTTCACTATTTCACTCGTGGCAATCCTTTGATTTCCGTTGTCCAAACGATGTTGCATAGTCTTTCCAATGCATTGGGCCATAATGCTAGCCGTCCTTCGTCTGTTCACGTTGTCTAGCGTTTAACATGCGACGGGACGTGCATGGGTTAAGGCGGGGAGGATGTAACCCATATAAAAATCTGAATCGAAATCTTAAATTCCAATCGGAGCGTGTCCGTGAAGGCATCGCGATGCGTCATGACGCACGCCACGCCGCGAGTCTGCACGTGCCTGTTGTGACCAATCACATTCGGGTGGCACTAATATATGCCTTCCGGGTTGTCGCCTCGAAAAGATGCGGGGGAGAGGCGGTAGCGGATGGAAGCAACAGGTACGTGGGCGAACGCTCTTCGCTGTTTATTATCTTCTTGTCTTTGAATTAATTGTGGATTGCGTTCAACAGTACTTTGATATCGCCGCGGGTAGATGCGTGGGGGCTCGTATGTGACATCGCACGTAGTGAATGGTGAGTTGAGTCTGAATGTCTGTTTGTGTTTGTAACCCGTATCAGTATGCCAGTGCTATTAGCTGATGGGATAGCTAAGGCTGAGGCCTACCACATTACTACTACTCTCACTCTATGTGGCTGTAGTTTTGTTATTAGAGATTGTCATTTATTTTAATTTATTATAATGGTTGGATATGTATTTGTTGTATAGTGGTATTTTCTCATGAACCTTATTGTGTACACTGGAACTAAAGTTAGCTTGGGAAATTTAGATGAATTTTGCTAATAGTGGTCCTGTGATTATAGTGCAGGCTAGTGGTGCCTTGGGGAGACCACAGCGACACCACTACTTTGGATGGCGAGCTAGGCCCAACGAGCCAGAACCCCAGCTACAACTTCCTGCGGTCTGGTAGGAGGCTGCTGTGGCCTACACTCTCCCCCCCTGGTTTTCAGTCCTCTGAATCTCACTTCTGGGATCTCAGTCTTGGGATCTCAGTTCTGATCATCACACTTCCAAGTTCAATCTGTTACAGACTGTCATGCGCATTGGATTTATATCAATCATGAAATAGCAATTTTATGGACATTGTCTGCCGGGGGTTGGAGGAGGTTGCTGCACCATTGTGCAGCTGATATTTTACAAGCTTGAATTATGTTTTATCTTGTCCTGTCTGCAGATTCTGTAAATATTGGTATTTGGTAATTGCACTTTATTTTCACTGTAAATAACAACCGTAATCACAATACCTGTTGTGGTTGTATGTTTATTATACTTCACTCACCTCCCAGAGCCGAATCTGATATCTTCTGAATTAGGTCAACTACTCATAACTAACTCAATTTAGCTTACCTTATGTACTTGCTACACATACAAAACTCTGAACCTCCAACATCGCCCTTTCAGTGACTCCCCTACCCCACTTGCACACGAGGTTCTTGCCCTTTTTCTCTTTATGTTGTTTCGTGTACACTGAGGGCCGTGAGAGCACTGCAATTTCAAATTCCTGTGTATGAGCTGTACATATGGTTTTTGATGATAAAGCTGACTTTGACTTTGATTACATGCTGCATCTTGTCCTGCACAGAAACTGAACATTTAACAATATTTCCTGAAAACCTCCTTTTGTTTAATACTTTTTTGATAACATTCACTTTTACAGTAACGGATTACACAGCACTGGACAATAAATTTCATTACATTAAATGTCTTTCTGAAAGTGCTGTACCTATGTTAAAGAAGCAATTCATCCACTGTTGTCATCTTAAGTGCAGAACAGCAACTTAAACTCTCACATAGGATGATTATCTTGTTAACAGAGTCATATGCATTAAAGATGCATACGACTCTGGGTACTGCAGCTTCTATTAAAAAGCTATTCATTACTAATCAAAGGAAATATGACCACAAGTTTGTTTTCAGCACTGTTGCCAAGCTGACAAAAAGTCACAAGTTTTCCTTTTACCTTAACTAGCAATGACTTTATGATTTTCTTCACAAATACATTTTTAACCCTTGGAGAAAACATTATTCACAACTGTCCCACAGAGCTATCATAAGCATAGCAACTTAAATAACCGCTGATATTTACTGACTCCTTCTCTCTTTATGTTAAGAAAGTTCAAAAAATTTCTTCCTCCAAAATGTCAATTTGCCTTTTAGACACCATTTCTAAAAGACTGCTCAAAGAAGTTCACCATTAATAAATGTTTCAAATTTTAATACAAATAATCTCTCTTTATTAATCGGTTTAATACCACATGCTTTTAAGGTAGAAATAATTACACCATTACTTAGAAAGCTCATACTTAGTCCAGCTATCTTAACAAATCATACACTGATTTCTAACCTTTCTCCTATTTCAAAAATGCTTGAAAGAGTAGCTGTCAAACAAGGAAATGATGATTTTCAAAAGAATGCTTTGTTTAAAGAGTTTCAGTATCATGGTCTGTGTGCAACAGGTAGGAATGGAAGACCCAATTGCAGGACTGAAGACTCAACTTTATTTATTGGACAGCAAAAAGACCTGCAAACCAACTAGACTGGGGACCATAACAAGGCTTAACAGGCAGACAGAACAGGCAGCTGGGTATGAGGTTACGACGTGACAAAAAGCAAGGAAAACACAGGGCTTTAATAAACACTGGAGCAATCAGGGACTGGGAGATAGGAGGGAAACACAGCTGGGACAAATCAGACCTAACGAGACAAGGGAAACAAAACCAGACACACTGCACACAAGTCAGGGACTATCAAAATAAAACAGCAAACACATGACAGGCACAGAGGCATTGATTTGATACTGAACAAAGGGAACACAGACACAAAACCTAAGGACTAGAAATCACAGAACAAAGAACTACTAGAGCTAGAAATACAGAACCATAAACCAAAAGACTAGTAACAATAAACCATGATGAAATCAATGCTCAATAATAATACAAAACTCAAAACAGTGGGTCACCGATCCAGGAAAGTGACATTCAGTCAGGGTTTATAATGTATTTTAGCACAGAAACAGCTCTCGTTAGGACCTTCTTAAGTCTCTGAGAGTGGTTGTTCGCGCTTGTTCTGCTCAGTGCAGCAGAAGTGGTATTGCTGCCCAGATTAGTGCATGCAAGGTAGTGATGTCAGTTCTCCTTCTTATGTATAGCATGAAATGCTGTTTACATGCTATCTGGAGCATACACACACACACAGGCAGATTATACTGCCTAGCTTGCATACACATAGATACGCATACACACCACTGACAAAATGACAAAGTCATAAGAAACTGAAATGATAGAACACCTGTCAGACATGACAAGGGTTGGTAGAATCGGGTTTAATTTTGACTCTGCCATATGTACATGCTGTTAGGTGATGGCAGAAATTCACACATAAAATATCACACATAAAAATTAAATATCAATTAAAATTAATCTGTGAAGTATGTCTGTTTCATAGACTGCCATAAGAAATCCTTAATATCAGTCATAACTAAGTTGACGGTTCCCAAAATTTTTTGTTACCAAGCTAAAGTTAACTAGTCTGGATATTAAAGCTTTACCAACAGACCCATAAAACTGCTCTTAAGCTTGAGAAGAGGAAGATTGTCAAAGATGGTCTGTCTGCTGGCCTGTGTAAAGTTAATCCATTTTTTATGAGATTACAATACTGGTAGCTCAATCAGCATGCAGTACAGCATGCAGGAATGCAGGCTGCTGATCATGCTGCTATTTCTGCTTTTGTGATGCATCTAAAGCTGGCTTTCTAAAGAACACTATATGCTGTATTTACGTCTGTGTCAGTATTGACTGATAACGTGTTCAAGCGTATTAAATCCAGTGACAGTTCCTGAGGTCAAGGGTTGGAGAATTCACTGCATCCTTGTCAGAGTGGATGATAACCATTTTAAAACTAAAATGTTCAAACAGTATGTTGGCATGCAAGTGTTGTGGATAGGTTTTTTTGAACAAAGCAATGCCATGAACAACATCAAGGAATGTTTGCAAGCTAAAGAGAAATCAAGTCGGACTTACTTTTTGGTGTAGGGGTAGTTTTATCTAAAGAACTTCTCTACCCTGCTGTACTGTTTAAGAAGTCAGTATATGTTGCTTTAATAGACTCCCATTAAAGGCAGAGCAGTTTCATTCAAAGTAAGTGCTAAAATACTGCGGGACAAGTGTGCCAAAAAGACTTCTGGAGATATAGTGAAAAGGAATCTGTCATTTTTTTTCTGAAAGACCTTCATTGGATGCACACGATTTGTTCTGGTTACAGATGCTAATTGCATTTTAATGTGTCATTAAAAATAAACCCATAGATCAAATGGTAGGATAGTAATTGGGGTTTAGAGACTTAGTGGCCCCTTAGGATACATAATCTGACTTTCAGAAGTAAGGATGGAGGGTTCTTAACAGTGCTGGATTTCAGGACAAACACTGATAAAAGACTAGCTTTTTTGTCTAACCACAGTATATCTAGTCAGGTGCTATTCAGCTCAGAGGCCCCAGCTTATGAAGGCAAGACATGATGCAAGCATGGAGGGGATGCAGGATCCTCTGTGACTAAATGCAGACAATAAGAATGCTTCCACTAGAGGAGGTGAGCCAAAATTGTAGGAGCTTTGGGTTAAAATATGAATGCAATCTGTTAAACCAACAGAGCATGTGCAGGTTAAGCTGGGCAGTATAAGCTCTGCGTGTGTGTGTGTACATGTTTGGACATCTTTCTGAGGACAGAAAATTGGCATGCTACTATGTTTGTGGGGACCATCTGTCACTTATGGGGACAAAGTGCCCGTGTTTGAAGGCAACGAGGCTTAAAATGTGGTTTTATTGTCAGGTTTACAATTAGGTTATGGTTAGGTTTAGGAAGTGAGGACTGAGCCTGTCTCTAGCCGGAGACAGGAAGGGCACTGTCCGTGCCCCCAACGGGTTGCCCTGTCCGACCCTGGAAAAAGTTCTGGGAAGAGTTCTTCCCTCGGCAGACCGTGGTCCACTGTGAGGCGCTCTTCTCTTCCTGATGAGCCCTGTTTTTTCGTCAGTTTTTGTATTGTGTTGTTTCTTGTTTGTGTAGACTTTAGGGTGAGGGCTAGGGTTAGGATTAGGCATTCATTTCTGATGGTTAGGGTAAGCAGCTAGGAAAAGCATTATGTCAATGACATGTCTTCACTAATATATGAAAATGAGTGTGTGTGTGTGTGTGTGTGTGTGCGCGCTGGTGATGCAGGACAGAACTAATTCTGTTCACTGCACTGTCAGACTTGCTTGCTTCAGTATCAAAGAGATCTACAGGTAACCACTGATTAGGTACAAAGTAGAGATGGCACAATACCTCTTTTTTATGTCTGATACCGATACCGATATCATAAATTTGGATATCTGCCGACACCGATATAAATCCGATATAGCGTATTTCATAATCAATAAAATGTTTTTTTAAATATCTTGCTGCATTTTGTATAAGTTCATACTCAAGTTTAAAAAACAAAACAAAACAAAAGCTATTCTGTTATACTTGCATGCAAAAAATACACTGCACCCAAAATATTTCATAGTTCAGCAATACTGATCAATCTAATAAACTTAAACCTACACCATCCTCCCTATTCTGGTATTTTAAAGAGTACTTAGTGGAAATATTAAACATCGTAACTAATAGGGTTGCCAACTCCCAGCAAAAAAAAGAAAAGAAAAGGGAACCACCCCCCACCCTCATAATGCTTAATTGACATAATCGACTTTAATTTAAAGCACGTGTAAAAAAAAAAAAAAAAAAATGCACAGAAGTCAATAATTTTTCTATCCATCCATCCATCCATCTTCATCCGCTTTATCCGAGGCCGGGTCGCGGGGGCAGTAGCCTAAGCAGGGAAGCCCAGACCTCCCTCTCCCCAGCCACCTCCTCCAGCTTATCCGGGGGAACACCAAGGCGCTCCCAGGCTGGCCGAGAGATGTAATCTCTCCAGCGTGTCCTGGGTCTGCCCCGGGGCCTCCTCCCGGTGGGACATACCCGGAACACCTCACCCAGGAGGCGCCCAGGAGGCATCCTTGTCAGATGCCCGAACCACCTCAACTGGCTCCTTTCGATGTGGAGGAGCAGCGGCTCTACTCTGAGCCCCTCCCGGATGGCTGAACTTCTCACCCTATCTCTAAGGGAGAGGCCAGCCACCCTTCGGAGGAAGCTCATTTCTGCCGCTTGTATCCGCGATCTCGTTCTTTCGGTCACTACCCACAGCTCGTGGCCATAGGTGAGGGTAGGGACGTAGATCGACCGGTAAATTGAGAGCTTCGCTTTTACACTTAGCTCCCTCTTCACCACGACGGACCGGTGCAGCGTCCGCATCACTGCAGCCACAGCACCAATCCGTCTGTCGATCTCCAGCTCCCTTCTCCCATCACTCGCGAACAAGACCCCGAGATACTTGAACTCCTCCACTTGAGGCAGGAACTCTTCCCCGACCCGGAGTGGGCACTCCACCCTTTTCCGGCTGAGAACCATGGCCTCAGATTTGGAGGTGCTGATCCTCATTCCCGCTGCTTCACACTCGGCTGCGAACCGTTCCAGTGCGAGCTGGAGGCCCTCACCCGATGAAGCCAACAGAACCACATCATCCGCAAAAAGCAGAGATGAGATTCTGAGGCCACCGAAGTGAAAGCCCTCCGCCACTTGGCTGCGCCTAGAATTCCTGTCCATAAAAATTATGAACAGAACCGGTGACAAAGGGCAGCCCTGGCAGAGCCCATCACCCACCGGAAACGAGTCCGACTTATTGCCGGCAATGTGAACCAAGCTCTTGCAACGGTTGTATAGGGATCGAATGGCCCGTAGCAATGGGCCAGACACCCCATACTCCCGCAACACCTCCCACAGGACACCCCGAAGGACACGGTCGAATGCCTTCTCCAAGTCCACAAAACACATGTAGACTGGTTGGGCAAACTCCCATGCACCCTCAAGTATCCTTGAGAGGATAAAGAGCTGGTCCAGTGTTCCGCGACCAGGACGAAAACCGCATTGTTCCTCCTGTATCCGAGGTTCGACTAGCGGACGAACTCTCCTTTCCAGCACCCTGGCATAGACTTTCCCAGGGAGGCTGAGGAGTGTGATCCCCCTGTAGTTGGAACACACCCTCAGGTCTCCCTTCTTAAAGATGGGGACCACCACCCCGGTCTGCCAGTCCAGGGGTACTGCCCCTGATCTCCACGCAACATTGCAGAGGCGTGTCAACCAAGACAGCCCCACAACGTCCAGAGCCTTCAGGAACTCGGGGCGGACCTCATCAACAACAGGGGCTCTGCCACCAAGCAGTTGTTAAACTGCCTCAGTGACCTCGCCCCCGGAAATTGGCGGGTCATTCCCCTCATCCCCAGACTCTGCTTCCTCCTCGGAAGACGTGTCAGTGGGATTAAGGAGGTCCTCGAAGTATTCCTTCCACCGCCTGACAATTTTCTCAGTCGACGTCAGCAGCGCTCCTCCAGCACTATACACAGTGCAGGTAGAGCACCGCTTTCCCCTCCTGAGACGCCTGACGGTTTGCCAGAATCTCTTCGAGGCAGTCCGAAAGTCTTTTTCCATGGCTTCTCCGAACTCCTCCCACACCCGAGTTTTTGCTTCAGCCACTGCCCGAGCCGCATTCCACTTGGCCTGTCGATACCTGTCGGCTGCCTCCGGAGTCCCACAGGCTAACCAAGCCCGATAGGACTCCTTCTTCAGCCTGGTGGCTCCCTTCACCTCTGGTGTCCACCATTTGGTTCGGGGATTACCACCACGGCAGGCACCAACCACCTTGCGACCGCAGCTCAATGCAGCAGCTTCGGCGATGGAGACGCTGAACATGGTCCATTCGGACTCAATGTCCCCAGTCTCCCTCGGAATGCTGTGGAAGCTCTGCCGGAGGTGTGCGTTGAAGATCTCGCGGACTGGGGCCTCTACTAGATGTTCCCAGCACACCCTCACTACACGTTTAGGTGCACCGGGTCTGTCCAGCGTCCTCCCCCGCCACCTGATCCAACTCACTACCAGGTGGTGATCAGTTGACAGCTCAGCCCCTCTCTTTACCCGAGTGTCCAGAACATATGGTCGCAGGTCTGGTGATACGATTACAAAATCGATCATCGACCTGCGGCCTAGAGCGTCCTGGTGCCACGTGCACTTATGGACACTCTTATGTTCGAACAAGGTGTTTGTTATGGCCAAACTGTGATTTGCACAGAAGTCCAATAACAAAACACCACTCGGGTTCAGATCAGGGAGGCCGTTCCTCCCGATCACGCCCCTCCAGGTCTCGCTGTCGTTACTCACGTGAGCATTGAAGTCTCCCAGCAGGACAACAGAGTCTCCAGGTGGGGCACCTTCCAGCACCCCCCCCCCCCGGGACTCTAAGAAGGCTGGGTACTCTGAACTGCCACTCGGCGCATAAGCACAGATGACAGTCAGGACCCGTTCCCCGGCCCTGAGGCGCAGGGAACAAACCCTCTCATCCACCGGGAAAAACCCCAACATACCGGCAGCAAGCCGAGGGGATATTAGAATACCCACCCCAGCCCGCCGCCTCTCACCAGGGGCAACTCCAGACTGAGACAGAGTCCAGCCCCTCTCCAGGAGACTTGTTCCAGAGCCCGAGCCATGCATAGAGGTGAGCCCGACTATATCTAGCCGGTACTTCTCAACCTCACGCACTAACTCAGGCTCCTTCCCCACCAGAGAGGTGACATTCCATGTCCCTATTGCCAGTCTTGGCAGCCGGGGATCAGTCCGCCAGGGCCTCCGCTCCTGGCCGCCGCCCGGCACACAATGCACCCGACCCCTATGGCGCCTCCTGCTGGTGGTGGCCTGCGGGAGGATGGGCCCATGTCTCCTCTTCGGGCTGTGCCCGGCCAGGCCCCATGGACTAAGGCCCGGCCACCAGACGCTCGCCTTCGGGCACCCTCCCCGGGCCTCGCTCCAGGGCGAGGCCCCGGTAACCCTATCCCGGGCAGGGTAAACTGTTCCCTCGATGTTCTCTTCATAAGGGTCTTCTGAATCGCTCTTTGTCTGGTCCCTCACCCAGGACCAATTTGCCATGGGAAACCCTACCAGGGGGCAAAAGCAATAATTACAATAATTAAATAGATTGAACATCTTTCTTCAACAGAATTGCAAAGGAAAAAGTACTGTAGCTTTCTAGGTTATAAATTTGACTTAATAGTTACTATATACAATAATGGATTTCAATACATTTTACATCAAATGAAAACTTTGGTTGTAAGATTCAGGTGCAAAGTGGGCGATAAACAAACAAGAGAGACGGAGTCGCAACAGAAAAGCCGAACAGCTGATCGTTGATCAGTTTCATGATTGAAGTAGCAACAAGAGAGGGAGGGAGAGAGAAAAGGCAGTCGCTCCATATATCGGTTGTTAAGCTTAACGTGGGAATGCTTTACAAACATTCAGAGTGTAAACTTACACACTTGCTTTACTTCTCTGGGATAGTTTTTTTCCGAGATGAAATGCCGCTTTGGAAGCACGTAGCGAGGCTCCAAATGCTCAACCAGACCGCCGACAGGTCTCGCACGCTACAGCCGCTCTATCACGAGACGCATACTGCTCCGACGAGCTAAGGTCATGACCTGGGTTACACTATGTTTTGTGAGGTACTTTTGTGACATTTAATGGATCGGATTACATTTTTTATTTCTCTCTGATATCCGATCCGGTAATTTAGGTCAGTATCGGACCGATACCGATATGTAATATCAGATCGGTCCATCTCTAGTACAAAGTAATAGTTATACTATCTGATTTTGAAAAGAACCATGAGAGCTAAAACATAGTCATGACCTCTGACCTTTTTAACATTTTCAAGCAAACATACATGTTGGGGGTGTCCAAATTCATGGGCTGCATCCTCCTGAGTCCGCATTTGTAGGCCGATTACGTCATAGCGACGCAATGAAGGCTGTCCAAATTCGTAGACTCCTCTGAATGCAGCCGACAAATGCGTCCTCCTTTTCCCCGAATTTGAAGGATGGGTCGGGTGTGTCCTTCGTGGCCCACCATATCCCAGAATTCATAGCACGGCTCAGCCAATTCCAGTTTTCAACAATGGCGGGCGCTACTAAGTTTTTAATATTACTCTTATTACTCTTTCTGGGTCACAAAATTAACTTTTAACATATTTTCAGGCGAGAATGTAGCTGTGTAAACTTCAAATATCTGCTCGGTTTATCAAGATATCACATATTTGCAAAAGTGCTCCGACGTTTTTGGAGACGTCTGTTACCAACAGCTCGATAGCTAGCCGGGAGCTCGAGGGTCACTAGAGCCGCCGAGAACGGCGAACTCCCGGCACATCATTTTCAGATCACCGCAGACTTTTGCTACTCAGGTTAAACGTAATATATAAGTCACTTAGATAACCTAAAAATGTTATTGTTTGGCTTTTTTCAGTGTTTTATTTGTTCGTGAGTAAATCGGTTTGGCTGAGATTAAAGTTATTAGATTAGATTAGATAAAATAAAACGTTATTAATCCCCCGGGTGGTTTTCACACAGCTGAATAAACGTCAAACAGAAAACTGATTAAACAGAAGTTTGAGTTGGTCGAGAATTTACACCAGTGTCCTGTTATATTTTAGATAGCAAGGAGCAGACAGCCGAGTTTATTAAACTCCACCGAGACAGGGGTGACGCTAATCTGAAGGCTAGACTATCCAATTTCACAGCCATTTACTTCCGGCCTACCCGACCTCCAACAAATTTCCCACGTGTGGGACTAATAAAGGTTATCTTATAAAGGTTATCTTATCTTCTGAGGACCCGGCCCACGTAGACCGCAAAGGCCAGGTCCTGAGGAGGATGCAGCCCATGAATTTGGACTCGACTGTTATGATACTGTCACAAACTCATATTCTATATATCATCAATTAATGACTAGGCTTGGTTTAATCTCAAGGCCTTCTCCCTTGTACTTATATTTGAGTCTGATACCTGAGTTCGAATAACTCTATTTGCCCTGTTAAATATGTTACATGTTAACACTGTAATAATGTTATTTTGCCAACAAGCGGCTGGACTAACCCAGAATTCATCACCCAGCTCATCTAATGGATGAAATTACTATTAGAAAGGAATTAACAAGTAGCTGGAAAAGACACTTCAGTTTTTCACAGCTGTTGATGGAGTGTGTTGTTCACTCTAATCAGAAGGTCAGTGATTTGATCCTTGGTTTCTCCTGTTCATATCCAAGAGAATTCTTACGCGAAATATCCCCAAATTGCTCCTGATGCATCAACCAAAGTTTGAGTGTGTATGACAGTTCAAAAAAGGACTTAAAGGCATACTAAAATAATGAATTGGTTAATGTGGTGTAGCAAACGTGTTTTGAGTGTTTAGTTCAGAGTACCAAAGAACTAATATCAGTCAGTTTGTTTTTTTAGATAAAGCAATCAAAAACATAATCAGAAATGAATGGAATGAATACAAACATGCTCTGTGTCCAGTATACATGTGAACAGACAATTCTTTTTTAAAGTTACGGAAATATAACTTTACACTTTGACAGTATCTAAGTCTGATGTCACAGTCACATTATTTGCCTGACAAAGAAAACAAAAGATATGTATGAGTCAGCTGCAGCTGAGTACTGACTAAACAGAGTATTCCTTAAAGAAACTCCCACAGAAAAGCATGTAAACTGAACAGAATGTATGCAGTACTTTCAGACACCATACACAAGTGTTCACAAACAGACATACATAATCAAACAATCCCGTATAGAGAAGAATATATTTTTTCTATTGCTGGAAAGGTGGAAGATAAGCTTCTGAAATCTTCCCGTCAGACGTGGCTGCCCTGATCTGTTGTTTTAACAGAATTAGGAGGATCTGAGGTGGATTATTGTTGGGGCTGAACCAACACTGTGTAGGACTGCTGGGCTGTACTTAGATGTTCCATGCATTTTATACTGTTGTCAGAGTGATGTGACAGGGTATGAAAGGCTTTTCTGTGCACACAGGCTGAGATGTGGGGAGGAGGAATGCAGCTTGCTATTGAACTCTGCTGGAGACACAATGATTAAGGAAAAGACATATTACTATTCGCCCTATGAATCCGGGATTAAATAAATTCCAAACTGATTACATTTTGGCAAGAGAAACTTTTTCACCGAAAACTCAATTCAATTCAATTCAATTCAATTTTATTTATATAGCGCCAAATCACAACAAAAGTCGCCTCAAGGCGCTTTATATTGTACAGTAGATAGCACAATAATAAATACAGAGAAAAGCCCAACAATCATATGACCCCCTATGAGCAAGCACTTTGGCGACAGTGGGAAGGAAAAACTCCCTTTTAACAGGAAGAAACCTCCGGCAGAACCAGGCTCAGGGAGGGGCGGCCATCTGCTGCGACCGGTTGGGGTGAAGAAGGAAAACAGGATAAAGACATGCTGTGGAAGAGAGACAGAGATTAATAACAGATATGATTCGATGCAGAGAGGTCTATTAACACATAGTGAGTGAGAAAGGTGAGTGGAAGGGAAAAACTCAATGCATCATGGGAATCCCCGGCAGCCTACGTCTATTGCAGCATAACTAAGGGAGGATTCAGGGTCACCTGGTCCAGCCCTAACTATATGCTTTAGCGAAAAGGAAAGTTTTAAGCCTAATCTTGAAAGTAGAGATAGTGTCTGTCTCCCGAATCCAAACTGGAAGCTGGTTCCACAGAAGAGGGGCCTGAAAACTGAAGGCTCTGCCTCCCATTCTACTTTTAAATACTCTAGGAACAACAAGTAGGCCTGCAGTGCAAGAGCGAAGTGCTCTAATGGGGTGATATGGTACTACAAGGTCATTAAGATAAGATGGGGCCTGATTATTTAAGACTTTGTATGTGAGGAGCAGGATTTTGAATTCAATTCTGGATTTAACAGGAAGCCAATGAAGGGAAGCCAAAACAGGAGAAATATGCTCTCTCTTTCTAGTCCCTGTCAGTACCCTTGCTGCAGCATTTTGGATCAGCTGAAGGCTTTTCAGTGAGTTTTTAGGACATCCTGATAATAAAGAATTACAGTAGTCCAGCCTGGAAGTAATAAATGCATGAACTAGTTTTTCAGCATCACTCTGAGACAGGATATTTCTAATTTTAGAGATGTTGCGCAAATGGAAGAAAGCAGTCTTACATATTTGTTTAATATGTGCATTGAAGGACATGTCCTGGTCAAAAATGACTCCAAGGTTCCTCACAGTGTTACTGGAGGCCGAGGTAATGCCATCCAGAGTAAGAATCTGCTTAGATACCATAGTTCTAAGATTTTCAGGGCCGAGTACAATAACCTCAGTTTTATCTGAATTAAGAAGCAGAAAGTTAGCGGCCATCCAGGTCTTTATGTCTTTAAGACATTCCTGCAGTTTCACTAATTGGTGTGTGTTACCTGGCTTCATGGATAGATAGAGCTGCGTGTCATCTGCATAGCAGTGAAAATTTATGCTATGTCTTCTAATGATGCTGCCTAAGGGAAGCATGTATAATGTAAATAGAGTTGGTCCTAGCACTGAACCCTGTGGAACACCATATTTAACCTTAGTGTGTGAAGAGGACTCTCCATTTACTTGAACAAATTGGAGTCTATTAGATAGATATGATACAAACCACTGCAGTGCAGTACCTGTAATACCTACAGCATGTTCTAATCGCTCTAATAGGATATTATGGTCAACAGTATCAAACGCAGCACTGAGGTCTAGCAGGACAAGCACAGAGATGAGTCCACTGTCAGAGGCCATAAGAAGATCATTTGTAACCTTCACTAAAGCTGTTTCTGTGCTGTGATGGGCTCTGAAACCTGACTGAAACTCTTCAAATAAGCCATTCCTCTGCAGATGATCTGTTAGCTGTTTGACAACTACTCTTTCAAGGATTTTTGATATGAAAGGAAGGTTGGAGATTGGCCTATAATTAGCTAAGACAGCTGGGTCTAGAGATGGCTTTTTAAGTAAAGGTTTAACTACAGCCAGCTTGAAGGCCTGTGGTACATAGCCGATTATTAGAGAGAGGTTGATCATATTTAAGATCGAAGAATTAATTAATGGCAGGACTTCTTTGAGCAGTTTTGTAGGAATGGGGTCTAAAAGACACGTTGATGGTTTGGAGGAAGTAATTATTGAAGTTAACTCAGAAAGATCAATTGGAGAAAAAGAGTCTAACTTAACACCGATGGTACTAAAAGTAGCTGTAGATAATATTACATCTGTGGGATGATTATTGGTAATTTTTTCTCTAATGATAAAAATTTTATTTGTGAAGAAGTTCATGAAGTCATTACTAGTTAACGTTAAAGGGATTGTTGGCTCAGTAGAGCTCTGACTTTTTGTCAGCCTGGCTACAGTGCTGAAGAGAAACCTGGGGTTGTTCTTATTTTCTTCAATCAGTGACGAATAGTAAGATGTTCTGGCTTTGCGGAGGGCTTTCTTATAAAGCAGCAAACTATTTCTCCAGGCTAAATGATGATCCTCTAAATTTGTGACACGCCATTTCCTCTCCAGCTTACGAGTTATCTGCTTTAGGCTACGTGTTTGAGAATTATACCACGGAGTCAGGTACTTCGGATTTGAGGCTTTAGTTTTCACAGGAGCTACAGTATCCAGAGTCGTACGTAGAGAGGAGGTAAAATTATTAACAAGATAATCGACCTCTGTTGGAGTAGCATTCAGATAGCTGCTCTGCTCTATGTTGGTACAGGGCATTGAAGATGATAACAGTGGGTGGATTATATTCTTAAACTTAGTTACAGCACTTTCAGAAAGACATCTACTGTGATAAAGTCTACTCTCCACTGCTGTGTAATCAATTATTGTAAATGTAAATGTTATCAGGAAATGATCAGACAGCAGAGGGTTTTCAGGAAACACTGTTAAATGTCCAGTTTCTATGCCATATGTTAAAACAAGATCTAGAGTGTGATTAAAGTGGTGGGTGGGTTCTTTTACATTTTGAGAGAAGCCAATTGAGTCTAATAACAGATTAAATGCCATGTTGAGGCTGTCATTTTTAGCATCTACATGGATGTTAAAATCACCCACAATAATTATTTTATCTGAGCTGAGCACTAAATCAGATAAAAAGTCTGAGAAATCAGAGAGAAACTCTGTGTAAGGCCCAGGTGGACGATAGATGATAACAAGTAAGACTGGTTTCTGAGTTTTACAGCTGGGGTGGACGAGGCTAAGCATCAGGCTTTCAAATGAATTAAAAGTCTGTCTTGGTCTTTCGTTAATTAATAGAGTGGTGTGAAAAATTGCTGCCACACCGCCCCCTCGGCCTGTGCTTCGGGATTTCTGGTAGTTAGAATGACTCGGGGGTGTTGATTCATTTAAACTAACATACTCATCCTGCTGCAACCAGGTTTCTGTAAGGCAGAGTAAATCGATTTGTTGATCAATTATTAAGTCATGTACTAACAGAGACTTGGAGGAGAGAGACCTAATATTTAATAATCCACATTTCACTGTTTTACTCTTTGGTTCAGATGTGGATACTGTATTGTTCTTTCTTTGTGATTTTTTATGTTTAAGTTGTTTATTGCTGGTTTTTAGTTTGTTTTTTGTCTTTTTGGGAGCTGACACAGTCTCAATGGAGATGGGTTTTTGGGGGGGTAGCAGGAGGAGAGAAGCTGCAGAGAGGCGTGTAAGACTGCAACTCTGCTTCCTGGTCCCAACTCTGGATAGTCATATTTTGGGGGTTTAATAAATTGGTCCATATTTCTAGAAATGAGAGCTGCTCCATCCAAAGTGGGATGGATGCCGTCTCTCCTAACAAGACCAGGTTTCCTCCAGAAGGTTTGCCAATTATCTATGAAGCCCACATCGTTTCTGGGACACCACTCAGACAGCCAGCAATTTAAGGAGAACATGCGGCTAAACATGTCACTCCTGGTCTGATTGGGGAGGGGACCAGAGAAAACTACAGAGTCCGACATTGTTTTGGCAAAGTTACACACCGATTCAATATTGATTTTAGTGACCTCCGATTGGCGTAACCGGGTGTCATTACTGCCGACGTGAATTATGATCTTACTGTATTTACGTTTACCCTTAGCCAGCAGTTTTAAATTTCCTTCAATGTCGCCTGCTCTGGCCCCTGGAAGACAATTGACTATGGTTGCCGGTGTCTCTAGCTTCACATGTCTGAGAACAGAATCACCAATTACCAGAGTTTGACCCCCGGCGGGTGTGTCGCCGAGTGGGGAAAAACGGTTAGACACATGAACAGGTTGGTGGTGTACCTGGGGCTTCAGTTTAAGACTATGCTTCCTCCTCACCGTCACCCAGCCGCCCTCTTTCCCCAGCTGCTTGGGGTCTGCCGGGGAACAGCTAGCGGGGCCTACGCTATCTTCGGCTGCACCAGCTACAGGGGCCTGGCTAGCTACGGGTGAATGAAGGGTGCGAAGCCGAGTCTCCAATTCAGTAATCCTGGCCTCCAGAGCTGCAAATATGCTACATTTGTTACAGGTATCATTACTGCTAAAGGAGGCCGAGGAGTAACTAAACATCTGACACAATGAGCAGGAAAGTGCAGGAGGGACAGGTGAAGTAGCCATGGTGCTAACGAGTCGGCTACGAGCTAAGCTAGCGAAACAGTAAAGAGACAGTGAGTGAATACTTTGGCTATAAATTAGGTAGTGAGTACACAGAAAGGGTGATTCAGATGAAGCACGTTAAGATTATACTATGAAGAAGGGATGTATCAAAAGATTTAAATTAAATTGCTAAGCAGAAAAGCTACTCAGAAACACCACTGTGTTTGAGCAGGAACAGGAAGTGATACTCTACCACAAAGCGAGCGAACACCAAGTGACAGCGCCACCAAGAGTCAGGGAGTCAGGGAGTCAGAGAGTGACTCGTGTTCTGTTGATGCCAAGTTGAACTAACTCTGTCATGCAACTGTTGACTGATTGGTCACACAGAGTTTATTTGACAGGGCTGAAATGGAATTAAAACTTTATCCAACAACTGACCTCTTTTTCACACAGATACTTACATTCTGCTGGAGCTAAAGGAAGACTCTCCACAAGGCATTGTGCTGCTCTCACAAACACCAAATTAGGATTGATGTCTTTTATAATGTTTTTTGTTTAACACTTCCAAATACTATTCTCTTTTCTTTGACTGTTCAGCTGGTTTAACTTATTATGCTCCTAGATTAAAGGGAGACCCTGTGGGTATTGCCAAAAATCATTTTGAGAAATGGAGGACTTTACCACCCGAGGTCAATCCAAGAAGAGAGCAAGTAGCCATTCCAGCAAAGGTAAGTAACTGTATGTTGTATCTGTAAAATAGCATATAATGCTCAAATGTACAAAGACTACTAAAATCATTGTACAGTACTAAATGAGTACGAAAATCATTTAGTAATTTTAGTCATTTAGCGAAGGCAAACATTTTTTCCTACTAGCCAGAGAGGGTGAACTTCTGTGGCAGGAAAAATAAGTCATTTCATGTCTCGGCTCCCTTGCTCTGTGACCGCTTGTAACGGTGGCACGGCAATGTGAAGGGGACCAAATGGAAAAAGCAACCACACAAGCCTTCAATTGTTTTCAAAGCTTTGAATATATTTTCTCTTTTTTGTGGTACAGAGGTTTTGTCATGCTCACCAGCAACACATCTAGAAGTAACTAACCTGAGCCTCTCAACAAACCCCTCCTTAAATAGATGCTGGTCATACCATCACCAATAAAATGTAAAAAGGTCTTCCCACCCTGACACAGCCCAACTACAAAAACCTATACAGTGAAACATTGCAGTTATTTTGACACACCTCACAAACATCTGATTACAAAACACCCCCAGCTAAACAATACCCCAACTAACTAAATCAAATCAAACTGAAAATTCAACCCACTACCCCCTCAGCTCTCATCAGATGGTTCAACCCACTATCAGTGGGTGATTGGAAAACTCCTTTCAGGTGTACATCATTAGGCCATAATCATGTGTGCACTCCATGACTAAGGCCTTCAGGAAGTTGACTTCAAGGGAGAGAGAGAGAGAGGTTAATGGACTTCAAACAAAAGCATAACAAAATCAAAACTTCCTATCAGACACTGTGAGTGCGTACATCATTTAGTGAGGGAGATGCTCCCCAGCACCCTCACATTTCTCCCCCCCTACACCAGGCTCGCCAACACAGTTGCGAGACAAAAAGTCAGCCACTTTATTCTGCCTTCCCGGTCGATATTGGATGATAAACCGGTATGGTTGTAGAGACAGGAACCAGCGTGTAATCCGGCTGTTTGTGTCCTTCATCCGCTCCAACCACTGCAACGCCTTATGATCTGTCTCCAAGACGAACTCCCTCCCAAGCAGGTAATACTTCAACGTGTCAATAGCCCACTTCACGGCCAGACACTCCAACTCTACTGCTGAATACCGGGTCTCCCTTGGAAACAGCTTTCTGCTAATAAAGGCCACTGGTCTCTGGTTCTCTCCCACGCCCTGCAAGAGGACAGCTCCAATTCCTCGACTAGAAGCATCAGTTTGTACTGTAAAAGGCAAGTCAAAGTTGGGACTCTGAAGCACAGGTTCACAACACAGGGCCTCCTTCAAATCTTTGAAGGCCTTCTCTTGCTCCTCTCCCCACACCAGTTTAGATTTTACTGTACTGGTGAGATCTGACAAGGGTGCCGCCCTCTCTGAAAAGTTCGGAATGAAGCGTCGGTACCAGCTCAATAGTCCAAGGAAAGACTTTACCTGTTTGCGGGTGTGATGTCTCTCCCTCATGCGGATGGCCTCCACTTTATCCTTGACTGGCTTGATTTCACCATTACCAATGTTGTAATCCAGATACTCAAGCTCCTGCTTTGCCAGGGTACACTTTTTGGGGTGTATTGTCAGGCCGGCTTCCTTGATTCTCCCAAACACCGCCTCCAAGTGAGTCAGATGTTCCTGCCACGAAGAACTGTGAATGACTATGTCATCCAGGTAGGCCGCAGCAAATTTTTCCATACCCGCCAACACTTTATTCATTAACCTTTGGAAGGTCGCAGGCGCTCCATGCAGACCAAATGACATCCTAGTGTATTGCCACAACCCCTGCGGTGTTCTGAAGGCAGTTAAAGGCTTTGCAGCATCCGACAACGGCACCTGCCAATATCCTTTACATAGATCTAACGTAGTGAGGAACTTTGCTTGCCCCACACGCTCGATCAGATCTTCCAGCCTGGGTAGAGGAAAAGCATCAAATTCAGACTGTACATTTACCTTTCTGAAGTCATTGCAGAATCTGAGGCTGTCGTCCTTTTTTACCACCATCACAATAGGATTGTTCCATTCACTGATGGAGGGCTCAATAACCCCTAACTCCAACATCAGAGCTACCTCCTTCTCCAAAACAGGCAGCAGTTTTTGCGGAATTCTGTACATTCTCTGCCTTATTGGTGTACTTTCTTTCAGACGGATGTCATGCTCCACAAGATTTGTTGCCCCCGGTTTCTCCTGAAAAAGACCCGGTGGAATAATCGCACGCAATTCTTCCTGCTGAGATACAGAGAGATGGGAGAGGTCAAGAGAGGCCGCGTTAAGCCCAACAGGAATAAACCCCTCAACCATTTCATCCTCCTCCGCCACTGTTCGCACCAACAACTGCTGCTGGATTGGATTATCCTGGGTTTTCCATTCCTTTAGCAGATTGATGTGAAATGTTTGTCGCGGATTCCTTCTCTCAGGCATCTGGATCTCATAAGTTGTTGAACTCAGCTTTCTTAGCACAGTATATGGACCTTGCCATTTAGTCAACAATTTGTTTTCAGCAGTAGGAAGTAGTAAGAGTACCTGCTGTCCTTGGCTGAACGATCTCTCCCTTGCTGCCCGGTTATAGCAGGCCTGTTGTCGCTGCTGCGCCTTCTGCATATGCTTCTTTACCAGTTTGGTGTTTTGCTCCATTTTCTCCCTCATCTGGAGGACGAAGTCCAAAACACTCATCACCTCTCTCCTTGGCTTCACCCAGGATTCCTGTAGAACATCCAATGGTCCTCTCACCTGCCTGCCATAAAGGAGCTCAAAAGGTGAAAAGCCAGTTGAGGCTTGAGGCACCTCCCTATAAGCAAACAGCAAATAGGGAAGCCACTTGTCCCAGTCTTTGGCATTAGCCGAGATGAACTTCTTCAACATTGCTTTCAGAGTTCAATTGTATCGCTCCACCAAGCCATCTGTTTGGGGATGGTAAGGGGTGGTCCGGATACTTCTAATACCTAAAAGCTTATAAACCTGCCTCAGGGTATGTGAAAGGAAGTTTGTTCCCTGATCTGTCAAAATCTCAGACGGAATACCCACCCGGGAAAAGAGCTGCAGAAGGGCATAAGCTATCTGTTTAGCTGTAATATCCCTCAGGGGAAAAGCTTCTGGGTATCTGGTACTGTAATCACAAACCACCAATATATAGCGATTACCTGCCTGGGTTCGCTCTAGCGGCCCCACTGCATCCATTGCAATATGACTAAATGGAACCTCAATAACAGGTGAAGGCTGTAAAGGAAACTTTGGGACTTTTTTATCCCCGGCCAGCTGACAGATTGAGCAAGACTGGCAAAACTCCTCAACCTCTTTGTTCATACCTGGCCAAAAGAACCTGCTGGCTATTCGGTTCCTTGTTTTCTGCGTTCCCAGATGCCCCGCCCAGGGAATACTATGCCCCAGTCTCAAAACTTGCTCCCGCCGCTGCTGGGGGACTACTAACTTCCCTTTGTCATCCCTGGTGCCTTTGTAGTACAACACTTGTCCTTTTAGGGAATAACCCTCTTCTATCAACTGACCGGGCTGCACTTCTGCTGCCTGCTTAAAAGGGCCTTCCAATGTCACATCCTGTTTTTGCAGCTCTGAAAAGTCTTCTTCTTGGACAGTTTCTCCGCTACCTGGCACTGGCAGCTCAACAGTATTCTTAACAGTCCCTGCCATTTTCTCTATTCTTCTTTGTCTTTTGCTTTTCCTAGCTTTAATGGCAACTTCTGGCAACACCTCTGCAAAAAATGGCAATTCCGAGAAAATGTCAGATTGCTCACTCTGGCCCTCCTCCCCATTTTGAGTCTCATACATGTGCTCACTAGTTAGCTTCGGGACTGCACTGACACCACTCTCAGCCATTGGCACCTGCTCATTGCATTGTTCCTCCTTCTGCTTTTGTCCCTGTGACCTTGTGACAATATTTACAGGTTTACACGTTTGTACCAGCTCCTGCAGAATAGGCACATCCTGACCTAAAATTACAGGATATGACAAGCTTTCCACCACCCCAACTGAGATAAGGTACTTCTGCCCAGAAACTTCTAGATAAACTACTGTTACGGGGTAGGCCTTACAATCACCATGTACACATGAAATATTGAGGACAGGCTTATCCAGAGGCAGCTCTTGCTGGACTAGTGTTGGATGTATCAATGTTTGCACACTACCAGTGTCCAGAAGGGCTTGGGCTTTCCTACCATTTATTTTCACTGTAGTGGTTTGCTGCTTCCCTTCCCAAACTTTGTTCTCACAGGGCCTTGGAAGGGTACACACATATGCTGCCCTAGCCTTTCTGACAGGACACTCTGGCTTAATGTGACCCCCCCCCCCCACCCACAATAGAAACAAACAGGTTTGGTGGTTAATTTTGTTTTTACAAACCCATCCTCCGACTTCAAAGGCTCTAACTCCTTAGGACCACCCCCAACCCCAGATGACTTACCATGTGAAGTGAAAGATTTGGCCGAAGCCCCAAATCGAAAGCTTCTAGCTCCACGCCTTGCTGCTTGAAATGTTTCCACCAGCTGAGCAGCTTCTTGCGCTGACTTTGGACCCCTTTCTTTCATCCACACCTGGAGTTCTGGAGTCAACGAGCGATAAAACTGTTCAAGGATAATGGCGTCTCCAACCTGCTCCTTGGTTTTCTTCTCTGGTTGGATCCATTTGCCATACAGGTCTTTCAGACGATTATAAAACTCTTTCGGACTTTCGCCGGGCCGGATGTCAGGGTCTCGGAACCGCTGTTGGTACACCTCTTCATTAATGTCATACTTTGAAAAAATTGCCTCCTTAACCTTTTGGTAATCCCCAGTGTCCTCTGCTGCCATGGCCACATAAGCTGCTCGAGCTCTTCCTGACAGGTAAGGAACCAGCCTCACCAACCACTCCACTTCAGGCCACTGATATGCCACCGCCAGCCTCTCAAAGGTTATCAAGTACTGCTCAATGTCATCGCCCAACTCCAGTTTTGGTATCACTGCTTTCCCCCAGCTCAGACCTTCTTGGTCTCTCGGAACACTCGGCGGGATCACGATTTATTCTCTCAATTGCTGCTGGGGCGGAGACTGCTCCTGGGGCTGACCTGTTGCACTTTGTTGCTGCTCCAACTCATCTCGAAGGTTATTCATTTGGATCTGCATCTGGCGCCATCTTTGATCTTGCTTTATTGATTCTTTCTCCCACCTGTCACTCATGTCTCGCTGGAAGCGTACACATTGTTGTAGCAGGCCCGCAATAGAATCCAAGTCTGTAGTCTCGGGATGCAGCTGCTCCTCCCGAGGCTTCAAGATCAGGGGCACTCCCCCTACAGCGCCCTCCTCCAGGCAGTCCTCTGCCACCTCCATCTTCTGAGCCTTGGCTTGCGCTTTCGGACCCATATTGCAGCTATTAATATGGTCCACCTCCACTCACAAAGCGCCACATCCCACTTCTGACACCAAATGTAACGGTGGCACGGCAATGTGAAGGGGACCAAATGGAAAAAGCAACCACACAAGCCTTCAATTGTTTTCAAAGCTTTGAATATATTTTCTCTTTTTTGTGGTACAGAGGTTTTGTCATGCTCACCAGCAACACATCTAGAAGTAACTAACCTGAGCCTCTCAACAAACCCCTCCTTAAATAGATGCTGGTCATACCATCACCAATAAAATGTAAAAAGGTCTTCCCACCCTGACACAGCCCAACTACAAAAACCTATACAGTGAAACACTGCAGTTATTTTGACACACCTCACAAACATCTGATTACAAAACACCCCCAGCTAAACAATACCCCAACTAACTAAATCAAATCAAACTGAAAATTCTACCCACTACCCCCTCAGCTCTCATCAGATGGTTCAACCCACTATCAGTGGGTGATTGGAAAACTCCTTTCAGGTGAACATCATTAGGCCATAATCATGTGTCCACTCCATGACTAAGGCCTTCAGGAAGTTGACTTCAAGGGAGAGAGAGAGAGAGAGAGAGAGGTTAATGGACTTCAAACAAAAGCATAACAAAATCAAAACTTCCTATCAGACAGTGGCCGTTTCTCAAGTCTCAAGTACGCGAGTACGTACTCGCGTTCTCGGTGAGTACGTACTCGCCGAGAACGCACGGGAGTACGTACCCGCCGAGAACGCGAGCACGGACTCGCGATATGTACAATTGGAACACCAGCGTACGTGATGATGTCACGGCTCCGGAGTTCTTACTGCCGTCCCCTCTTAATTTAACTGTGGGGAACATGTTATGAAGCTTAACTTTAATCACAGCCAAACCGGTTTACTCAGGAACAAATAAAACACTGAAATAAACCAAACATTAACATTTAGAAGTGATCTAAGTGACTTATATATCATTTTTAACCTCAGTAGTGAAACCTCTATTAATAAAAATAGTGTACATGTACATACGTGTACATACCTTAATAAAAACAAGCAGGTGAGATGTTAGAACGCTTTTATTTCTATTTTAGTGGACACTCAATACTATAGAAAGCTGCTGGGGTTTCTTTAACCTGAGTAGTGAGAAGACCACGAGCGGGGGGGGGGGGTTGAAAACGATGTGCCGGGAGTCCACTGTTGAGTTTTGGACGAAATGCATTCTGGGATATTTAGCTGTACCAAGTCCACACCAATGCATGCTCAATAAAACGGGCGGAGCAAGAACACATCCGGGACTTTTTCGCGTTCTCGGCTTGATGCATACTTCGAATTGGAACAGTACTTGGTCTCCGACTGATGACGTATCACAAGTACACGAGAACGCAAGTACGCACAAGTACGCATATTGAGAAACGCCCACTGTGAGTGCGTACATCATTTAGTGAGGGAGATGCTCCCCAGCACCCTCACACCGCTGAAAAGACTTCCTGGATGAGTTCATGATTGCTAGTGTAATCTCTGTGTGAATGCAACATGATATACATTTACAGAATCAAAAAGGATCATAACACACAGTATGATCTATCACAGTGGTTCCCAACCCCCAGGCCACGGACCAGTACCGGTTTGGTACTGGGCCATGAGAGTTGAGGCTCGGTTGTGAAATTTATGGTTTTCAGGGGTTTTAATCATTATTTTTTTTAGCGTTTTTATCATTAACTCGGTTTCCCTGGGTCTTTTCCTGTGTGTTATGAATTAATCTTCTTTTTTTTGGTACCGGTACTGGTTGTATTTTGTTGTATTTATCCGCGACACCTTAAAGGCTGGTCCGTGAAAATATTGTCGGACATAAACCGGTCTGTGGCACTTTTAGAACTGAAGAAGCTTTACAGATGAGAGGTGAAACATCTTCAAGAAAGTTAAAGAAATCCAGACTCCTTAGACTACAATGACCTGGATGACAGAGAACCTTCACCGACAACAAACAGATACTGGACTCCAAAATGCCAACCGTCCACTTAACTCATTAGTGTCCCTCCTCCTGGTCCCATTTGTTTGACCCATAGACTCCACATTGAGACAATTTCACCCAGAGTTGAATCTAACTTCTACAACCTGAAAAAGTTCTAAAATCATACACCTTTAGTGGATTGCAAGTAATAATAATAAGTGATCTTTTGTATAGTAGAGACGTTCTGACAATCAGTCTACTAGTTACTCAAACAGAGCAAACAGAGCCCAGTGTTAAGGGTAGGGTATGAGGATGATCAACATTTTCAGTTAGACTGGGAATGGGGACTGTTACCTGCAAATGTCTCCAGTAATGGTAAACTTAGAAGTTCCTGTTTTTTAATGTGAGCAAATTCCTTATAACACCGCATAAGTTAATATACATAATATATATAATATACACATACTATAGAATTTATTTGCACTTGTAAATTGTTGGTTCAGTGTCGTTGTTTGGTACTGTGTCTTTGCCTAGTGATGATATAAAATGTCTTAATTTGGTAAGTTCCAGTGCAAGTTTACCCATAGTTAACTGTGGTTGCAGTTTGTTAATATGCAACAAAATAAGGCCTGTAAATTAGAATTTCATGTTTCATTAAATTCACAATTATATGTTTTTGGAAAGGCAGGCTATCTAAAAGAGACAGGGAGATTGCACTAGTATTTAGTCTAGTTCTTCTCTCTATTCCATTACCAAGCATCATTTGAAGCAGATACTCAGTGCTGTGTAGCAGATGACACTTTGGAAGTAACCTTCCCAACCCTCATTGTGACTGTTGTCTTAAATAGAAGAACCCAGGTAATGTGAGTCTTTAATTTGCAGTGTTACTTTACTTCTAGTCATGTCTAGTGGTGAGATTATTTCAAAGAGTGGAATATAACCTCAATAAAGAGCATTTGGATAATGTAATGATCAATAATTGGAGAATTTATGAAGGGTGAATGAGTGAAAAGTAGTTTTCCCTGAAAGAAAATCAGGCAAATTATGTCTGTGAGAGGAAATAAAGGCACTGACATTAAGGGTCTGTCTGTGTGAATTATTCCATCCTTATGTGATTTCCTTTCTTCTCCACTTATTCATGTAAAATCAAGTGAGAGCAAAGTGACTCAAAGGAGCTGGTGAGGATAAGCGCGAGAGGGAGGGGATAATAGTGGGAATAGACAAAGTGTGTTTTAAAATTCTAGTCATTTTTGTTGTCATCGCATAGCAATGTGTCACTGTCAAATGCTTTATCTGTCAGCTGCACTCTTGCCCGTGGACAGCCCTGGGCCCTGTGGGAGACTTCACAGTGGCTTTTTTTCCCCCCTCTTTCCATCCACATCTGCCTGTGGCAGGTGTGGAGTGGTGTGGAGTCATCACAACTCTATTACTCTGTCTCTGGCTACACACACAAACACATACAAATATACATACATACATACTAGAATTTCGCTAGAAACACTTCTTTAATGGTATTGGCCACAACAGAAGCCACAATATTAGTCAGATAATTCAATTAAAATATTTCACGTTCCTTCCCATTCCTAAATTACAGATCCTTACAATGGACATTGGGGAAAAAAAGAAGTACTTTGGAGCAATCCTGGAAAAGTTTTGCCAGATCCTGAGAAAGATTTTTTTCCCCTGCATTTATCATACTTCCATCTGAACCCGTGAAGCTGTCCAGGGTACTGCAGCTGGTTGTCACTGAATTCAACCAAAACCACCATGTCAGTGTACACCTTCCATGAGTGTGTCTCCTTACACCAAGAATGCTCTTCTGATGTCTGTCACTTATATAAAAACCATTTCCACTGCAAAACATTGTTTCAATGTCTTCATAATTCAGGCCAAGCTCAAAATAAAAATCTATGAATCTCTCCCACAGGTGAGCTATGGTTGTTTCGAGGGTTGTACTAGGACAAAAAATGGCCTTGGGCTTGACGTTTTTGGTCCAGACAACCAACCATGATTGATCAAATAAATGAATAAATGTATTGAATTTTCTTTGATTATTGCTATTGAAGCTGCAGCCTGCTGTGACTATGAGGAGTTGTAACTATTTGTTGTTGGTACTACTGTTGACGGTGCAGCATCAGCAGCCTTGACAGCTAACATGTTGGTTAATTTGACACATTTTTCTGCATTGACTTTTTGTTTCTTTTTCTTTTTTAGCTTTTCAGCACCACCTTTTTATCACTTCTTCCACATTAAACAGTGATCCCTTGCAAGGCTCCTTACTAAACAAATTACTATATAAATTTTAAAAAGTAAAAAAAATGATAAAAAGTTGTTATGAAGAGAAATACTATCCACAAAAGCTTATCTTTAACAATGTTTAGTTTGTTTTAACTAAAAGGATGCTTTTGTTTCTTTCTAGTTAGTGGGGTTTTTTTTGTTGTTGTTATGTACCTGAGGTTGGGGCGGGGTGTTTGAAGTACATGAACTTCATGTACTAATTGGAAGGTTTGAGGTTCGATTCTTGGCTGCTCCAGTGTGCGTGCCAAAGTATCTTTGGGCAATATACTGTTCCCCCAGTTGCTCTCTGATGAGGTCAGTAGAGTGTGAACATTAGACTGCATTTAGGCTTAGAAAAAAAAGAGCTTATATAAAATGAGGCAAGTTTTAAAGAGTGTTCAAGTAGAATAGAAATGTGCAATATAAGAACTAATCCATTTACCTTGCCTTACCCTTGTGTTTCTATCTTGCTCTGGTCAGCCAAAGCTTCCCCTCTTTTCTTGTTAGTGGGCCAGTTTTGTGCGCCAGTTTTGGTTAACACATACAAATATACATACAGTTTGAATCGTTAGTTTGTGATGTTACAGTTACTGTGATATATTTGATCACACTAAGCTTAAGCTAACCTCTATTCTTATCTTAGCTGGAGTCTATTCTTGTCATAGGTCAAGAAGAAGGATACACTATGGACAGGTCACCAGTCTATCACTTGGCCAACACACAGAGACAGATAATCATTCATGCTCACATTCATATCTCCCGACCTCCTTCAACCTTCTTGCTTTGACTTGATACTGCTAACCAGCGCACTATCTTGCTGCCCCTAACATACTTTATTTTTACCTTTTGTAAATAGTTTTTTCATCCTTTTGGGTAAAATAAAAATAATTTCAAATATTTCTCTTGTGTTCTGAATGCCTCATAAGCTCAGTCCCTCTCGTAGCTGAAAAGTGGCAGTAAAAGGGATCATAAAGAATTATGAATTATTGAGACAGATGTGCATTATCCAGTTTTTTAAGCCATCCTCAGCAGAAATATGGACAGCAATTTTAATTTTAATGCAAATAGCTCTCTTGTAATTTTGCTCCCTGAAAATGTGCCCACTGACGGTGTTTCAGAACTTAGTGTAAGAAAGCAGTACCAAAGTTATTGAAGCTACCTCACCACCACTGATACTACCCACCTCCAAGCACAGTACTTCATTCCACACCCATTCAAGAATCACATTAAGGTAGAGGAAGGCTGTTTTATTGCTTTTAGCTTTTCAATTAGGTTGGATAATTTGTGTCCACCTCTTTTAGATTAGATTTTAAATGAGAAACATCGTGTGCCATTAATTATCATGATTCACATTTGTGGATAAAACTATTTGATGTCTTGCTGAAAAAGGAAAACAAAGTAGAAAAGAATGTAGAGGGATGGAAAGCTGATGAACAGCATAGTGGAGTGCTAGGTGGTGGACAGGCTAAGTGATTAGCACAGTAACGGTGAGAAGAGCTATGACAGTGACAGGCCTTCAGAGAGTACACTGCTGGGCCCAGCAGTGCGTCTGTCAGACTATCTGACACCCCGACGTTTTCCATGCCGAGCTCAGATGTGGGTGCACATGTGTGTGGATGTGACCTGAGGGGATGTTGGTGAACTACAGACCACATTTGTTCCTTTATCCAGCACTCAGCGCCCCTTCTTCCCATCCAGATGAGAAGCAAACACTGCACTCCCACTCAGTTCTAAAAGTGGGTCAGTCTATGCAGCTTCTGCTGCTGCTGCAGTTTGCAGCAGGATGTGCTCCTGCAGCAAAATGCACCTGAGATAATGCAGACAGGTATACAAGCAGACTCTCTACTCTTTATACATATTTATAATGTGTGTTTTTGGATCAAAATCTAGAAAGGACTTAACTGGAAATAAGTAGAGGAAAAAGCGAATAATACTTGTCACTTTGAAATGTCAGTTTCCCACATAGCTACTTTATTCTGAGTCTTTCTCTGATTCATCTTTATGAGTTAACTTCTGTTATCACTTTCTCCAAACCATCACATTTCTTTTAGACTCCATTCCTACAAGACTGTTTGAGTCATACCGTTAATTAATGCTTCAATCTTAAATATGATTAATTGGAAGCTGCAGCTACAGAACTCACCACAGTACAGAAACAACACTGGAAAAAGTCACAAATAAGGTTTTTAAGGCCTCTAACATTGGACTAATCTCTGTACTTGTCTTGCTAGACCTCAGTGCAGCATTTAATACTGTTGACCATATTATTTTTAAACCATTTTTTACCAATCCTGCAGTTTAACCAATTAGTTAAACTTCAGAAATGTCTTAAAGACATTTCCTGCTTCTAAATTTAGAAAAAATCTTTTATTGTACCTTGCCCTAAAACTCCTAGAAACATGGTGCCTAACCAGATACTTGCGCTCCAGTAACACTGTGAGCCAATCTGGGTGAGTACCTCCTATTACCAGTTGCTCTATTTGTGCTGCCAGTCATTCATGGAGTGCCATTAGTTTCTTCTTCCATAGGTGTGGATCATGTCACTTCTTGCCCCTGTCCAGCACTTAATTCCAGAGAATAGTGGTCGGACACCTGCTTTTGTCAAGTTGACTGGTTCTTGTTCTGGGAGCTCATACTGTTTCTGAGTATGCATTGTTTCTAAGATTACTGGGGAAGAGGCATATGTGATCTCATTCTTTTTAGTGATATTGGGATGGTGGCTAGAGCTGTGTTCATGTCTTGTAAGCAACTCGTCTCATGAGACTTCTTCAGTGAACTGGTTGAGATGCATTCTTTTTTACCACGTGCAATCTTTCAGAATAATTTTTAATCTTTTTTTTTTTTTTTTTTTTTGCCTGTCCCGTTTGGCTCTTTTCCCAACAGAATTATTGTCTAAAGGCGAGGAAAGATGCTCAACGGATTTACTTTACCAAATGGACCATCCCAACCTTGCCTTAATGGTCTATTTGATTCACCTTTTATTGTTTATTTTATTTTCACTTGCTGAATACGGGACAGACTTGACTGGGGGAAAGAAAGGGGAGAAAGAAAGAGGGAAAGAAAAACAGCTGAGAAGAGGGACGGGGAAAAAGGGCAAAAAACAAAAACCAACAGAATAAGCAGACAAAAAATACATATATCGATCACCTGGATCACCTGTTGAGAAAGAAAAAAGAAAACAAGCAGAAGAAAACGAGAGTAATAGAATAAACAACATCACAATGATATATGGGAATATGACAGTAAATACTAAATATTAAACATTATTGTGCAGCACGTAAGATCGACAGCGCACAGTGTGCTTTGAGGTAGGAGCCAAAAAGGGTGTAGTTTGTGTGTGTGATCACCTGTGTGTACACCTGTGAGCATGGACGCGCTTTTTTTTAAAAGGTTCCTTCATGTAATGATCTGCTAGAGGGTGTGGGGGGCCACTGCCCCGTCCTCCAGGGCATGAAGCAGATATGGAGGAGATCAAGACTCCAGACATCCAGAGGCCCCCAGAACACAAGAGACCAAGGAAGACCAACAGAGGGGCAGCCGCGCCACTATCCCAGAAAGAGCTGAGGAGAGCCCCAGATGAGGGGTCACTCAGCAGCCGCGGAGCAGAAGCCGGGGGGGTTGCAGTGACGTGCCCGTGAGCTCCGCCGGCAGCCAGCTGTGCCTGAGTGACCGAGCCCCAGGCCGAGGGCACCCCACCCCCGAAGTGGCCCGAGCGAACTCCAGGCTCCAGGCCCCGGCAAGCAGCCACCAAGGAGTGTGCCGGTGTGTACCTGGACGCCCATCCCCGGACACAAAGAACCACCAACGCACCGATGTCTGAGGGCGTCCGCCACCGGCAGGGGAAGTGGTGGGAGGAGATAGGCCTCCAAACCTTGGAGGGCCTCAGATGTCCCCAGAGAGGTGGCGTCTGATACCCAACCTGACATATAGACAGAGACATACAGGCACACACAGATACAAACATCCATTCCCACCCTCATGCTCTCATAAGCAATTACTCCACACTCAACCAACGTGGAGACAGACATAAAGAGACACTGTACACACAATCACACTCCCCAAGCGTACTCTAAGAACCGGGTCTAGATACCCTTGCCCCTGGAGGGGGAAACTGCACCCAGACCCAGGTGGTGTTACCCTTTTCCCTGAGGTGGAGAGAAGCAGACCGCCCCGACTCCGCAGCAGCAGGGAGGCCCCACATTCCAGACCCCAGTCGGACGGCCAACTCCTCCTCCTAGCCCCCCCGCTCCAGCACGCTGCAGAGAACGGGGGTGTGAGAAGACTCCAAACCTCCCTCCACCCGCTCATATGTAGTGTTGATGTATGTGTGTTCTAAGGTGCATTTAAAACCCAGGAGGACATGGAGCTACCTGTCAGAGAGCAGCAGGTAAGCGCATAGCCCCTCCTGCTAGCCCTCAATGTCTACGTGTATTTAAAATTGAGAGGTGGGCAACGACGCCAGGGGTGAGGTGTACACCCTGATGGTAATTTGGAGTCTGTGTAGCGTGCCCACCCCCAAGATCCTATATGTATGTGTTATGAGAGTGTGAGTAATGTGAATGTCTAAGTTGTGAGATAAAACTGAGGCAGAGGCAGCCAGAATGGGACAGAGGGGGGGATGCCTCCTCTGCACCCTGGTGACACACCCTTACCCCAAGGCCCTGCATGTGTGGGTGATTGTGGTGGAGCAGGAAGGCCCATCCGGACCGGGGCCCAGTGCAGCAGCGCCGCCCAGCCCCACAGAGCCCGGGACAGCCCACCCGACCCCACGACAGAGAAAACTGCACCCACCCCATCATCCACTCATCTTCCAGACTACACAAGACAATAGACGCCCAGGCTGAGATCTTCCTCCACCTCTCCTGTATCTCCCCCTCCTGCAGAGAGTGTTCCTGAAGAGAGGAAAGCTCCTGCAAGATGTGACAACCTCCCCCACCAGTTGAAGAGCCCCCCAGGTGCACTGGCGGCACCCTGCGCCAGGGCTGGGCCCCCATACACCCACCCGCCCACAACCCTGGCAACACACCAACCAGGACCCAAGCCCCCGAGGCCCGGCCAGGGCCCCAGCCCAGAGACGGAGCGCCCCCAGAACCTCACGCCCATCTCGGACCCACCCAGGGGCAGCCAGGCTACTAGGTCAGTAACCCACGTCCGTCAGCACAGACCCTCCCCTAGCCCCGCTGCACGCAGCCACGAGGAAACCGTCACCTAAGAGCCAACAGAGCCCTTAATTGGCCATGACCGCTACCCCGGGTTGAGCCCCCCAAGGAAGATGCTCCCGGGGAACCCCCCGACACCCTAAGCCTGTCCCTACCCCCACACCAATCACAACAGTGAAGGTGGGAACAAACTATGACCCCCCACCCCCACTAGGTGATGGAGCTGATCAAAGGAGCCCAGAGCAATTGATCTGATGTGGTGGCAGAGGCTGTATCAAGACTAATGTAATCTAATAGATAATTTCTATTAGTGGTGGGCGGATCGATCCAAATATCGATAGTATCGATCCCAAGTCGGGATCGGTATCGGATCGATACTGGCCTGGTTAGATCGATTCTTTACTTTGAGTTCTGCTTGCTTGCTACGCTGTGCTTTCGGCAAAAACGAAACAGCCAGGTCGCTGGACTCGCCGCTCCTGTGACAGCGGAGAGCAGGCACACTTTGCTCCCCCCCCCCCCCCCCTTCTTATGTTTCGGTGTTGCGCTGACACGTCACGTGACTTAGACACTTTGGGGTTGTTAAGTTGTTTACATATTAATAATATATATTGTTTTTGTTGTTGAGAATTTTAATTGTCATTTTTGTATTATAGTTTATCAACAGTATTTGTTTTAATTTGTTTACTGGTTTGCGTGCACTTAAGATTTAGAAAAAAAAAAAAAAAAAAAGATCGCCACCACGGCAGACCCGATGGCATTTTCATGCTTCGCGCATCATTTATTCTTACAATAATCCCACGGTTGCTGTAATAGTACATTCAACGGCTGCAGCTCTCCCGCTGGCAGCCGTACACATCACCACCACCAAACCTGCAGCGGCATCGCAGAACACGCCCTGCCACATACCCCCTTGCCAGCTTCACCCCACCCCACGAGCAGGCGAGGGAATCGGTCGGCGCCCCATTCCCGGCCCAGCGACGGGAAGTGTCCACTCTGGCGGTCGCCGCGCCTCCAGTGGAAGCCCGGGAGCTGGCCTGATGGCCACCCATATGGCAAGCAGAGGCGGCGGAGCAGGAGTGGAAGTGAGCCGGGGCTCAGAGGCAGCTGGGCAGACGGCTGAAGCGGACAGCATGCCGCCCTCAGGCAGGACCCCCGCGCACCTCGACCTCCATCTCATGCTTGGCAGGTCCCGCTGGCGCGCCAGCCTCCGGCTCACCCCGAGCCGCGCGCTGTCCACCCTTACAGTGATCACACGGTTGCTGTAACAGTAGCCTACATTAAACGGCTGCAGCCTTCCTGCTGCCAGCTATACACATCAACACCAAAAACAACAACAGCACAAGCAGCGCACAGGTTTTAAGCCGGTGAGGCATGATTGTAGATGCAATGAAGGTGAGTCCATCTCACCTGCAGCAGCATCGCAGACGGCTGCCACAATAATAAAGCATTTTTTATTTAATTATAAATTAATTATTTCTCCTAATTATGTCCCGGATTTTAAGTAATTAATAATACAAAAGGAAAAATCACAAAAAACACTTAAGGTCATGAAAATTAATTGCGATTTAGCAATTCAATGAGGCATCCACCTTGTTTATTGAAAAGTATTGGTATCGGTATTGGTATCGGCGATACTGGCCCGTATTTACTTGGTATTGGATCGATTCCAAAATATGCAGTATCGCACACCACTAATTTCTATGTTGGTTAGAATTAAGATTATTTTTATTTTTCCAGTTCATGAGGACTGTTTTCTTGGCTATGCATAGGGCAGTGAAAACCATATGGGTTAACCTCCTAAGACCCGAACTCTTCCATGGCATGCATTTTTAATTTCTCTTTGATATTTGGGCTGATTGGGACCTCATGAATATAAAAACAAAGAATTGCCAGATTTTTTTTTTTTTTACCTTATTTTTGTTTCTGACAAAAATGAGATCCACATATGAGGATATTCATTTTAAATTTTGATAGAACAGTGGCAGTAGAATGTCCTTGTAAGTGGATATCAAGCCCTTGTAGAGGAAAATTAGTGTTTTTAGGTCTAGACAACCCAAAATGTGATGTCCACATATGTGGACGCCAGGTCCTAGGAGGCTATATTCTTTTCTTAAGTGACATTATCTAAGCTGCCCAACAAACACACTAAAGGGGAAGTTGGAATGTTACATTTCAGACACTTCAATAAGTCTTCACATAACTCAGCCAAAACTTCTGAACTGGTGGACAGAACCAAAGAGCATGGATATATTGTCCGGTGAATTGGTTTGGCAGTGTGAGCAGTTGTTGGTAGACGTAAAGCCCATCTTGAACGTCCGATGACCTGTATAGTGCACTCTATGTAGTATTTTGTATTGAATTAATTGAAGACTGGGATTTCTAATTAGATGAAAGGTTTTTAAGCAAATCTGAGACCAGAAGTTTTGGTCTAAGTTAACTGATAAATCCGCTTCCCATTTTGCAGTAGGAAGTGATATTCATTCATCTGTTTTAGAAAGCATTCTGTAAATTTTGGAAAGTAATTTGGGGGTTTTAAGAGTAAGAAATTGAACCACACTTGGTGGTGTTTGTAGTTCAACTTGACCCAGTTTAAATTTCTTTTTTACTATGGATTTAATTTGTTGATATTCTAAAAATCTTTTCTTGTTGATCCCATATTGTGTAACTAGTCTGTCAAATGAAATAAATTCTGTTCCTTCTAGTATATGTTCTAAATATTTGATTCCTTTACCACTCCAATCTGAAAAGTTTATCATATTATTGTTTTGTAATATGTCAGGGTTGTTCCAGATAGGTGTACGTTTGCATGGGATTAATGAAGACTGTCAACTTCGGAAACTCCCACCATGCTGTCAGAGAAGAGCTAATGTTGACGCTTTTGAAGCATTCATGTCGTTGGATGTTTGAGCTGATAAATGGTAGATCTGAAATCTCTAGATTATTGCAAAGTGCATGTTCTACATCTAGCCAAGGTTCATCTAAGAGGGTATGTTTTAGTCATCCTGAGATAAACTGAAGCCTGTTGGCTAAGAAGTAGTGCTGAAAGTTAGGAAGTTCTAATCCTCCTTTATCCTTGGTCTTTTGTAGTGTTTTTAAGCTTATACGTGGGGGCTTATTTTTCCAAAGGAATTTGGACATATATGAATCTAGAGATCTGAACCAATCTTGTGGCGGTTTAGTTGGGATCATTGAGAGTAAATAATTTATTTTTGGTAATACCATCATTTTTATAGCGGCAACCCTTCCCATGAGTGATATGGGTAGACATTTCCACCTAGCCAGATCACCTTCTACTTTCTTTAAAAGTGGGATATGGTTTAATTTAGTTAGATCTGCAAGCTTGGGAGAAACATTAATACGTAAATATTTTATATTTCCCGACTGCAGTGGAGTAGAAGAGGAATTATGGAAGGAGCAATTAATCGGAAGGACTGTAGATTTTGACCAGTTAATTGAGTAATCTGATATTCTTGCAAAAGAGTTTATCAATTCAATCACCCCAGAGATATTGGTTTGTGAATTTTGGAGAAAGAGTAACACATCATCCGCATAAAGGCTGATTTTATGGTCCACGTTCTTGCATTTTATGCCCTTAATTACTGAATTCTGTCTAATTGCTGCTGCTAGTGGTTCAATAAAAATTGCAAACAGTGAAGGGGAGAGTGGGCATCCCTGCCTGGTGCCCCTGAGGAGACAGAAGCTGGAGGATGTCTGGTCATTTGTTCTGACACAAGCTGTTGGGGAATTATATAATATTTTTAACCAGTTGATGAAAGAAGATCCAAAACCAAATTTGTGTAAAGTTGCAAATAGAAATTTCCAGTTAACTCTGTCAAACGCTTTTTCTGCATCTAAAGAAAATATTGTAGTTTCGATGTTTTTACTGTATGAGTAGTCTATCAAATTAAGTAATATACGTGTATTTGTTGATGAGTGCCTACCTTTTATGAAACCAGTTTAGTCAGGATGAATTAAGAGGGTGTTATTTTCTCTAGTCTCTTCGAGAGAGCTTTGCAGATTATTTTAAGGTCTACATTTATAAGGGATATTGGACGATAGCTTGAGGGATATACAGGGTCTTTGCCTGGTTTTAGCAGGAGATAATGTTTGCAGAATTCATATTTGATGGAAGTCTGCCATTTCCAACAACGTTCTGTAAAAAACTGGTGCTAGAATCGTCCAGAATTCTTTGTAGAATTCTGCAGGAAAGCCATCTGGACCTGGAGCCTTATTATTGGGCATACTTATCAGGGCTTCCTGGAGTTCACCTGATGTCAGTGGCGAATCCAGTGCCATTGCTTGAGAGTCTAATAATTTTGGGAGAGTTATGTTGTCTAAAAACTGATCAATTTCCTTTTTAGATGGGTTTATTTGTGGTGAATACAACGTTTTATAGAAATCCCTAAAAATGTTGTTTATTCTTTCAGGGTCATATATTGTGTTCCCAGATGAATCTTGAACAGCACATATAGTTGTTTTTTCGTTATTTATTTTTAGCTGGTTTGCTAGAAATTGACTGGATTTATTACTATGTTCATAATTTTGTAAGCGTAGTCTTTGTACTAAGAATTTTGTTTTTTTTTATCAATTATCTCATTTAATTCTAGTTTTGTTTTGCGTATTTTGTTCAATGTTTCCTGATCTTGGTGGGACGCGTAGGCTTCTTCTAGTGATTTGATGGTTTTTTCTAATTCCTGAATATTTTTGTTTTCTTTTTTCTTTTTACGTGATGAGAATGAAATTATTTTACCTCTCATCACAGCTTTCCCTGCTTCCCATAGAACAGAAGCTGATGTTCCGGGAGTGTCATTAAAGTCTACAAATGAAGTCCACTCTTTTTTAAAATATGTAATGAAGTCTTCATCTTTAAGCAGTGATGTATTAAATCTCCAGTTTTTACTTGGCGTAGTATTATTCTTGTGCATTAGTGCTAAAGATACAGGAGCATGATCGCTGACAGCTATAGGGTGAATCTCAGTGTCTGAAATGTCCCTCAGCAGTGAGCTGCTGACCAAAGAATAATCCATACGAGAGTAGGAGCGATGAACATGTGGGAAAAAAGTATATTCCTTACTGGTGGGGTGAAGGGAGCACCATGCATCGCAAAGACCAAAGTTGCTCATATACTGTTTGATTATATTTATGGACTGCCAATTACGCTGAGTTCCTGCTGTATTGAGCCTATCCATTTCTTCATTTAGTCCAAGGTTGAGGTCGCCTCCAAGAACAAGTGTGCCATCTAAGTGTTCAGAGAGTGCACTGAAAAAACCGTGAAAGAATGAGGGATCATCAACATTTGGACCATATACACTTAGAAGAATACATAGCTTTTTATCAAGTATAGATAGTTTAATGATTAAGAATCTGCCCTCTGGATCTATAACTGTATCGAGTACTGTGAAATTAATTTTTTTATGGATTAAAATTGCTACTCTCCTTTGTCTAGGATTATAACAAGCTGAGAACACATTAGGAAACTCAGGTGTTTTAAGTTCATTCGAACCTCTAAGAGGTCTGTGGGTCTCTTGTAAAAGGACAACATCTGCCTGTAGTTTTTTGAGTTGGTTAAATATTTTTAACCTCTTTTCTCTGGAGCCAGCTCCATTTATATTCCATGTAACGAAACTTAGAGCACCCATAGATGTCTGTGTATAACTAGGGGTGTACGCTGTGTGTGTCGCTTAGACAGGTGGAGAGAATACATCACTTGTTCATAAATAAAGAGAGGGAGAGAGAGAAAAAATGTGTGGCGAGATGCTCCCTGAGTCTGACTATGTGTGTGCATATTTACTAATATGAGTACGCTTGGCTTAAGTGTGTGTATCCTGTAGGTCTGTGTGCGTTGTCTGACTGATGTAAATGTGCTGTCATTGAGCACATGACTGTGCATGAATGTGCTGTGCATATGTGTCGAAATAAAGGATGTTGTTTGTGGATGAGTGTGGAAGCAGGTGATCGAAGCAGTGAAAGAAAGAAAAAAGAAAGAAAGAAACCAAGGACAAGGGTGAGCAGCATAAAAACAAGAGGGGGAAAAAGAGAGAAAAAAAAACGAGAAGAAAAAACCCCCGGAAACATTCCAATCAAACCATTGACGGAGAGTGACGGTGTTAATTCTGCTATGAAATCACACTTAAAATGTGACTTGATATTAGTAAGTTAAACAGATGTTAATGCAAGTTAGTGTGAGTGGATGGGGAAAGGGTGTAGCGGATTCTTATCTGGTGTGAAGTTAATACAGCCACGGAGTGAAGTCGGGGTCGCGGTGGAGCTGTCCGTCCACGTACAGCCGGTCCACAGCGATGACAGCGTGGGAGCCCTTCTGGATGAAGCCGTGTCGGATTGGGAAGAGGACCCTGCGTCGTTCCAGGATCTCTTTGGGGAACTGGTTGTTCACGCTGAAGTCCATTCCTTTTAATTCCCTGCCGCGGCTTTTCACATGTTCCTTTTGTTTGAAGTGGCCGAATTTGGCCACGATAGGACGTGGTCTCCTGGCCACAGCCCGAATGGGGCCGAGGTGATGCACCCTATCGAAGATGATGTTCTTCACCGGATCCTCCGGCAGCTTCAGGTGGGTTTTGATGAAGCTTTTTACCGTGGTCTCCGCGTCCTCTCCAGCGGCTTCTGGAATACAAGAAAATACCAGATTATCACGCATGCTACGGGCTTGTAGATCTATAACTGTTTCTTTTATTTTTTATTTCTCTATTTAGCTGAGTAACATTGTCTGTGAGACATTTCACCGACTCCCTTAGCATGGCATTTTCAGCAGCGAGCGTTTCCACCTGCTGCTGGCTGAACTAAAGGGACTCTCGCAAGGATTTAAATTCCCGGTGAAGAATCTCCACCAAGGACAGCCTTGCATCGAAACTGGACAATCGTTGGTCGATTGATTCCAGTATGTCGACAATATCTTTGCCGGCTGGCGATGTTGTGCCGGGGGAATCTGCCGGGCGAAGTCTTTTCTTTTTTTTCCTTTTTTTGCCTGTCCCGTTTGGCTCTTTTGCCATCAGAATTATTGTCTAAAGGCAAAGAAAGATGCCCAACGGATTTACTTTACCAAATGGACCATCCCAGCCTTGCCGTAATGGTCTATTTGATTCACCTTTTATTGTTTATTTTATTTTCACTTGCTGAATACGGGACAGACTTGACTGGGGGAAAGAAAGGGGAGAAAGAAAGAGGGAAAGAAAAACAGCTGAGAAGAGGGACGGGGAAAAAGGGCAAAAAACAAAAACCAACAGAATAAGCAGACAAAAAATACATATCGATCACCTGGATCACCTGTTGAGAAAGAAAAAAGGAAACAAGCAGAAGAAAACGAGAGTAATAGAATAAACAACATCACAATGATATATGGGAATATGGCAGTAAATACTAAATGTTAAACATTATTGTGCAGCACGTAAGATCGACAGCACACAGTGTGCTTTGAGGTAGGAGCCAAAAAGGGTCGTTTGTGTGTGTGATCGCCCGTGTGTACACCTGTGAGCATGGACGCGCTTGTTTTTTAAAAGGTTCCTTCATGTAATGATCTGCTAGAGGGTGTGGGGGGCCACTGCCCCGTCCTCCAGGGCATGAAGCAGATATGGAGGAGATCAAGACTCCAGACATCCAGAGGCCCCCAGAACACAAGAGACCAAGGAAGACCAACAGAGGGGCAGCTGCGCCACTATCCCAGAAAGAGCTGAGGAGAGCCCCAGATGAGGGGTCACTCAGCAGCCGCGGAGCAGAAGCCGGGGGGTTGCAGTGACGTGCCCGTGAGCTCCGCCGGCAGCCAGCTGTGCCTGAGTGACCGAGCCCCAGGCCGAGAGGCCGAGGGCACCCCACCTCTGAAGTGGCCCGAGCGAGCCCCAGGCTCCAGGCCCCGATAAGCAGCCGCCATGGAGTGAGCCGGTGTGTACCTGGGCGCCCATCCCCGGACACAAAGAACCACCAACGCACCGATGTCTGAGGGCGTCCGCCACCGGCAGGGGAAGTGGTGGGGGGAGATAGGCCTCCAAACCTTGGAGGGCCTGAGATGTCCCCAGAGAGGTGGCGTCTGATGCCCGACCTGACATATAGACACAGACATACAGGCACACACAGATACAAACATCCATTCCCTTTCCCGGGCTCTGTGGGGCTGGGCTGCGCTGCTGCACAGGGTCCCGGTCCGGATGGGCCTGGGCCCCCTTTCCCTGGCAGGTCGTGGAGTATGGGGGTGCCTACTGGGGTCAGCGGGTGAGCTGGCCCCAGGGAGGGGTCACTTGCCCCTCCCTTCCTTCCCTCCCCATCTCCGGCTGCCTCCCTCTTCCCGCTCCACCACAATCACCCACACATGCAGGGCCTTGGGGTAGGGGTGTGTCACCAGGGTGCAGAGGAGGCATCCCCCCCCCCTCTGTCCCCTTCTGGCTGCCTCTGCCTCAATTTTATCCCACAACTTAGACATTCACATTACTCACACTCTCATTACACATACATATAGGATCTTGGGGGTGGGCACGCTACACGGAATCCAAATTACTATCAGGGTGTACACCTCACCCCTGGCGTCGTTGCCCACCTCTCAGTTTTAAATACACGTAGACATTGAGGGCTATCAGGTGGGCTATGCGCTTACCTGCTGCTCTCTGGCAGGTAGCTCCATGCCCTCCTGGGTTTTAAATGCACCTTAGAACACACATACATCAACACTACATATGAGCGGGTGGAGGGAGGTTTGGAGTCTTCTCACACCCCTGTTCTCTGCGGCCTGTTGGAGCGGGGGGGCTAGGAGGAGGAGTTGGCCATCCGACTGGGGTCTGGTATGTGGGGCCTCCCTGCCGCTGCGGAGTCGGGGCGGTCTGCTTCTCTCCACCTCAGGGAAAAGGGTAACACCACCTGGGTCTGGGTGCAGTTTCCCCCTCCAGGGGCAAGGGTATCTAGACCCGGTTCTTAGAGTACGCTTGGGGAGTGTGATTGTGTGTACAGCGTCTCTTTATGTCTGTCTCCACGTTGGTTGAGTGTGGAGTAATTGCATTTGAGAGCATGAGGGTGGGAATGGATGTTTGCATCGGGCGAAGTCTTTTCGACGACGGCGTCTCAGATTTGGCCAAGGAAGCTGCACTCTGGGCCTTCTTCATCACGAGATCCTGGAAGCACTGATCAATGTAATCTTGGAGAGCCTCTAAACTCTCCTCGTTGTTCTCCAGGGTATTGGAGATGATTTAGACAAATGTTGTTAGTTATAAGATAATTTATAAGTGTATTTGGTAATACTGAAGCTTAAAGGAATTTGTTCAAATCTAAACCACCATTCGCTTTAATTTTCCGCCAAAATCTCCGGCGTCTGACGTCAACATCATGAGTCGCTTACCTTGTCCGTCACTTCCGTCACTTACTTCTACCTCAAAAAATGTGATTGAAATGTTTGCTTTTAATCATTTTATTGAGGAGTCCCAATATATCCAGGTGCCAGTGGTTATTGGTTATGGTTATGAGGCATGGCAAGCCGACCACTTTAGAATGAATGTAACTACACTGTGCTTAGTTTAGCTTAGATTAGTTGTTTGGTTTTTTTTGTAAATAATTACATTATACTGTATTATAGCAGTTACACTTTTTGGCTGCAATTACACTTTTTCAACTTTATATTTAAGCTTGTAACTGACATTTATCCAATATAATGAAGTAAATGGAGAATAAACACAAAGAATGTATGCTTAACCCTTTAAAGCGGGCACGCTCTGTTTTGCTAACTATTTTTAAATCCCTGTAGAACCAGAACCGTGTAAGCTAGTGCAATAATTTTTTTTGCATATGAAACCGGAGGAGTTGTACTTACATCTTATGCCATCAGCTTGCCCTAGGTCACGGTTTCCTTCCACATATAGCTTTGCAAAAATTGCATAAAAAGCGCTTGCAGGAACAAAAACATAATATTCCACAAGCATGCTTTGCCGATCCGATCAGCTGTTCGTAACACTTCCCACATTAAAACAGACGTCAGCGGGAACGATCGCATGTTCGCCATTTCCTGCCCGAAACCGGAAGTGACGTAATTTTCGCGGAAAATGTAGTTTTTTACTTGTAGGCGTTAAAAGCCTATACTGGTGTTTTTATAAGTCATTTTTGACTTTATGCTTTTCTGAATACTTTCTGGGATGCTTAGAACTCGAATTGCACTGCTGGGAATAATTTATTTTGATGCACATGCTGTTTTCTTTGCAAATTTGCATCATAGGATTTTTTTTCGTTTTTCCTGCAGTATATAAAAATTGGTGTATCTCAAAAATAAAACTATGAAGACACTCAAACTAAATTTCCTGTTGTTGTAAACTATTTTTTGCAACTTTTTTGTATTTAAAGTTTTTTGCAGTTTATTGCACTTTTTTTGCAATTAATGTAGTTACTATGGACTTAATGCATACATATTATTAAAATATGGGCTATAACAGTTGTATTGATGTATAGCAAGTTGAAATGCTCCCAAAAATGGCACTACAGCATGTAAAAATATAATATAAGCTCTGGCGGACTTGGTTCTATGGTAGGTCTTAAAGGGTTACATTCAAAGAGAATTTCATAGTTTTCTTCAATCTTTAGCACAGGTTCTCTCCTGTGAAATGCAACTTAAACAAATACATATATATATACTCATAGGTAAGTATACACTAACATATAATATATATTAGTGCTCTCAAACAATTACAATTTTTAATCAGATGCATCACAGGATTACTGTGGATTAATTTTGAATAATCACGATTAAATATTCATTTTTAATCTATATTAATCACATTTCATTTAGCATGAGCAAACAGACTCGGAAAAAAGGGAAAATATAAGCACTTAACATGTTATTGAACATAGGTCTGCAGTTTGTTGCAATCCACTTGGCAACTGTGTCAGTCAGTAGGTCCAAGGTAGACTTACCGAGTCCCTGATGCTCCTTGAGTGGTTTGTAGCAAGCTGGGTGATGCATTAACCAAAGTGCTAGCAGCATCCCCGACTAACGTATGCTTCGCATCAATGTGATATTTTAAGCTGGAGGTGCTTCGGTGAAAAGAAAATTCCTTCTTGCACAATGTGCGTAATACTTTATGTTGGTCGACTGTTCCGTCTTGTTATTTTTTTAATATTCAAATTTCCCATCGAGAGGGCCACTGTGCGTTTATCATCTTCCAAATTGAGTTGACTGGTTCAGCTGCCCGGCACTACCAGATCAACTGCCCATTTGCGCATGTGTGAAGGTAACTCTACTTTAATCTACAACTTTAATCGTGATGACGACTTAATCTGCGTTAACGCAGATATGTATATCACAGCAGTCTCCCTGAACAGAGACCAGTATCGATCACAGTGGCAGACATCCAAGAAAGGGTCTCCAGTATGAAGAGTTGGACAGCCCCCGGCCCCGACATGGTTCACGCCTACTGGCTGAAGAAGTTGATTGCACTTCATCAGCGTTTGACAGCACAAACGAATCAGCTGCTAGTAGATGAGAGGACCCAGAATGCCTAACTGAAGGATGGACAGTCCTGATCCCCAAGGACCCCCAGAAGGGACTGGTCCCACCCAACTGTCAGCCAATAACCTGCCTCAATACCACATGGAAGCTCCTGTCAGGCATCATAGCGTCTAAGATGAACAGGTACAGGGCTCAGTACATGAGCAGGCATAGAAAGGACTTGGCAAGAATACCAGAGGAGCGAAACACTAGCTACTGCTAGACAGAGCAGTTGCCTGAGACTGCAAGACCAGGGTCACCGACCTGTGCACTGCCTGGATTGATTACAAGAAACCCTATGACCGAGGGGATGAAACTACCAGAAGTCAACATTTTAGACATCAAGGACAGCTACAAGTACCTGGGAATCCCACAGGCAAATGAGAACCACAAAGAGGCTGCTAGGAAAGCTGCAACCACCAAGTACCTGCAGAGGGTCAGGTACTTGGGTCAAGTCCTGAGGAGTCATCTGAACAGTAAGAAAAAGATCTAGGCTATCAAAACCTACACCTTGCCCGTGATCAGGTACCGTTTTGGGATAATAATAATTGTGGTGATTATCAGGTTGGGGGATGGGCGTTGATACTGGAGTGCAATATTCACACTGATGGAAGATGGACAAGAAAAGGTCAAAGCCATCATGTGCTCAGTTTAAAAAAAGAGAGAACAGAAGAAGAGGAGAAACAAGCAAAAGATTCAGGTAAGCAGATGTGTCATTGGATAATGGCAGGTATTATGCATGAATGAAGTCTGAAACAAGATAACATTAATTAATAGGGATAAGTAAAACTTCTACTTATGTTTGTTAGCCACTTGGCTATGGACAGACAGTAGACACTGATGTGGCTTATTGAATCTTTTTGGCCATGTTCAGCATAATATTAATTAGCCATTAATTGGAAGAGGTGTATTGTTGATTTGTCTCCTATTCTCAATGTATCACAAATTATAAGGGTTGTTTGTTAGCCGTTTGCATACTATGCTATGGTTATGAGGCATGCCAAGATAGTGGCCGTTTCTCAGTTTTCAAGTACGTGAGTACATACTCGCGTTCTCGGCAAGTACGTACTGGCTGAGAACGCACGGGAGTATGGACTCGCCAAGAACGCGAGCACGGACTCGCGATTTGTACAATTGGAACACCAGCGTACTTGATGATGTCACAGGTCCGGAGTTTTTACTGCCGTCCCCTCTTAATTTAACTGTGAGTAACATGTTATGAAGCTTAACTTTAATCACAGCCAAACCGGTTTACTCAGGAACAATTAAAACACTGAAATAAACCAAACATTAACATTTAGAAGTGATCTAAGTGACTTATATATCATTTTTAACCTCAGTAGTGAAATCTCTATTAATAAAAATAGTGTATAGTGTGTGTACATACCTTAATAAAAACAAGCAGGTGAGATGTTAGAACGCTTTTATTTTTATTTTAGTGGACACTCAATACGATAGACAGCTGCTGGGGTTTCTTTAACCTGAGTAGAGAAAAGACCGCGGGCGGGGGGTTGAAAACGATGTGCCGGGAGTCCACTGTTCTCGCCGGCTCTAATAATCCTCAACCTCGCTGTCTGCTATGGAGCTGGCGGGTCACAGACGTCTCCGAAAACGTCGGAGCGCGTTTGGAAATATATGATATCTTGATAAATCGAGCAGATATTTGAAGTTTACGCAGCTACATTCTCGCTTGAAAATAACTTAAAAGTTTATTTTGTGACCCAGAAAGAGTAATATTTAAAAGATTTTAGCCCCGCTCGTCCGCCATTGCCGCGTTTGAGTTTTGGACGAAATGCATTCTGGGATATTTAGCTGTACCAAGTCCACACAAGTAACCACCGATGCATGCTCGATAAAACGGGCGGAGCAAGAACACATCCGGGACTTTTCCGCGTTCTCGGCTTGATGCGTACTTCGAATTGGAACAGTACTTGGTCTCCGACTGATGACGTATCACGAGTACACGAGAACCGCAAGTACGCACAAGTACGCATATTGAGAAAGGCCCAGTATTCTGTTGTAGTCTAGCTGACTTAGCAAAAACAAATCCCTTACATGATTAGGCTACATTATTTAGGAAAGTTATCTTATCGTAATTACAGAGTAATGCATTACTTCCAAACACTTGTTATGATAGCCTATTCAATAAAATGCTTGTTATACATATAATTCTGATTATTTGATAGACTGGGCTGAAATATTCAGCCTGAAATACCTGAAATATTTTGGAGGACCCTCTGCCACTGCCACTACCTAAGATGAGGAGCCTTCCACCTCCTCAGCCAAATATGTCTCCAAAATGTCTGATCCCAAGGATGAAGACCCAGTTGTGACCACTTCAGGTGTGATTGTGTGTAGGCTGAGTGTGTGTGTGTGTGTGTGTGTTGCATAATATTTTCCAAAGACCGCCACTATGATTGCTGTATATTCCAAATAACTTGTGTATACTAATGCAAATGTATGCTCACAGAAATGCCTGGAGCTGAACCCCCTGAGGATGAGCCCCTGCCTATGGACCCTGCAAACTGACCTTCAGATATCACTGAATGCATTCAAATACAGCTGGTGCAAAGGACCAATAAGGTAGCACCAGACTTTGTTTTCCCTAGAAATGAGGGTGATGGAAGAAGTTCCCCCCAGTATCACCGCTAACCAGTATTTTAAGAAAACACTGGTTAGCGGTGAAAAGATGCTTAGAAGCTGGCTAGTATATTGGGAGAAAAACAACAGCCTGTTTTGCTTCTGCTGCAAGCTGTTTTCTAAAAGACACATCAATTTAACAAATTTGGGACTGACAGATTGGAAGCATGCCAGTTCTCTTTTCACCTCACATGACCATAGTCCCGAACACCATAACTCCATGAAAGCATGGAAAGAACTGGTAGTGCAGATTAAAAAAGGTGAAACAATTGACAAACAAGAGATGGCACTTCTGCAGTCTGAGAAAATATGATGGAGAGCGGCGCTGACTCGTCTTACTTCTGTCTTTCACTCTCTCGCAATCAAAAATTTAACACTAAGGGGGCACACAGAAACATTGTTTTCTCCATCAAAGGCCAATTTTCTAAAAGAAGTTGAGCTCACGGCAATGTTTGATCCCATAATGACTAAGTCATAAAGACTGAGGCCCAGTCTTTGTCTGAGGAAGGGGGATCATACAGATTAAGTATTTGTATAGTGGTGTGGTATGACATCCTGATCCAAACCCACCCTGTGAGCAAGCTCATGCAGTCTCCCAATATGCATGTGGATGTAGCGGTCAGTCTCCTCAAAAAGACAGAGAGAGGTCTCCGTAGCTACAGGGCAACAGGCTTTGCATCTGCACAAATATCAGCCAAGTATATGTATAAGGGCATCAACGTAGAGGCTGTTCTGAAACAGAAAAGACTGAGATCTACAAAACGGCACTTCTCTTACGTATCATTTGGTGACCCTTTGAGTGATGCCCTAAAGAAGCTGGACTTTACCTTTTTTAATGTTGTTGTTGATACTGCAATGTTTTCCATCCAAGAGAGATTCACCACATTGGAAAATGTGGGAGTACTGACACATATCTCTTAAATGATAACCTCACTGAACAGTGCAAGGCCCTCAGTGCTTCTTAGCTTTTTCATGACCAATCCGACTTGGATGCCAGAGAGCTTGCACAGGAGAATTTGCCTGACTTGCCATCAAAATCTATGACCTCTCTGGAACTGCTGAGCTTTGTGCGTGACAGTGAACTCTCAGAAATATACCCACATTTGTGGACTGCTCTGAGAATTTCAGTTACACTACCTGCAACTGTGGCTTCAACAGAGTGGAGCTTTTCAATGCTGAAACTTGTGAAGAGATATCTGAGGTTCACTATGTCTCAAGAAACGCCTCACTGGCCTTGCCATCATCAGTATTAATCATCCAATTGCTGGCCAGATTTCATATGATGACATTATTGGTGACTTTGGATCAAGGGAGGCAAGAAAGGTGCTGCTTTGGACTTAGCAGCTGGATAGTATAGTGGTAAGACTACACACCTTTAGAGCTGGAGTTAGAGCTGGAGTCACCGAAGCACTTCCAGGTTAAAATATCACATTGACGCAAAGCTTACGTTAGCTGGGGATGCTGCTAGCACTTTGGCTAATGCGTCACCCAGCTTGCGACAAACCACTCACGGAGCATCGGGGACTCAGTAAGTCTACCTCGGAAATATTGACTGACACAATTGCCAAGTGGATTGCAACAAACTGCAGACGTATTAATATCATTGAGAAAACGAGCTTTACATAGCTTTGGTTCCTCGTTTCAAAGACTTGAAGTGCCTCCCCATAAGTGACAGAGAGAGAGTGAATAAATGTTTACAAAGTTTTTTGTTAACATGAATGTTCAAGATGTTCAATAAACATGTTAAGTGCACATATTTTCCTTTTTTCTCGAGTGTGTTTGCTCACGCAAAATGAAATGCGATTAATATAGAATAAAAATGAATGATATTTAGTCATCCATCCATCCATTCGCTTCCGCTTATCCTTTTCAGGGTCGCGGGGGGCGCTGGAGCCTATCCCAGCTGTCATAGGGCGAGAGGCGGGGTACACCCTGGACAGGTCGCCAGTCTGTCGCAGGGCCAAAACACAGGGACAGACAACCATTCACACTCACATTCACTCGCACATTCACACCTAGTGACAATTTCGATTATCCAATTAACCTATCCCCACAAGCTGCATGTCTTTAGACGGTGGGAGGAAGCCGGAGTACCCGGAGGGAACCCACGCAAACACGGGGAGCCCATTGATGAAGCTTGTAGTGGTCATAGTCTCTATAACCTCAATGTGCACAGCTCTGGTAGTCAAACAAGTGAACATTACTGCCCATCGTTTACTTTCCGCATGCCCTCTGGTTCTTCGGGCAATCACCATCCAAGGTCCAAAAACATCCAACCCATCCAATGGTGGATCTGGTGAAAGTCTTTCAGATGGCAAGTCTGCCATCTTCTGGTCCTCCATTTTACCTCTCAGCCTTTTGCACGTCACACATTTGTGTATCACACTAGATACAAGTCTTTTTCCCCCAATCAGCCAAAGTCCTGCCAATCTAATAGCTCCCTCCGTGAAATGGCGTCCTTGGTGTGCAGACTGTTCATGATATTTTCTGACCAATAACGTAGCAATGTGCATCTTGGGAATGACCAGAGGATGTTTATCATCAAAGGACATATCAGTTGAGGACATACAGCCGCCAACTCTTAGTAGCCCATCTTTGTCCAGAAATGGTGTCAGCTTTCGCAGTGGACTTTGTTTTGGGATTCAGTCCCCTTTGGCAAGACACTGCAACTCCCTTGCAAAGGCATCTTGTTGTGCAGTTTTAAAGATCACTGTTACTGCTTGTTCATCTTCATTTCCAGTGTTGCCACCATGTGTATCTGCAACACTCCTTGCCTTTTTGATTAGTGTGGAGACTGCACGAGTCAAAGCTCTCCAAGTGGAAAATGTAAGAAACCTTTGAGCTCCAAGCGAGCTTTCTTTAGCCATTGTGCTGAAGGTCGTTACTTCAGGGCGAACTTCTGGATCCACCTCTGGATGTACCAGCTCAAAGTCATCACTCTGGGGAAGGAGTCCTTGTGAAGGGCTCAATAGAAATGATGGTCCAGTGAACCAATTGGTGCTTTTGAGAGCTGCAGCAGTTGTTGGCCGAGTTCCATGGTCTGCCGGGTTTTCTTCAGTGGTGATGTAATGCCACTGATCTGGACGAGACGACTTTCTGATCTGTGCTATCCTGTTTGACACATAGACATAAAACCTGCGTGAGGTGTTATTTATGTAGCCCAGTACTATCTTGCTGTCAGTATAGTACGTCACAGAATGAATGTCAATATCCATTTCATCTTGGATGAAGACCGCCATTTCAGTTGCCAAAACGGCAGCACAGAGCTCAAGACGGGGCATGGTGTGCGCTGGGTGTGGGGCCAGCTTTGCCTTTGCCATAACAAATCCCACATGGATCTCTCCTGTTGCAGAAATTGTTTTCAAGTAAGCCACAGCAGCTATAGCCATGACTGATGCATCTGAAAACACGCACAACTCTCTGTGCTGAGTCTGTGTGGACAAAGACATTGGAACATATAGTCTTGGAATCTGGAGCTGTTCTAAGTCTTTCATAGAGTCTTTCCAGAGTTTCCAGTGTTCTTGTTTTGAAGCTGGCAATGGTGTGTCCCAGTCATACTGTTCAACGGAGAGGTTTCTCACTAAATGTCTTCCTCCCACTGTGACTGGCACTACAAATCCCAAAGGGTCAAATAAACTGTTCACTGCAGACAAAATCCCTCTTTTTGTCAAGGGCTTCTCCTCCTTCGACACACAGAAGGTAAAGTTGTCTGTCTCCAGATTCCAAATTAGACCTAGACTCCTCTGAAGAGGTAGTGACTCCACTCCTAAGTCTAGATCTTTCAAATCCTTGGCCAAGTCTTCTGGTGGGAATGCTTGCATAACACTGCTGCTGTTTGATGCAATCTTGTGTAGCTTAATGTTTGATTTAGCTAGCATCGCTTGGGCAGTGCGCAGGACACCAGTGGTTTCCGCTTCATTAGGAAAAGATGCAAGTCCATCATCCACATAAAAATTGCGTGTGATGAACTCCCTTGCACTGGTAGTGGAGTCATCTGCTTCCTCAGCAGCTCGTCTGAGGCAGTAAATGGCAACTGCTGGTGATGGACTGTTGCCAAATACATGTAATGTCATTCGAAACTCTTTCACTGCTTTTTGGGGATCATTGTTTTCATACCATAAGAACCTCAGAAAGTTGCGATGTTCCTCGCAGACCTTGAAGCAGTAGAACATCTGCTGCACATCCACTATAACTGCTATAGGTTCTCTGCGGAAGCGGATCAGAACCCCAAGGAGAGTGTTGTTCAAGTCGGGTCCACTCAGGAGTACATCATTGAGGGAAATCCCTTCATGTTTGGTCAGAGGGCCCGGTGGCGCCAGTGTCCGGCAGCCTCGCCTCTGTCAGTGCGCCCCAGGGTGGCTGTGGCTACAACGTAGCTTGCCATCACCAGTGTGTGAATGTGTGCGTGAATGGGTGGATGACTGGATGTGTAAAGCGCTTTGGGGTCCTTAGGGACTAGTAAAGCGCTATACAAATACAGGCCATTTACTTGAATCGAACACTACCCTTATCTGGTCGGGCTTTTGTGGGTGGTAAACCCCAAATATTGGTAGATACCACCTTTCCTCGCCTTCTTTTAATGGAGGGGCCGGCTCTGCTTGCTTTTCAACAAACATTCTTTGCATGAAATCGATGAAGCGTTTCCTCATTTGTGGTTTTTTCTCCAGAGTTCTCCGAAGAGATGCAAGACGCTTTAATGCTTGAGGTCGGTTATTGGGAAGGTGGTTTCGTGGTGATCGAAAAGGTAATGGGGGAACCCAAGTATTGTAACTGTCTTTATAGACTTTTTCATCTAATGTCTTCAAGAAACTCTTGTCATCGATTTACATGGCAGGGACGTCATCACGTTGTGTCCTTTGAAACACCTGACTGGCAAACTCACTTTCCTTACTTTTCAAGTGTTGTGCAGAGCTTTGAAGACTTAGGTTTGAGGTGTCACAACCAAGCTTTTCTTTGACCTGCATATTGTTTGGGCATGCGCTCAAGAGTGAAGCTCGTCCATTTGGTAGAATGTTGGTCTTGTATACACAGATGTTGGATGTCTTGTGCACTTCTCCCAGACACACTTCCCCTACGATCACCCAACCAAGGTCGAGTCGCTGAGCATATGGCTCGTTATGGAGACCATTATGCTGTTCTCTGACTTTGTGCACACGCAGAATGTCTCTGCCAAGGAGAAGGAGGCTGTCAGCTTCTGGATCAATTTCTGGGATTTTTCCCTTAATTGCCTTCAGATGTGGGTAGTAATGAATGACTTCTGGGGATGGGATTTCCGTCCTATCATCAGGTATCATATCACACTCAATAAGAGTAGGCAGGGGAAGCTGAGTGGTGCCATCAAGGGACTCCAAAATGAAGTCACTGGCTCGTCTCCCTGCTATCTCCACAACACCTGAGCATGTTTTCAGTGTATACGGTTCAAGCTGTCCTTCAATGTTGAAGATGTCAAAAAAGTATGTTTTAGCCAAGGAGCGATTGCTTTGTTCGTCTAGAACAACATACATCTTGACAGCTTTCTCTGGTCGTCCAGCAGGATACACTCTGACCAAACATATCTTAGAGCATGACCTTGAACCAAGGTTATTATCGTTAACTAAAACTAACGAAATAACGAAAACTAAAAGTGAAAAAACATTTTCGTTAATGGAAATAAAAATAAAAACGAAAAAAGGAAAACTAACTAAAACTGTAATGAGTGTTTACAAAACTAACTAAAATTACCTGAATTTATAGCAAAAATGTGTTTAGTTTTCGTTGATGTGTGCATGTCATACAATAGTCAAGGGTAAAAAAGAAGTTTAGTTTCCAGGTTTTTTTCTTGCTGTGTCTCATTATGCCAGCAGGTGGCAAGTACGTTAGTCGAGTCGTCTGTGTTGGTGCTCCGTCCACGCGCAGACTCATGTCAGGAAAAGTCTGGAGAAAGTGCCAGCTTCCAATTTGGGATTACTTTGAATATGACTGTGTTTTGGATAAAACAAGTGTCTTGTAGTGGAACAAGATAAATTATGAGGGATATTTCTAAAGGGAAAAAAATCCCACAAACCTTAAAGTGCACTTGAAAAGCTCACACAAGAAGGCTAAGCTAGCTTACCTTGAGAAGGTAAGGGAGCACACTCAACCCTCATCCCCAGAAACAGAAGCTAACCCCAGGCAAGGCAGCGTGATGCATCCCGAGACAACAGGACTGGGATATCTACATAGCTGTGTGAGTCAATTGACTTCAAAAAGTTTATCAATTCACTTGAACCAAAATTATGAACACCCAGTGCTGCAAGAGTTAATAGTCTCATTGCGGCCAAGATATACATTTTATAGTTGCCTGGTATCAACGGTTGTCCATCTGCCCTAATTTATTTATTTATTTATTTAAAGAACCCATAGGTGGGAATGTGAGTTGTCTGTCTCTGCGTGTTAGCCCTGCGACAGACAGGCGACCTGTGCAGGGTGCAGGGTATGGTAGCTGGAATAGCGACATACCCAAGGATAAGCAGAAGAGAATGACTGATATGATGAAACTGGGATTTTGTTACACTTAATTATTGCAAACACAACTAAAACTATAACTGAAACTAATCAAAACTAAACTGAAACTAAGGATTTTCAAAAAAATAAAAACTAAACTAAACTAGCAAACAATTGGTAAAAACTAATTAAAACTAATATAAAATTGAAAATCTGAAGTCAAAACTAAATAAAAATAAAAACCAATGAAAATTGCAAAACTATTAAAACCCTGCCTTGAACCAACTGAGTCTCCGCATACTTCTGTGCATTTTGATGTCACGTCAGCCACACTTGCTTCTTCTCTTTCCTCCCCGCCATACCCTTCACTAGCCACCGGGCTCTCTGCTTTTTGAGGACGAGGATTGGGGTGTAGTGCGGTGATATGTCTTTCACTACCACAATCTGTGCACTGCACCGATTTAGGACAATCTTTGGCCATGTGCTGCACAGAAGAACAACACTTGAAACAAATGTTCTTGTCCTTAAGTATGCCTTTCTTTCTTCCAGGGTCTTACTTTTGAAAAGACGGCATTTTCTGAGAGGGTGAGGCTTGCAGTGTAGTGGACACTGTTTATCGGGGTCCAAGTTGTTCTTGCCTGTAGGAACGTTTGGGCTGGCTGCCAGATCACTTGCTATCTCCGTCCTCTTAGCAGAGACATGCGAATGATACTTCTGTTGTTGTCGCGCTGACCTAGTAGGTGTGGCTGTTGCTCTTCTCTTCCTCCTCCTGCCCACTACCTGCTCTGTGCTGCTGCTGATTAGACCTTGTGTGCAATCTATAACTAAGCGCGGCCTGGTGTGCACCGCTCCGCCAGGTGAGCTGAATTAGAGCAATCAAGGGTGGGCGTGCCTAGTATGCCTTAAAATGCATGCAGCAGTCATTTGACCTGGGTGCGACATACTGAGAGGACAGCAAACGAGGCACAATCCACTTTCCACTGTGAGGAAGACTTTGAGCTAGACGGGCTATCGGTAAGCTCTTGGACTCATATTTTCTGCTTATGTTTGGGACCTGTGGAAGCTCAATTGTGGAAATGTGTTTATGCTTTGGGAAATAGTTACTGCATTTAAGTTTAAAAAATTATATTGATATTAAAAGGAATGTTTAAGTTTGAATAAATTGTTTATGTAGATAGTGTTTCCCACATATTTATGTTAATTAATACTAAAAATAGCTATCCCAAATCCTTGGTTAAATCTTAAAACTAGTATAAATGTGTTTGGTTTAATTTAAGGAAAATAATTCTTTGTAAAAGAGTCCTTGGTTAAAGTCTCTATTAAAATATTTGCAAACTCTAAAATGTATACTTTAAAAATGTAATTGTTTGTAAAAAGTGTAAAATGCAAGGTAGACATATTTTGTATATTTAAGAACCACAGTTTATTTCATTTTCGTTGTTTGAAATTGCTCAGCTCTGTGATTAAAAACCAATGAATGTAAAACTAACTTAAACTGGGTTAAATTATAGTTTAGCTAAAGCTAAATACTTTTGTCTATGTTAAATGGCTTTACTGAAGTGTATATAATTTTGTTATTTTATTTGTACTCTGTATAATGCATTTCATTTATCTGAATGATTAATGAAATGTTCTTTATTTTTGTGTTTAAAGGTTTTTCACCTATCTAGCAAAACCGCTACCTACCTGAATGAACCTAAAACTGGTCAAAAATAAATGGAGTGAAATTCAAAGTCTGGTCTTTTTCAAGTGTAGGCTCCTCACAGACAGAGAACACTTGACAGTGAAAAACCGGCCTGGCTAGTAAAGAAACCGGCCTTGACCAGTGAAGACTCCACAAAAGCTCACCACAAAGACAGAGAAGACTCCACCTGGGGGCCTGGAGGAAATCGCAACTTGCCGTTTGCCTGTCCAACCAGTAACCAAGAAAGCAGCATGGCTGAGTCCAAGTCACTCGAAGAGCTGAAAATAGAGCGAACCACTGCAAAGAGACTGTTTTCCAGACTCACCAACCATATAAGAAGGACCCACATGGATATGTCTGTAGAGGAGCTACAGGATTCCTTCAAGAGACTTACAGCAGAGTGCTCCAAAGTGATTGACGTGAATGAGGAGCTTGAGGCCGCCTACATCACGCAGTGTGAAGCAGAGGGCACACCGGAGCTGATGGGCCAACAGAGAGCAGACGTCGAGAAAACGGAGAAAGAATGTGAGCAGAAGTTGAAGGAGGCGAAGCACCTGATCAGAGAGACCCTGTGGACATCATATGGTGAAAGAGAACTGACCCTTGCTCTAAAATCAGCAGAAATGGAGTGTGAGAACGTCTCATCCACTCAGCCTGATACGCCCCTGGAGGTATATGATTTTATGCTCCACCACCTAGAAGAACTGGTGAAGAAAGCTAAGCAGGCACACCAGATATGGAACCGCTGGGCTCCACCTGCTGAGAGGCGGGATTGTGATCGTCGACTAATGGAGCTTGAAACCTGCCTTCCAAAGCTGGTGTCAGGGAAGCCAGCCCTGATCAAAGCAGAGAGAATTAAAAAAGATGCCAACCAAGCAGTTGTCACAGTCCGCAACGCAGCCCCGGTCGCAGCCATAAAACTGAAAGCCACAGCTTTACCAAAGTTCACCGGCAGCCAGCGTGAGTTCTACAGATGGCGGAAGGAATGGGAGGCTCTGCAAAAGCAAGGTGAACCAACCGGGTCCATGGAAGTAAAGAAATTCCAACTTCTCGATAGCCTCGATGATAAAGTGGCCAAAGATCTGCGCCTGTCCACATACACCTCGGCAGAAGAGATCTTCAGAGTCCTTGAGAACCGCTTTGGAAACCAAGCCACCATCGCCATTGAAATCATTGAGGAGCTTCAAGCTATCCCTCCTGTCCGTAGCAACCAGCCTAGAAGAATAATAGAGCTTATCCACGCAGTTGAAAAGGCCCTCTATGATTTAAATGAGCTGGATAAAGCAAATGCCATAAAGAACCTATTAGTAATAAAGTCTATTGAAAGCAAGCTGCCTGAGTCCCTAAAGAAAGACTGGCTTACCCACGCTGCTGATCCAAAGAATGCTGTGACTCATCAGAACCGGTTTGACAAGCTGCTCGCATACCTCCAATCTCAAGAGTCCATCTACGAGCAGTTAGACCAGCTGAGAGACGTCGACCCTGCCAAGGAGAGAACAAAGTTCCCAATAAAGTACGCCCGTACCAAGTCAGTTAAATCCAGTACTGATCCAGCAGGCTGCATCATCTGTGGGGACCCGAAGCACAAGAGGAAGCTCTACATCTGCAGACGGTTTAGAACCAACACAAAGTTACAGGAGAAAAAGGATGCAGTGCAGCAACTTGGAGCCTGCAAGAGGTGCCTCGAGATCCACGACGAACCCTGCAGAAAGACGACTTACCTGTGTGGAAGTCCAGAGTGCAAAGACCAGCATCATTACCTTCTTTGTCCCTTGCCACAACCCTTATCACAAAGGTCCAAGTCTGGTCCGGTGAGAGCTGAGGGGAGGAGGTACACAGAGGTTCAAGAAGAGTTCATCTCTAAACTATCGCCAGAGCTAGCGCAGCAGTGTCGGGAAGCTTTCTGCAACGTCTTGTCACGAGCCTTCAACTCCATGGCAGCAGAGAGAGGTCTACTGGAGGAGACTGGTCTAAAAGAGTACCCTGTGATTCTGATGCTCCTTGACGTCATCGCCAATGATGGGCAGAGAATTGGGACACTAATTGATCTAGCATCTGACACAAACTACATAACCCACAAAGCTGCAAGTAAGCTCAACCTTCGCAGTGAAGACGTCATGCTTGTCATCCACGGTGTCGGAGGTATGAAGGTGTCTGTGGCAACCAAGCGCTACCTTCTCAAGATCCGTGTCAACACCTCGAGAGGAACTTTAAAGCCTCACCAGTTAGTCTGCTATGGTCTTGACAAGATTGCTGAAGTGAAAAGACACGTTCCACCTCAGAAGCTACAGAAGATCTTCCCTGACGTCCCGCTCCAAGACCTCATCAGACCCAGGGAGATCCAGCTTCTACTCAGTCATAAAGAAGGCCAACTGGTGCCCCAAAAGATCCGCTCCAACGGTGACTTGGTGCTCTGGGACGGTCCACTTGGCAAGACAATCGGGGGCACGCATCCAGACCTCTTTGAGGAAGTCACTTTGATGGCCCACACCTCAAAGACTCACTTCGCAAGATCAATGAGAGCTGCTGCATTCAAGTACCAAGAGTTCACTAAAGACCTAGCTTCCTGTCAGCATCCTGATCACCCTGAGACTCTATCCACCACAGCTACCAGCAGCAGAGACTTTCTGAAGTGGTGGAGGTGGGAAAGCATTGGAGCTGCTTGCCAGCCGAGATGTGGAGGGTGTCGTTGTGGGAACTGCCAGCCAGGAGGTAAAGAAATGACGCTCGCTGAAGAGAGGGAAATGGAGATCGATGGGTAGAAGACCCATGGGTAGAAGATCCAGCAACCTTGCCAAATAACAGGAAAGCAGTAGAAGCAACATTCATCAGAACCGAGATGAAGCTATCTAAAGAACCTGAGTGGAAGACGGCCTATACTGCACAAGTTCATGAGATGGTAAACCGCAGAGCTGCAGTGAAGCTGTCCAAAGAAGTCCTGCAGAGTTGGACTGGGCCAGTATGGTATATAAGCCACCTCATCGCGCCGAATCCACACTCGGTCTCTACCCCAGTGAGGTTAGTGTGGAACAGCAGCCAGAAGTACAGAGGCCTCAGCCTGAATGACATCCTCATCAAAGGTCCTGATGTCCTGAACCCGATAAGAGCTGTCCTGCTGAGGTTCCGAGCTGGTGTCTACGCCGCCCTTGGTGACATCCGCAAGATGTACAACTCCGTCTGGCTGGAAGATCGAGAGGTCCACTTGCACAGATTCTTGTGGCGTGACACAGAAGATGCAGGCATAGAAGACTATGCCATAACAAGAGTCAACATTGGAGACAAACCTGCTGGTTGCATAGCCCAAGTCGCCATGAGAGAAACTGCAAACCTACCTTCATTCAGTCACTTCAAAGAAGAGGAACGTGTGCTGGAAGAAGATGCTTATGTCGATGACATCCTGACATCACACAATGACCTCGACCATCTGAGATGCCTAACAGCCAACATCGAGCACATCCTGAGAACTGGAGGATTCTATATGAAGCCTTGGGTCTACTCCAGTCAAAGTGGGAGGGAGGAGGCAAAGAAAGAGTCGCCTCAATCAGAGCCAAAGACTATGATCCTGCCAAACCAGCTGACGGAAGATGACGACAAAGCCCTTGGCCTTGGCTACAACATCAGTGATGACAAGCTTCATATCATGGTTGCAGTGAACTTTTCAAAGAAAAGGAGGAAAATGCGCCTTGGTCAAGACCTGCTCAGAGAAGAAGTCGGAGAGCAAACACCTGATCCACTAACCAGGCGAGAACTGCTAAGCCAAGTCTCCGGCCTATATGACCCACTCAGTCTTGTGACTCCTGTCAAACAGAAGGGTGCCATCCTGGTAAGGAGAGCTTTCCAAGAAGCAAAAGTAAAGTACCGCCTCGAAGACACATGGGACGCAGCCTTGTCTGAAGGTCTCCGAGAAGACGCCATAAAGCTTCTGGAAGAGTATGCTGACCTGAAACTGCATTTCACTAGAGCCCTGACTCCACCAGATCCCTGTGCAGAGCCCAGTGCCATCACGTTCTCTGATGGCAGTGAACACGCATATGGCGCAGTGATGTACCTTCGCTGGAGTTGCAGCCATAGTGTCATCGTGAGGCTAGTGGAGTCTAAAGCCAAACTGATGCCTCTCAATCATAAGGGTGATCCTGTTAAAGCAGAGATGTGTGGCGCCGTCTTTGCTGCACGTCTGAAGACCTACTTCCAGAGGCACTGCAGAATCCAGGTCAAAAAATGGTACCACCTCGTCGACCGCCAGACCGTCTTGGGTGCAATCCAGCGTGAGAGCTACGGTTTCCAGACCTCCTTTGTAAACCGTGTTGGTGAAATCCAGAGTAGCACTGATGTCCAAGATTGGTGGTGGATTCCCGGGTCAGCAAACATTGCAGATATTCTCACCAGAGGGGCCAGTCCAAATGCCCTAACCGAGGACTCCGAGTGGCAGTCAGGTCCTAAGTTTCTTCAACTTCCTGAAGATGAATGGCTGAAGAAATCTGCCGGAGAAGTCGCTGCCCAAGCTCGAGAAAAGGTCACAAAGCTACAGAAAAAGGCTTTTGTTGCGGTCCTTACCAGAATCCACACCAATGCAGCTCAGGACTCAGTACACGCAGTCAGGAGTCCAAAATCTGCTACCAGAAGTCCTGAGCTGAGCACCATTTTACATCCGGCGTCTTGTGGTCGTTTTACCGGTGGAAGATCAAGCCAGGGACCAGCCCACCTGAGTGCAATCTTTCCATGTAGTGCTGAGAAAAGATCGAGTGGGAGGTGTCGCGCTGACCTAGTAGGTGTGGCTGTTGCTCTTCTCTTCCTCCTCCTGCCCACTACCTGCTCTGTGCTGCTGCTGATTAGACCTTGTGTGCAATCTATAACTAAGCACGGCCTGGTGTGCACCGCTCCGCCAGGTGAGCTGAATTAGAGCAATCAAGGGTGGGCGTGCCTAGTATGCCTTAAAATGCATGCAGCAGTCATTTGACCTGGGTGCGACATACTGAGAGGACAGCAAACGAGGCACAATCCACTTTCCACTGTGAGGAAGACTTTGAGCTAGACGGGCTATCGGTAAGCTCTTGGACTCATATTTTCTGCTTATGTTTGGGACCTATGGAAGCTCAATTGTGGAAATGTGTTTATGCTTTGGGAAATAGTTACTGCATTTAAGTTTAAAAAATTATATTGATATTAAAAGGAATGTTTAAGTTTGAATAAATTGTTTATGTAGATAGTGTTTCCCACATATTTATGTTAATTAATACTAAAAATAGCTATCCCAAATCCTTGGTTAAATCTTAAAACTAGTATAAATGTGTTTGGTTTAATTTAAGGAAAATAATTCTTTGTAAAAGAGTCCTTGGTTAAAGTCTCTATTAAAATATTTGCAAACTCTAAAATGTATACTTTAAAAATGTAATTGTTTGTAAAAAGTGTAAAATGCAAGGTAGACACATTTTGTATATTTAAGAACCACAGTTTATTTCATTTTCGTTGTTTGAAATTGCTCAGCTCTGTGATTAAAAACCAATGAATGTAAAACTAACTTAAACTGGGTTAAATTATAGTTTAGCTAAAGCTAAATACTTTTGTCTATGTTAAATGGCTTTACTGAAGTGTATATAATTTTGTTATTTTATTTGTACTCTGTATAATGCATTTCATTTATCTGAATGATTAATGAAATGTTCTTTATTTTTGTGTTTAAAGGTTTTTCACCTATCTAGCAAAACCGCTACCTACCTGAATGAACCTAAAACTGGTCAAAAATAAATGGAGTGAAATTCAAAGTCTGGTCTTTTTCAAGTGTAGGCTCCTCACAGACAGAGAACACTTGACAGTTGTGTCATTCTCTCGATTCTAGGATTGTTGGTGTTGGCAGCGGTGACGCAAGAAAAACTCGGGTCATTGCGAATTTTAGCTTCTTCGTTCACAAGTTTCACAAAAAATGAAAATGGAGGATAAGACACTGCATTCTCTGTCTTGAACCTCGAGGCAGCTGCAACCCATTTCTCCTGAAGGTTGTATGGGAGTTTTTCCAGAATCAGATTCACCCCGTGGGCTGTATCGAGGTGTGAAAGGCCTGGGAGATGACCGCTTGTCTTTGCAGCATGAAGTTCTAGCAGAAGATCCCCCAATTCTCTTAAATGCTGGTTGTCTCTGTTCGTCAGCTTCGGAAAATCCTGAATTTTCTTTAAAAGTGCATGTTCAATGACTTCTGGTGCACCAAAACACTCTTCGAGTCTCTGCCACACCATCTGAAGACCTGCAGTGGGATTGTTTATGTACGCAGCCCTGACTCGCTTGGCTTGTGCTCAGGGCTGTTCGATATAACGATATATATCGGATGACGATAGAAAAACGTCTATCGTTTCATTTTACGCTATCGTTTGTTTCGTGGTGTCGCAAAATAAACTGTTTACGGCAATATTTTTTCATTATTTTGATGGTCACAGTAGTGGCTATATTAATTTCCTAAAGTTCTTTCTTTCTCTTATATTTAATATAACCACATTACAGACGGACAAGCGCTTGTTTTTATGCGTTGTCGTTAGCAACAACGACGGTAAAACCACCTCGTGTCCGCTTGTTTATTTTCCACATAAACCTTTCACAATAAAGCTCAAGATCCTGTTGAGACTTTTCAAAATAAACTGAATCACGTGAAAGATGCAGAGTATTTACGGATGAGAAGCAAAAGAGCTGTCAGGTGCTAAAAAATAAACCTTCGACTCAAACGTTAGAACAGGCTTTTCCCCGCAGCACGCCGTGTAATAAATACTCACAAAGAAAACGGCGGCCGTTACAACCTATGTCTAAAAATGTATTGTTTCATGCATCACTTAAAACACTCGACTCCAGGTACGTGACGCCCAGCTGGAAACACTTCACGCAAGTCGAGCTGCCCGACATTCACAGAATTTACAGAAAATGTTACATTTTTGTGATTTATATCGTTATCGGACGATAGATGTCTTAATATCGGGATATGAGATTTTGGTCATATCGCACAGCCCTACTTGTGCTGCTGATTGTGGCCCGAGCCATTTGGATGGCAGGTCTAGCTCTTCTTGAGGTGTTACATCCAGATCTTGAATTGCACTTAGAAAGGAAGCCTTCCAAGCCCAGTAACTTTCTTGTCGATCATCAAACCTCAGCAGGCCCAAGCTGATCATCTCCTTTCGTATCAGGTATCTCGTTAGATCAGACGTGTCAGCATGACTACTCCTTACAGGTGTAGGTGTCCATACCTTAGACTGAGGATGGTGAAATCGATCATTGTTTGTTGGCTCGCCTCCATAGCTCCAGTTGCAAGATTCTCTCTTTGGGCTCAAAGCATGGAAGACTGGCAAAGGTGTGAATTCTCGGTTTTTGCTCCTACTGGGCTGATGGATACTTGGTTCTTTGTGAGCCTTTGGTGTTGCATCGATGGCCGTGGCTGGCTGTTGCACCAGAGAAGATAGGAGTTCTGGATGATTAACTTGTGGAGTCTGCAGATCGTTGCCGAGTTCTGATTGTTGCTGCACATACTCTTGGACTCGTTCTATTGGGCTGAATTGCTGCATGTCATCCAGCTGGGGCTGTTGTGGATGCTCACTCTCTTGCGCAGACGCTTCCCAAGCTTGAGCCTCAGCTAGTGCTGCTGCAGCTGCTTTCTGTGATTTGAGTATGTGTAGCTCTGCATCCAGATCTGCTTTCTTTTTAAGCTGCTCGGCCTGTTGTTTTAGGATGCTGGCTTCCTGCTTGGCAAAGGAGAGCTGAGCACGGGCAGCTTCTGCTTTTGCTCGTGCTCTGGCGGCAGCAGTAGATGACGATGTAAGCTGGCTGGAACGTAAAGAACTGGACACTTTTGACCTTGTTTCCAGCGTCTCATCCATCCTTGCTTTTAGAGAACTATCTGGCTGATGAGAATGATGCTTTTTTACTATTCTGCCCTCCCTGTACGTTGATGCCCAGTTTGGCAGATAGATAAACAGTTCTTCAAAAGGAGAGGCAAAGGCTTCCAGTTCTCATTTCAGGGTTTATTTGTCTCCCTAATGAAGGCACTGTAAAACTACAAATATAAGAAAAGCATATTAAAACATACATTTGGAACATAATATATTTCTCACATTACAAAGTACAGACTGAAGACTTAGCAACTTGAATTACAGCTGGTATAACCAAGAAAAATAAATGAAAATATGTAAACCCCAAATCCCGCTAGCTTAATGCTAACTTATAATGGAATTTCCCATTGACACGCTAACACAATTAGCATCGGCAGTGCAGCTAACATGCCGGCTTCAAATATGAGAGTCAACAAACCAATTTAGATCACATGCTTAACATGAACACAGAATATAATCTTACTTACAAGCATATATTTCTCATGCTCTAGTACAGCCAACTTCAGAGCTAATATTTTATGTGCTGGTATCAACTTAGCCAGACTCCATGAACTTTTCCTGTATTTATTAGAGAAAATTGAGTACACAAACCCGCTTCCTCCCCCTAGTGGGGTGGTGGAGCTACTGCACCCAAGCAGTGGCAGCACACCCTGTGATGAATCTGATTAAACATTTTAATTGTTTGAGAGCACTAATATATTAGTGTATACTTATCTATTAGTAATAGGTTTTTTAAAAAGTTGTATTTCACAGGAGAGAACCTGTGTTAAAAGATTGAAGAAATTCTCTTTGAATTTAAGCATACATTCTTTGTGTTTATTCTGCATGTACCTTATTATATTGCATAAATGTCAGTTACAAGCTTAAATATAAAGTTGAAAAAGTGTAATTGCAACCAGGCTATTGTTTAAGTAATTGCGATTAATTACAGAAAATTGTGAGATTAATTAGTTTTTTTATTTTAATCCAATGACAGCACTAATATATATATGTATATGTATATAACAGTTGATGTAGAGATGTGTCTGGGTTCTAATCGGAGGTGCTGTTAACTTGTCTTTCTGAGGCTGGTGACTTGGATGAATTTATCCTCAGCAGCAGAGGTGACTCTTGGTCTTCCTTTCCTGGGGTGGTCCTCATGTGAGCAGTTTTGTCGTGGCGCTTGATGGTTTTTGCAACTGCACTTCAAAGTTTTAGCAATTTTCTGGACTGACTGACCTTCAGTTCTTAAAGTAATGATGGACTGTTGTTTCTCTTTGCTTAGCTGATTTGTTCTTACCATAATATGAATTCTAACAGTTGTCAAATAGGGCTGTCAGCTGTGTACCAACCTGACTTCTGCACAGCTCATGGTCCCAACCCCATTATGGCAAGAAATTCCACAAATGAACCCTGACAAGGCAAACCTGAAGTGAAAACCATTTCAGGTGACTACAATTAGCAATTTGGATAGATGTGAGCTTGACTGACACATTGACTCATATTGGACATATTGTAGTTTTACAGCACCCTTCACAGTAAATAGGCATGTACATGTACAGCTAAAGTCAACAGCAGACTGTCCATCCAACTCACTACAGATGTATGACACCCAGAGTTGTTTGTCCCACATCCACTACTATAGCAAGGACTATGAATTTGAATTTGGAGGGATAATGTAAGAAGTGAAACATGGGTCTAACTACTGTTTCTTCTAGGCAGAGTCAGGTTGTTTTTTTTGTTTGTTTGTTTTTTCATCTTTATCAGCACAGGTGCAGGTAATTATCTCTTCTTTTTGATTGAACATCAAACTGTGTGTGGCAATTCCTGCAGAGTGGTGTACTGAACCTTTTTATTCTTTAAGAGAAGGCAGACAGTACCGATCAGTGTCGTAGCCCCCTCTTGAAGAGACATCCACCTAGAGAAAAATATTTTACTTTGGTCAATTTGGATTTTGATACTGAGGGTTGTTTTTAACCTGTAAGAGATTTATGCTTTAGAAGCTTGTAGTAGACCTTGTCAACTCTTCTTGTGATACCGAGCATCGGCCCTTACTTTGGAGACAAGTAACTAAAAAACTGGAGTCTGGTAAAGTGAGATATTCTAGGACAGATAACCAAGGAAGCATTTTCATTTAGTATATTTATGACTTGCTTTGATTCAAAGTTTTTTATTAAAATCCATATCATATAGTGTGGATTTTTTACTAGTACTACTTACATTTAGTAAGTGGTGTGTGTGGTGCAATAATTGTAAGGTGGGCATTTGTGCACACCTGCCTTGCCTGCTTGGTGCCTCAGATCATAGTAAGAAACTTGGCCAGTTCTAGACAGCCATATATGAGGGAGCAGACAGAAATGTAAAGGGGGCACCTGGTGGCAATGGAAGCGAGAAAGGTGTGGGGGTTGGGTGAGGTGCTCTGGATTAGGGGTGCCACAAGTGATTATTTTGATAGTCGACTAGTCACCGAGTATTTTTGCAATTAGTTGACTAATCAGATCATGTATCCATTGGATGTAAAACGTACAGCTTATTGCACTAGCATGCATCTGTACTTATATAACTATCATTAGCTTACAGCTTGAAGTGTTTAAGGTATGTGCTAACTAAAAATAAAGACAAGATGATAGTTTATTAAACGTGTAATAAAATTTGCAGATTGTCTTGCTGGAGTTTAATAAACACAGCTGTCCGCTCCTTGCTATCTAAAATATAACAAACAGGACACTGGAGTAAATTCTGGACCATCTCACACTTCTGTTTAATCAGTTTTCTGTTTGATGTTTATTCAGCTGTGTGAAAACAATAACTTTAATCTCACCCAAACCGATTTACTCAGAAACAAATAAAACACTGAAAAAAGCCAAACAATAACATGTTTAAGTTATCTAAGTGACTTATATATCATGTTTAACCGGAGTAGCCAAAGACCACGGAGGTCTGAGAACGATGTGCCAGGAGGTCGCTGTTCTCGCCGGCTCTAGTGAACCCCCAGCTAGCTATCGAGCTAGCCGGGGGTTCACTGGTGAGCTGGTGGGTAACAGACCTGTCCGAAAACATCTGAGCACTTTTTGCACATATCGGAGCACTTTTGCAAATATGTGATGTCTTGATAAATCGAGCAGATATTTGAAGTTTACACAGCTACACTCTCGCCTGAAAATATCTTAAAAGTTTATTTTGTGACCCAGAAAGAGTCATGTTAAAACTAATTTCCAACAATGGCAAATTGGCTGGGCCGCGCTATGAATTCTGGGATAGGTTGGGCCATGAAGGATACACCCGACCAATCCTTCAAATCTGGGGAAAAGGAGGATGCATTTGTCGGTTGCATTTGGGGGAGTCTTCGAATTTGGACAGCCTTCGTCGCATCACTGTGACATAATCGGCCTAAAAATGCACCCTCCGAAGGCTGCGGCCCCTAAATTTGGACACAGCTACGATACCAGAGACTGCTTCTTCTTCTTCTTTGGCGTTTAACGGCAGTTGGCATCCTTGTACATGCATTTCTTCCATCTTTTTTTTAGTCCCTTATTACACTCTTAAATCCTACTACCTATTCCTCATCTTTAAGGATCTTACAAAGCTTCAAACAACACGCTGTCTATTAAATTAGTCATTGACGATTTTTATAGTCGATATAATCATGACTATTCGACTAATTGTGGCTGCCCTACTCTGGATAACTGTTTTTGTCATGTAACTGGATTGCACTTTGTCAGGCCACTACCCTAAGACCGGACCAACTTCGGTGTCTCACCTGAAGGCTAGGCTTCTGCTGGTCTAGCTTTTATGGTCACTAAGACATGCAAATCCCCTGACCACATTAAGGTGGTAATCCCTCAGGGGGAAAACAGAAAAGCAAAAACATAAAAAATAAAATGAAATATTGCTAATCAGATTCTAACAATTAAAAACAGAACATTTACCTTAATTGCATAGCCTATATCGAATATATTCAAACCCAACAATAACACTTCTCACTATTGCCAATATTAACAAAACTAAAAAGAGTAGGCCCAGTTATAAAAAAAAGAGAATTTACAAAGTCTTGAAAAATAAAACTGAAAAATAGAATTAAAGAATGAAATAAAATATCCATCCAGATCTTTACAACCAACAACATAAAATCTATCTCAATTGGATGGCCTAATTCAAATAAATTTGCAAAATGAAGTAAGAATAAAAAAAGACCTCTTACAAAACTAAAAAGGGTTGGTATAGTAATAAAAAAACAACAACAACATGTTTATCGCGGTTTCATGAAAAATCAAATTAACAGAGAGACATTAAACGCACCTCATCGCCTGCTGTAGCTAAACGGGAGAAAGCACATTCTTCGCAGCTTCATCTCAGAGGTAGGTTAATAAATTGGATTTAACTTAACCACAATACTTTGACACGAGTTCTTTATAAACTTGAGTCCAGCTTGAAGGCAGTGGGAAGATGTGTCGCATGGGTGTTTAGTTAGGGGGAGGGGGAGTTCTCCGCCGAGTGCTGTGCGAGTCTGCGCACAAACAGTGCACGGAGGCAAAGAGTGAACGAGATGTGAAACCTATCATCTCATTTGTGGCTTTTCCAGCGGATTTTTCAACTACTGTAGTAAACCTTGTCCATATTCAGTTTGTGGGTAATCTATTATTTTCTTTCTCAACTTCTAAAAGTTCGACTTAAGGGAGCAGGACGTTTGTTTAAGGGGGCATTGCCCCCTCTTGCCCCAGCTTATAGCAGGCCCCGGTAAGAAAACGGAATTAAGTTGACTGCAATCTGCAAACTACTGACATCTAGCAGTGAGATTTTCTACACTATAACCTAAGAAAATAAAAATAAGGTAACCTAACACAAAAAATTCTAATCAGGATCAAATAATTATCTGAAAATGTTATTAACCAAACGCTATTCCTACAGTGTTAAAATACAACAGCTAAGAGACAACTGTTCAAATGAAAAGCACACCAGGATCTGTCAGCCAACCATTAATGTAATGGTTGGCTGGATTCTTATGTATGCATAAGGAGCATATGGAGCATGAAGCTAATGTCATCCACACTTGACTTTTCTCATGACCCCTGGGTGAAGAAGCAAAGGGATATTTGTACAAACTGACCACAAGAGCACTTACAATAAACCAAACACTAATGATTATACCAGCAGCTTTAGACAGATCGGGCCAGTTGTATCTGAGAGACAGTTTTATGGCTCCCTTTGCTCCTATCAAGAGCTCAAGCAATTTAATCCTTGTTTTGTAGCTTTTGTAATTCAGCTTCCACTCAAACACCCCAAGATACTTGTAATTACTGACAATAATTGAGTTTGTGTCGATGCGAAACACAGCTTGGGCTGGACGGGACTGGGAGAAGAGTGCATTTGTTGTGCTTGTTTGGCAAGACGACAGTGATCCAAAGCTGCAAAGACAACAAGCACAGCACCCATTTAAATGTTTCGTAAAGTGAAATTGAATGTGACACAACGAGAGGAAAGGGGAGTGGACCCCACAGCCTCCTCCAAGGCTGTTATAATTAACTCATGTGTGACAGATACAGAACTGATACATAGCAATGTTTATGACAGTGCTGAAAACATCACAGTGCCACATTTTCATCACTTAGTAATGTGTAACTTCTTTCTATTTGTTAGTTGTTGTTTTTTTTTACCTGCCTGCTTTTGATTAGAAAAGTTTACCACAGAACATTCCCTGATGGCAGACTGTGTACCCCAAGTGTTATTTGCATGCACTAGGGCAATATTTGTCAACCAGAAATATCTTATAGGACAATGATTGTATAATGCATCATTTTTAATTTCCTAAAGCAGCAGAAGCTTGAAGATTAAGTAGTATCTGATCAAATGATTGCTGGTTTAATTCCCTAGGATCACAATCTGGGTTGTGAAGGAGTTCTCCTTTATAAAAAGAAAATAAGCCTCCAACTGCTCTGGCGAAAACTGTAAAATAGGGAAACTCTAAAGCAGTGGCTATGGCAGCCAGTTCCCTGGTGTAATTTGTACTACAAAGTGAGTATCTGAAGAAAAGAAATCAGAAGTTTGTGCTCAGCAAAGTTAGTTTTTGTACAAATAATAATAATAATAATAATATATCAGAGTACAGTTGGGTGCTATCTGTTGTGGTTTTTTAGAACTATATTTACAGTATGTTTGAGAGGATCTGCTCTGCTGCAGTACAACAGCTCTTGGATGGTTGCCTAGGCTGCAAATAAACAAGTACAGTGCAGTGAAGCCTGCAGCAGAAAGTTTTTGTTGACCACAGTATAAATCCTGAAGTCCTCTAGAGTCATTCAGCTATGTAAATGAGCACTGGAGCACGACAGCCAACAACCAAATACACACAGGTATCGTAGGCAATGTCCATATTTTGGTTGTGGTTATTTATTTTAAGGCTTTGTCACAGCCAGTTTCTTTTGCCATGTGACTGTGTGATACTGTGCTGCAAACAGTGCTCTTTGGAGTCACCAGTCAAAGTGTGCTCAAGCTTAGATTTGATCCAAAAGGTGAAGATTAAATCTAAATTTGACTGTGAGATATGCAGTCACTTCTTAAAATGCTCCCAAAATTGATTTTTGAATTGCTTTTATTTATAATTGCTTTCTTGCTTTTCTTAATATTCTGCTTTGGGTTAGGGTTACCTTACATCCTGCAGCAACCAGTAAAGTTAGTTTTCTTTCTCTTTTTCTTGTGTCTCAATTGTGCCATATGAATAACAGTTATTACAACAGAGATAAATACATCAAATTCAAATGACGATTGAGAAAAATTCAGTTGAACAAATGTATAAATTCACCAAGCAGTAATACATTTAAACTCAAAAATACCATAGTACCTGGGATGATCTAAATTGAAACAAGACAATGAAACTTTGTGACATGCATTGTAGAAAATAATTTCAAAATTTTAAAAAAAGCAATCTGACAATAAAACTGAATCTGATCATTTTTCTTGTTAATTACTGGCAGCCTTTGAAATCCCTTTATGTGATCCTCAAGGGCCAAGAAATCTCTGAGCCTGTCATATTTAGCCCATATTACATAGGGGCCTGATATTTATACTTCTTAAGTATAAGTTATTAATCCTCATTATGTTGTACTGAAGCTCTAACCAACTGCTCTGAGATCTTTAACCTGGGGAGGCATGACTTTTGTTTTCAAAGTTGTGAAACTTGGCCCAATTTTGTCCTGGGAAAGAATTCACCCAGAAGAGATTGGAAACACACTAATTCCAGTAGGGATGTCTCATCCATATAGCTGTAAAGTTCAGTTCACTCTACTGACATTCAGGTCATTCTGTTGCATCTTCAGCATCACTCAGCAATTTTGTGGATGGGCACTCATTTTTTCAGTGAAGAGCAAACAACTAAAACAAAAAATAAAAAATTAATAAAATTACAGTTGTGGGTACCTGAGTATTTGGAAAGTGAAACAAATTTTTACGTGGTCTCTATACACCACCACAGTTTATTTTTAAAAACTCCAAATCTAGTTATTTATTGTCATATATTGACTATAAGACTGTAGTGAAGAATAAATAAAGAAAAGAACATATATAGAGAAATGCTTGTCATTTATTATTTATTATGTTAATATAGGTTACATTGACATCTGTCCTTAAACTTCTTTCAAGAGCTTGTGTGTTTCTCAACGTAAATTTTTACTACTTACAGGTAAAATATTTTAAACTGTCATTACATGATTTATTAGCAGAGATGGGCAGTAATGCATTACAAGTAACGCCTTACTATTACTTACTACTATTGCAAAAAAGTAATTAGATTACTGTTACTTTCCCGTAAGCACGCTGCGTTTCTGCGTTACTAAGACATTGTGATTTTGTTTGTGAGAGTGTCTCATGGCAATGACGTACGAGCGTGTGATGTCCGTGGCAGCAACAGATGTGTGTAGATTAACAGTGGATAATATGGAGTGCGGGAGAAAGTACTACCATGCAGCAGATTGGAAGTAATGACATTACTTTAAGTTTTATTCCGTAAAAAGTGACAAAAACATTAGCGTCCGCTTTACACTCTGCGTGGGAAGAGAAAAATTAAACTTTGAATCTGAGCAAGCACCTAGCATGCTGCCACGGAAATGTGAAATTCACAGAGAAACCCCCAAATCCCCCCACTGACATGACCACTGCGGTACCGAACAAATCACCACCGACCCCACTCCTGCTAAATAGGTGACAATAGATTTAAAAGCAACAAGACTTGGTGTAGTTAAATCTTTGATTTTATTTATTTTTTGGTGTGTTTTACTTGCATCTATTTGAAAGAGTGAGTGTAAACACAAAACATTATTTTATATGCTGGAATATGCAGAAAATAGGTTTAAATGTTAAACAATTTCTTCAAGTCAAAGACAGTTGCATATAATTTAATTTTTGTTTAATGCAAAGTGCATAATGTTAAAAGATTAAAACTAATAAAACAATTTTTGATTTGATTCAACTTTATATGATGGATTATGCATAAAAAAAATAGAATTGGGCTGAAAGGTCTATTGCTTTATTACATATTCAGGTTGTGTATCATGTTTTTAAAAGTAACGAAGTAATAAGTAGCTAATTACTTTTGGAAATAAGTAATCAGTAATGTAACAGGATTACTTTCTTGGAGAAGTAATCAGTATTTAGTAACTAATTACTTTTTTCAAGTAACTTGACCAACACTGTTTATTAGTTTATGTCATATTCTTGAGAATTTACCCTCATACATTTCTACCGATAAAATGTCTACTGAACAGATCTGCAGTTCCTTTTCAAAATGTTATACTGGTAACCATGCCCTTGTATGGCCCTTGTGTGACTGCACTCACATGTGTATGTGTGTGTGTGTATACTACTTTACTGTTAAATACCGAATTCAAACTTTTTTTTTTTTGTCAACTTGAAAGTTTATGCATATGGATTCAAATCCTTCCAAAACATGTATGTTTTTATTCTGTGTAATAACTAGAGTACAAGTGTGCAAAGACAGCAAGGCATGGAGGGAGGTTAGGATGCTTCTGCCCCTGTGATCTCCATGATCAGGCCAATGCAGTAATTGAGAAAATGGAAACATCTAAGGCTACGTCCACACGTACCCGGGTATTTTTGAAAACAGATTTTTTTCTATGCGTTTGCACCTTTCGTCCACACGTAAACGGCGTTTTCGGTCACTGAAAACGGAGATTTTTAAAATGCCTGCCAGGGTGGATATTTTCGAAAACTCCGTTTTTGCATTTACGTGTGGACGAGAAAAACGGAGAAAACGCAGCGTCAAAGGTGTGCGCCTTCATTGACGTCACACTGTGCGCCACGTTATTGTTTCGGTGAAATGAATTTCTACAATACTGTTACTGTTAATTGTACTCTCTGCAGTGTTTAAATGCTTACATATGCACACACAGTTACTGTCCCTCCACACATACCACTCGGTTCTGCTTCTATGCCCCAGCTTTGTTTACTATTTCCCACCGAGGCTTCTAGACTTCTGATTGGCCAACATTTCTACACGGTTAGGAATATATCGCCACCTGTTGCTTTGGCATGTTCCTAGCAGCGTTTTCCTTCATTTCTGCGTTTACGTGTGGACGGGATTATTTTTTAAAACGAAAACGGAAAATCTCCATTTTCAAAAATACCCGTGTACGTGTGGATGTAGCCTAAGTTTTTATTATTGTTAATTCTTATTCTTATTATTATAATTTGCTGGTTGCCTGCATGCCATATCTTCATGTGACTGTGAACATTTGCTCATTTTATATTCACATCAGTATGATGACATAGACAGCAGCTTAACAGAAACCAGAGGATGAGGCTGCAGTTCCAAAGAGGAGGATGCTGCAGATAAAACTGCCCAAATAATTACTATAATATCATGGTTTGTGAACTAGCTTTCCAAAAACCCTTTTCATTCTTGCTTAGTGTAAAACTGCTGGCTTGCACAATTTATTAAAGTGACACTGATATGTCGTTTAGCGATAGGTTGCTTTTACATTAATGATACTGATGTAATTATCCCTAACATGCACATATTTCTATGTACAATATTAGTCTGCAGTGGTTTATAATGCCTCAGGTTTGATTTCCTTAATTTGGCACCTGTATTTTGATAGTTACCTTGGTAATTGCATACTGTAGGAAATGGATTAGACAGTTTTTTAACTGTTGCTTATAAATGCCTTATCACTTGTCACTGCCATTTGCTGTTACATCCTGCTTGCTTCTGTCTCTGTTTGAGGGATAATTTATTAGAAATTATCTAGTAGCTATTGAATAGTTGCATTTGATTTGATTCTCAAGAAAAGTAATTACATGTTTATCGATTGTGCACAGGGGGTGACACGGGTTCCTTGCTGAGGGAATTTGTCATTGCTATTGCCGTTTGAATGCAGTTTGAGTGAACACACTGGGTGGATTCCTCTGTCAGCTGAAGCAGAAGTCACCCAAATGACTGTGTCTGTGGTAAATGGCTGTGGATAATTAATGGATCTTGACCACTCTCTGCACCACTTACTGGACATGCAATTTCTTTAACATCTGTTTCAGCTCACATGGGGACTTATACAGAAAATTTTTACTACATCATACCATAATACCTACTACATTCATTTTATAATTGAGCTCCTTATTTTATTATAGTAGGTTTTCCTTTATCAAGCTCCTCACTGGTTTGTATAGTTTCTATTTAGTTGACTACTGTGCCACAGTGTTTTCCCAACTGTTGAGATAAACAAGGTATTTCTTGTCCTTTGAACATCTTGTCATGTATGATAAGCATATGCAGTCATATCACTTAAAATCCAAATTGGAGTCTTATATTGATTCTAATTTGTTATTTATTGTATGGGAAATAAAATTGCCTGATGTAAAATGACTCTGTCCTTCACTGATTCGAATATAATGTTCCAGTGAAAAGACCTGAGCTTTTAGGTTGGACCCAACTAAAAATTCACAAATATGACTACATAGGCACAAATAAACACTCACAAAAGATTTTTTTAAATGGTATTACCTTAATTAATTATATTAAAATAATTATCAATGTCTTCTGACAAAAACTAATTTTGTGACAAAGGCTCAAGGAGTGCCTGCATATAACTGATCACCACTGATGGCTCCAAAAACAACCTTAAGGAGAACAATGAGAAACTGTAGTTGGTCCTCACCAACTGCACAACTAATACGTTAATCTGTTTAAATGTGATTGGCTATTGGATATAAAAGTAATGGTTTACTTAAAATTTTAAAAAAGAAAAAAATTAAAAGGTGCATGTGGCATGTAATTCATGTAGCATTTATGTGGCATACCAGCATAATAAGACTTATTAGACATGTACCTATATTAACTGAGCAGAATTTCTTTAATATATTAAACTTGAATTTGTTAGCGTTGGTCAAAAATCAAAGCCAATCAAGTTTAAGAGTGTTAATTTTAAAAGGAATTATGTAGCATGTAAGCTCACAAAGTCAGTAATGACAATCATCCTCATTATAGCAGGGCACATATGTACCTATAATAATTGAACATAATTCAGTTTTTCTTCGTTAATTATAAACTTGACTGTATTGTCAGAGATCACAGTTGATAGGTGCCACCACAAATAATGACATTAAGAGTCTTTATTACAGTTACAGTACTGTACATAGGTTTGCATTATGACTAAAAAAGAAAAAAAAAATCTCCACAGTTTCAGCCATACAAGTTTAATGTCACAGTGAATTTACAGTATTGTACTTCACACTGAATGGTAGTAATGATATGTAAACATACGAAAGGTAACTTTTTTCAGATTCATGATTTATTTCAATCATCGGCATGTTTGAATATTTTAAGTATAATGGTCACAACCAAAAAATAAAATAAATAAATGCAGCCTAGAAACACCACCAAGAGGTAGCAAGCATGTTTACCCACAGCACAATGAATTAGAAGGTGACATCAAATCTAAATATTAATAAGATCTCAAATAGTTGCCAACAATTATATAGTGTGACTTTAAAGAATAATCTCTGCTATTCTTGTGAAAGGTTATTAATCTCTGAGATCCATAGCCAGTGAAGGTGTACTCCTCCACCTAAATGAGTGCAACCATATTTATTTACAGTTACAGTTCAGGAATGTTCCATGGTTTGTACTCATTGTACCCATGTTCCAGAGCAAGAGGACTGTGAGGAATGAGTTCCACATTTGACAAAATTGGGAGTGGATTTGATTTGTGGGCTCTGATTTAACAAAGAAGCACAACATTAAGGAAAGACAGCACAACAGTCAGTTTCGGCGAATGGTACAGAAGGGAAAAGACAAATGACAGGGTTGCAGCAAACGTTTTTGAGTGAGAGAATAGTTATGCTGATGGGCATCCTCTAGGCCTGCTAATTAAAGTTACTATCACATTAAATATGGGCCAAATTTTCGAATATTTTTAGAGAGCCACCCCTCTTCATTTCCCAATTCATACAGTTACAGATTCTTATCATTAAGTGCTGGCATCATCTTCAGATCCTGAGGCATCCCTCTCTGACACCCTTCAGCTATATCTGCAGTTTAGCCTTTACATTACACACAATGCAGTACTGCAGATCAGCCAAGAATCTTTCTTTAATTCATTTGAACAACATATAAGTGCCACCGAAAGCAGCTAGAGAAAAACAATGATTTATCACCTGAAGAATAGCTAAAAATGGACATTTTCCATACCAGTAACATTGAAAGAAAAAAGTTCCTTCATTTCAGACCAAAGTATACCACAATGGCACACACAACCATCACCTTATGAAATGTCGTCTTTTTAAAGAGAATGCCAACACCGCCTTCGATTTAAAAAAGAAAAATACACACACACATACACAAGACACTTATTACTTGCTATGAAATTATCTTCACTGACAGCACACTTAACTAAACAAAAGGAAAACTGCCACAGGAAACCATAACTATTGTCTGTTGCTTCTACCATGACATAATATCCATTTAGGAGAGAAAACAATGTTGTTTTTGACTCTCTAATTCATTGCCATAATGTCTTCTGCCATTTGCTGGTGTTGAAGGAAAAATATGCAAACAAACAAACACACACACGCACACACACACACAGAAGGAGAAAGAGAGAGAGCAAAAAACAAAATACAATGAAATACAAGTAACACAGTACTACAACAAATCATTACGCCCTTTGATTTGATATCTTCATGTAATTATGTAGTGCAAATGTATGTATACCTGTTTTCCCATGAAGCCTCTAGGCTGGTGCTTGATACAAAAATAAAGGTCTTTGTCTAGAACGTCTGAACATCATGAACCCAACAGTGTGTCTGCATGTCAAATGACAATTCTGACTTTAAGGCTCTCCTTAACTTTTTCCAGATTCTCAAAAGACTGAACATGTGAAAATTACACATTTAGATAACCAAGACTGTTTTTTCCCTTCATGTAGTGCAAAGATTAACTTTATCTGGTGGAATCTTGTACAAAGCATGCTGCGCAGTTTGTGCTCTTTCATTTTGATCCATGCCATTCACTGTAATGTCAGCTTTTGTGTATGTGCAAGGAAACCAAAAGATGGATGCTGCTCTGTTTCCATGTTTCCACTTGATCTAAAAACATGTGAATATAATGCAGTAAAAGACATTGTTAATATAAGAATGTAATTTGAAACATGAGGAACTTATCCCAGCCTTCATGTTGGTCACTGGTTATGGGTCTTCCTCCACTGTTTTTGTTCCAGTCGTGCCAACAAGGCTGAGACGTACTTTCAGTGAAGCTGTTGCCATTCAGTAGTGTAGTTTCCAAATTTGATATAGCTCACCATATAACACAGATAAACACACAGACAGTGAGAGAGAGAGCACGATAACTGGAGAGATAGAAATACACAGGGATGAATAGAATAACAAAGTTAAAGTTTGGAAAGGAACAAAATAGACTGTAATAGAAAAGAATAGATCAGAGCAGCTCTTGAAAGAGCCTTAGGATTTGCTTCTAAAGAGCAGCAACTCTGTAGTTTGTAATAAGGTTGTAAGCTGGGTGGGAGAAGAGCTGAAAGTAAAAATATTCCCCCCATCCATTCATCTATCCATCTTTTTCCACGTATCAAATTCACAGTTGTGGTGAGCTGAAGCCTAGAAGATAAAGGGTTTAGAACTCCCGTGAAGAAGAGTTTCTTTGGATTTTGTGAATATTGGAGCCCTGGACCACAACTCACAATCACTGTTGTTATTGTAATTGACCTTTGCTTCACTGTAAATAAATGCACTGTTATTACACCAGTTCTGAGTCCTGCTTCTTAAGTACACTTGAAAATTATAGACTACGACACAAAGCAAAAGAAAAATTTTGATAACTACTAGCGATCTTTGTTTCCTAGTCATAATTTATATTGATCCAGACTTACTTAAACAAAGGTCTAAGACAAATTAAAAACTAGATGTTGCAGTACTTGGCTCATTCTTCTCCTTAGTGGGCCTCACCACCAATGTTGTAGGGCCGTACTTAGCTTGCAGCTACTTTTTCAAAATTTGAAGCAGAGCATCTTAGCAGCTGACCATTTAAGATTAACTTTGGACAAAATAATGCAAATGCTTACACACTGCCATCAAGCTGCCTGACCTGACTGACAAAACCACAGAACTGGATATCCACCTCTATGGATCCAAGAGGGTGTCAGGGGAAGGCAAAACATTGCAAATGTCCTTATTTTTTCTTTTGTGAACGTATCCAAATTTTAACACTTATGGGGCATTCATAAAAAATGAAATATCTTATTATTGAATAGCAAGTATGTTTATTGTATCACTGAAAAAGCAAGATTTATGTTTTCATTTGTCTTACATAGGCCAAGTTCAGAAGCATGTGGCCCTTTGTATTAAAAGTCCACCAAGTACATGGAGAAAGCAATGTTTTTGAAGCAATCATTCTCTTGTCATTCACTCAATCAATCATTCACTCAGGGAAAAATTCTCTACCTTTCTCTTTGCTGTTAACATGCAGAGTGTGGGAAAAAAACACAAATAAGTACCCTTAAACCAGTGTTTTGTATTTTGTCAGGCTAGATTTTGAATTCCATCACAGATTACTCTGCTTCTGCTCATCCTTGTTAGGAAGTAGAAAAAAAATGGAAATTTTTTACAAATGAAAGGTGACACCTGTCTATAATGAGATAGAGACAGAGATGAGTGATGAGTAATAAATGACTGCCACAGTATCCAATTTCCCAAACAAGCTTATATGGATGCATCATGAGAGAAGCAATGGCTGGGTTTTATTTCTAGCCAGTGCATGACTGATATGCATGGCTTACTTTTGTAATTGTCTAGGTGCATTGGACCCAAAGACGGACATAGCAATCTTTTCAGCCTAATAATGTAGTATTTGCTAAAATGGCTTCAGAAGTGAATTATCACTTTGGTCTCTGGCACAGGGATTCAGTCCTCACTAGAGATGAACATTGTAGTCACTTTACTTCTAATGCATCATGGAAGGCACTAAATAGTACGGACATATAATACATTCTCAGAAAGTGAGACCGCATGATGAAGGGCAACCTCCTGTTTAGGCTGGCCGTCCTGTAAGTAGAAGGTCACTTTTACCTCTCTGGGGAAATGGGTACAGCTACATGTGTCTCTCTGGGACCTGTGATTGAATAAATTCCTAATTATTTCGTGCAGTAATGGCATTGAAAGCCCTCTAAAGTCCAGCATGGGTGTCATCACTAGTGTAGCGGTGGTGTTTTTGAACCACATAAAGAGCAACTTTGCTGGGGCACCTTATCACATCTATTCAAATGAATTAGGTTGTTCACTTAAAGTGAAACACTTGCCAATATGTGCCCTAAATGGTCTCACTGTTTGGAGATTCCATAGGCTGCCTCTCCAGTGTCTTTTAAATTTTGACATAATGAATTGTGCAAATGGGGATAAAGGGGCTGTGGACTTGTTTGTGGACATGAAAAATTACTTGTATGCAATCTCAAAACAGACTTGAGAGTAATGTTAAAAAAATGTTAAAATCTAATATTTAAAATTCCACAGCCAGAGTCATTATTGTTGCTGTTTATACCTCTGATGTCTACTTCATCGGAGTAATGCTCCACATGTCAAAAAGCAAAAGTGGGTGACAAAGTGGGTTTATGAGTGTAAGAGTGAGTTCAGTGGCCTTTGTTGTAGAGATGGGATTTCCAGCTATTTTTAGTGAGCCGAGCCAAAGAGCCGGCTTTTTTGGCTCCCAACCGGCTCTTCAGGTTGTTTTGTTGCTTTAATTAATTTATTATTAACAACAATATAAAATTATGCACAAAAGGAATTACTAATGTAAAAAAAAAAAAGTGGTTTTATTTATATATGTTTATATATAAATATACACGGTGGCCCCTAGAGACAAAGCACGTACAAACTCCAAAAAGCACGTACAAATTCCAAAGCACGTACAAACTCCAAAGCACTTACAAACTCCAAAACACGTATAAATTCCAAAACACGTACAAACTCCAAAACACATTTCTAGCGTTAACTGAACTTCCAAAACAGAGCTACCTAGATACCCACATAAATTACACAATTGAAAGCATATGTGTATTGTTTGTATATTTATACACAAGCACTCATATATATTCAAATAATTTAAAAAAAATGTTCATTAACCTGTTACTACCACACACCAAATCCGCATGTTGGTAATTCCTGGCTTGTGTAGCCACTAGGTAACAAAAGCTCAACACTGCGCCTAGCATCCTGGAGCACTTCTGTTGTGTTTTGTACGTGCTCCGGAGTTTGTACGTGCTATGGAGTTTTTACCTGTTATGGAGTTTGTACATGCTTCCAGGTTTGTACGTACTTTGTCTCTAGCGGCCACTGTAAATATACTTTTATTTATTCACTCCACATAAAATGTAACTACCGCCCCTTCCCCCTCTTCCCAGCGCAAAGCACAAGGCTCGTGTGCGGAGTGAAGTGGAAAAATAGTGCGAGAGAGGGTGAGAGAAGGAAAAAAAAAAACCCACAGCTCCCAATAAGGTGCCGGCTCGCGTCATTCACTTCAAAGAGTCGACTGTAAGAGCCGTTTCGTTCGCGACCGACACATCACTACTTTGTTGACCTTCCCAAATCTGAATCAGTAGAACATGACATTGAATGTGTAATCGAAAAATCTACAGATGTATCATAATTTATCATGATTACAGTGGTCCCTCGCTATAATGCTGTTCACTTTTCGCAGCTTTGCTGTTTCGCTGATTTTTTTTTGCGCAATTTTCCTTTTTTTTTTCTTTATTTTTTACAGCGCATTGTGTTCTGCGTCCTGATTGGCTGTAGACCATTGTCAATCAATCTCGTGCCGTGTCTCCTGTACAGTACAGAATGCGTTCAGCTTGTCAAATTTGCATAAATCTTTGATCGCTAGCAGTGTGACTCTGAAGTGCTGTACTGTATGTTTTTAAGTTTTATCCCCAACAAACACAACAAGGCGACCGCCTTCGTTTGGCTCTCAGCGAAGGCGGTCGCACTTTTCTCCTCTCCTCCTTTCCCCTATCTTCCCTGCTTAGCTGCTTATGTCCTTGTCTTGTCTCGTGGTTTTTTTTCACTTCCCTGGAACACTCTCTCACAGTCTGTGTCTAAAAACGTAAAGAGAACTATGGATTTGATCAACTGGTCTCTGAATGCTATTGACACCCTCTTCTCAACGAGAAGTCTGGGCTCGGGAGAGCCCGAGTGCCCTGGAGGGACTTTCCCTGCCGGATACACGATGGACGGGTGGCAGAAATGGAGGATCGCGTGCCTGAAATGGAGGATCGTGTGCCTGGCGGGACTGTCGATCGAGGACACTGAAGATATCTACCTATTCGGAACCATGATAACAGGGTTCTTGCTGATCGGAGTTGGCTTGGCCCTGGCTTATCGGAGAATTAAGAAAGCGGAACCGGCTGTCCAAACCCCCACAAAGCTGCCCGCTGAGATTGAATTGACAGGACGAGTTGCGGGTTTTCAGAAAGGGCTCACAGACGGGGACATGGTCAAGAGCTTGGAGGCAATTGCGGCTGCAGTGAATACTCAGAATAACATCTCTGAGCGGATATTGGGACACATCAGGGAAGAATCCGCTCAAATCAACAACTATGGGCGGAAGCTGGAATACATCACGGATCAGTTGGCTGCGGTCGTGAGGTCTCAGAATCTGATCTGTGAGCAAAAGAGTGACAAGACCACGGAATTGAAGGTAAATAACATCATGGAAAAATTCGCAGCTATCCAACGGGAGATGGAGAGACCAGTGTCGGAGTGCTAAAAGAAACAGCTCGAAATTCTCATGAGTTGTTGGAAGAAAATCGCAATCATAATGCAGCTACACCTCCGGCGCCAGCTGCGGGCTCAAGGCTGGAGCCGATCAAAACAATCCCTGATAACGACTATGTTGAGACTGTTCCTTCCCATCCCATGCAAGGCCACCTGGGTTGGCTGGTAGACTGTTTACTTAGCCTGGCAGGGCAAAGGACACTGTCTCCGCTGAACTATGGACACGCACACACATACACTTATACTGATAAGCATACACTGATCCCCCTCCCTTTCCAAACGCCTTCGATGCTTGTTTCCTGCGGGGGAACACGGCGGGTCTATGTGCCACACTGGAATGATAGCGCTGTGCAGGGCGGCTGCTGTGTTCGCTTCGGATTACTCCTCACCCCCCACCCAACCCCGTGGCTTGTCATGTCCTTCATAATGTTGTGCTGTGGACATTCATGTGCTTTTTTGTGCAGAGGAGTTTTTTTGTTTCCTGTTCTCATGCTGTCCTACCATGGAAGCACAGCATGAGTAGGGGTCTCTTTTTTTCCTCTTGTACTCTCTCAATGTAATGTACATTTCAATGTTTTTTTTCTCTAATGCTACCAATCTCCGACCTGTATCCCCATGTAATGTCTGTGTTGTATGTGTAAGGTCGGGGGGGTCCCATTTCACTGCAGGGCAACCTGCATGTGACGAATAAAGCTTTGATTGATTGATTGATTGATGAAACGTTTTGCACCTTCAAAGGCAACCGTGGTTTCATTGTATAATACTGGACTTATTTTTCTACCAAGGTTTGAACCTTGAGAGTGTTTGACTATGCATATTTTAATTAAAAATACTTAGAGCATGTTTGAGTAATCCTTTTACTGGTGCATCTTTTTCTGGGCAGGGAACTTATGAAGTTCTAATAGCTGCTTATTGCTGACATGGATTAGCACTGAACAGAAGCTAATAGGATTTAGCACAATGTTTCTAGTTTTAGCTCAGTTGAATGTCAGGGATGATTTGAGGGGGATGACCATTATACCTTAATTAAGTCATTTTGCTCAAATAAATTTTGCACTGGTCACTCCTGGTATTTTGCATTTGATTTGCTGACTGGAATTTTCACTAAGCTGTGCCAGCACTGCTTAAACATTTTTCTTTCTTTCTTTTGTTTTTCATTTTGGATGAACATGACATCCCTTCCATGTTAAAGTTATGGATTACAGTAATGAACAGCACTCAGGCAGTAGTACATTAGTACAGTCAGACACTAACTGTGCCAACATTGTCTTAGGAGGAATCCTTAGGAGGAAGTAGCATTCAAGGATGGTTTGGTCAAGGGAAAAACATTGCAATGTCCTTATAATCATCCAACTAGTTTACAGTACTGACAAATAATTGGCAAAAAATTTGTTCAACATAGTTTAACCTGTTAAGCTCCATTGCCGCGGTACCGGGGTAACATAGCATTTTCAGTGGGAGAATTATTTCATCACTCACTCACACTTCTTCACTCTCAACTGACTGCAGGTTTCCCCAACCTTATAAACACTACATTTGCACAATGACTGAAACCAGCCCACTGAATGAACAATGGGCTGTGAGGTCAGTTTCTTGGTCATTAATATGCAAATTGTTATGACCATTGGTCAATGAACATGAGTACCATTCACAGAGAGTTGGGGAATGGTTGCTATCACTCCCACACCCTCTATGTTCTTAAACACATAATTTATCAGCAATGAAAACAATGTGCTCACTATGCTCCCTTGTGGCATTCCATTTTCTATTGGCAAACTTCCCGAATAACTCCGTCTTCCTACCATTAGAGCTGGGCGATATAAGATTTTTTCATATCACGATATGTTTTTTTCATTTCAGGCGATAACGATATATATCACGATATAAGCCAAATAACTATATTTGTAAGATTTAAATGTGCCGTTGCTCACAAGTAAAATGTGAAATAATCAGCAGCTTGTTGTGATTTAAATATTTATTTCCCATAATAAGTTCAACAGGGCAGATGTACTTAAAGAACATGAGACTTCAGTTTCAGATAAATAAAGGCAAATATTGCAAACTACACAAAAGGTAGCCGCTAAAGCGTTTAAGTTTCAAAATAGAACAAACAAAACAGACCACTAAATTGTCAATTCCACTTAGAAACAAAATATTAATTCTAAAAATAAATCTTAGTTTGTTTTACAGAAGAACAGACAAAATTGACTAACTTTTGTCAATATCAAATAAACTGAGAACTAAAAGGAAATTCTCAATCTCTCCTTGTTGTATAGCTTAGCTATTATCTCAATTAGCTGCTTGAATCCTTCATTTTCGACCGTGTTTATTGGTAGGCATGTCTTTAGCAAGACAGTAGGCTATGGCATTCGTTATGTCACTATGTCTCTTAGCTTTTTTGTCATATGGTAAGACGTTGGAGAAAGCCGACTCAATTGACTGTCGTTGCTTCGCAGGGATTCTCCTGGTTGTTTTCGATGACGAATTAGCGCTTTTAGTCTACGGAACTTCTCTGGCCCTTCCTTTCAACAATCTCTCCGGAATTGGAACCGTCATCTGTCTTCTCTTCGGTAACCTGGTCACCCAAGCTCTCGGTTGATTTTTCTCTAGCGGGCAAACTCATTTTCTCCATTAACCGGGCGGCTGGCTGCTTCCCAAACAAATACACATGTGCGGCTGGGCACTTGTGCTGTACGTAACAAGTCACGTGACGTGACGCTGTGGCTGTGATTGGTTCGGCTATGCGCTACTTAATTTGGATTGGCTGTTCTTTTTTTTTTTTAAGACAGGAAGAGAGAGAGAGACGAGGTCTATCGCAATAGTTTCATTTTTCTATCGAGAAAAAGTTATTTCGCAATACATATCGTTATCGTTCTATTGCCCAGCTCTACCTACCAAATAAATCCTTAATCCATCTGAACATTCGACCATTTATACCCATTTCCCTAATTTTAATTAATAGACCTTCTCACCACATCACATCATATGCTTATTCTGTCTTTGTAAACGGAATATTCAACGCATCATTTGTGTTGTCTACTTGCTGCAGTATCCCCCTATTTTCTGCAATTGTAATTTCTCTTCCCCTTTGAACTTCTTCACTAATATTATTTAAGCTATGAATTTCATTTATCACTATCCTGGGTCTCTGACCCAGCGTTTTCTGTTTACTTGTTGAGTTTTTAAGTTATCCTTTTAATTATGTTGTATAATAGGATTATCTTTTGGTTGCCTTAAGTTTAGTTTAGTTTAGCTATGTTTCACTTAGGTCTTCTGTGTTAGTCTATCGTGTTTCTTGTCTTCTTGTGCATGTTGTCAAGTTCACATTGTCATGTCTGTGTTCCATGCTGTTTCCTGTTTTATTGTGAAAGTCCCTGTCCTATGTGCAGTGTGTCTAGTTTTTCTTCTCCTTGTCTTGTTAGGTCTGATTTGTCCCAGCTGTGTTCCCACCTGTTCCCCATCCCCTCATTATCCCTCTGTGTACTTAAGTCCTCTGTCCTCCTTTGTTCAGTGTCAGGTTGTCTGTTGTCCTTTGTGCCACGTTTCCAGGTTCCAGGTGTCTTTGTATCCACGTCAGGTTTCATGTTTTGGTTTTTTTATGTTTATCTTTAGTTTCCCCAGTTTAGATCATTGTTTAGCTTCTGCCTTGTGCTTTTTAATGTTTTACCAGCCTTAATAAACGGCTCATTTTTGTTTAATATTCAAGTTTTCTTCCTCGTTCCATCGTGTCTGCATTTTGGGTCCTCTTTGTCACTTCATACAGTCTGCCTCTGCCAGACTGTGATATCACTGCAATAACTTCAACATCATTTAATACTGGATACCCATACAGGGAGTGCAGAATTATTAGGCAAGTTGTATTTTTGAGGAATAATTTTATTATTGAACAACAACCATGTTCTCAATGAACCCAAAAAACTCATCAATATCAAAGCTGAATGTTTTTGGAAGTAGTTTTTAGTTTGTTTTTAGTTTTAGCTATTTTAGGGGGATATCTGTGTGTGCAGGTGACTATTACTGTGCATAATTATTAGGCAACTTAACAAAAAACAAATATATACCCATTTCAATTATTTATTTTTACCAGTGAAACCAATATAACACCTCCACATTCACAAATATACATTTCTGACATTCAAAAACAAAACAAAAACAAATCAGCGACCAATATAGCCACCTTTCTTTGCAAGGACACTCAAAAGCCTGCCATCCATGGATTCTGTCAGTGTTTTGATCTGTTCACCATCAACATTGCGTGCAGCAGCAACCACAGCCTCCCAGACACTGTTCAGAGAGGTGTACTGTTTTCCCTCCTTGTAAATCTCACATTTGATGATGGACCACAGGTTCTCAATGGGGTTCAGATCAGGTGAACAAGGAGGCCATGTCATTAGTTTTCCTTCTTTTATACCCTTTCTTGCCAGCCACGCTGTGGAGTACTTGGACGCGTGTGATGGAGCATTGTCCTGCATGAAAATCGTGTTTTTCTTGAAGGATGCAGACTTCTTCCTGTACCACTGCTTGAAGAAGGTGTCTTCCAGAAACTGGCAGTAGGACTGGGAGTTGAGCTTGACTCCATCCTCAACCCGAAAAGGCCCCACAAGCTCATCTTTGATGATACCAGCCCAAACCAGTACTCCACCTCCACCTTGCTGGCATCTGAGTCGGACTGGAGCTCTCTGCCCTTTACCAATCCAGCCACGGGCCCATCCATCTGGCCCATCAAGACTCACTCTCATTTCATCAGTCCATAAAACCTTAGAAAAATCAGTCTTGAGATATTTCTTGGCCCAGTCTTGACGTTTCAGCTTGTGTGTCTTGTTCAGTGGTGGTCGTCTTTCAGCCTTTCTTACCTTGGCCATGTCTCTGAGTATTGCACACCTTGTGCTTTTGGGCACTCCAGTGATGTTGCAGCTCTGAAATATGGCCAAACTGGTGGCAAGTGGCATCTTGGCAGCTGCACGCTTGACTGTTCTCAGTTCATGGGCTGTTATTTTGCGCCTTGGTTTTTCCACACGCTTCTTGCGACCCTGTTGACTATTTTGAATGAAACGCTTGATTGTTCGATGATCACGCTTCAGAAGCTTTGCAATTTTAAGACTGCTGCATCCCTCTGCAAGATATCTCACTATTTTTGACTTTTCTGAGCCTGTCAAGTCCTTCTTTTGACCCATTTTGCCAAAGGAAAGGAAGTTGCCTAATAATTATGCACACCTGATATAGGGTGTTGATGTCATTAGACCACACCCCTTCTCATTACAGAGATGCACATCACCTAATATGCTTAATTGGTAGTAGGCTTTCGAGCCTATACAGCTTGGAGTAAGACAACATGCATAAAGAGGATGATGTGGACAAAATACTTATTTGCCTAATAATTCTGCACTCCCTGTATTTATCCAGTATTATACCCAAAACACCATTTCTGCACACCCCTTGTACCATGTCTCTCTATTTTCAGTTGTGTCTCAGTCTGTGCCAGATAGTGGTCACTCCCCACCATTATCTCTTTGACTACTGCCATGAACAAACACCCGCCAACAAATCTGACACTAATGTGAGATCAATTGATGATTCTGATCCCTAGTATTGATTCTCATACTGCTTCCGTCATTTAGGCATACCAAATTTTTAACTTCCATTAACTCTTCAATTACTGCTTCATTTTGGTTGTTGTAATCTCCCCATAATGTACTATGAGCATTAAAGTCCCACACCAAATTACTTTCCCCCCTAAGTGTACCCCAAGTTCTTCCATTAACTCCAATGACAGTCTTCTACACGGGTTGTAAAAATCTACTACCTTGATGCTTCCATTTTCTGTCCAAGTTTCAACTACAGTATACTCCAACTGTGTTCCTTCTCCCAAAACTCTATACTTAACTTTTTGTTTCATAATTATAACACAACCTCCTCCTCTACCCTCCGTTCTACCCCTCCGAACACTTTCATACCCTTTAATAACAAAATCCAAACTCGACAAAATTTATGCACCCTATCTTAACTCTACCTGGAAGAAACGGTTCTTGGAATTCCAGGATTACAGACAGACTATCAACGCTTTCCCTACTGACTGTTCTCAACAGTCTTTTAATTCTGCTGACATCACTGCCAGAAATACTTTGTGTGATTTCTTTTTTCTAGATCTCCCTCTACTGGTACCTTTGATTACTCCACACACCACCTTAAACTCCCCCAATATTTTCCTTTCTCTGACACACTTTTTGCAAGTACTCTCAGGATTTAACACTTTATTTTTCTGTTCTTCCGTCTTAATGGCTATGAACAAACTTCCATCTCTTAGTACTTTAGCTAGTGTTACATCTCCAAACTTCTTTTTCAGCTCTCTCGACAAAACTATCGGGCTTAATTGCATTCCCTCATCCTCCGGCCTAAATTTCTATATTATTTTAAGCACTTAAGCCCCACGCCCCCGGTACCTGGGGCAAAAAGGAGGAGATCACGTTTAATCGGTTATAACACGGGGTGATAAATATAATTTCTTCTTCTAAATTCTTCAGACCTCATGTAACCAGCTAAAGAAAGGCTTCAGAGCTATCACTGATTCCAAACACCAAGTTTCACTACGCTCTGACCAAAATTCACTGAATGAGCCACAAAAGAAGACCACAAAAACACAAAGTGGCGTACATGCGCTAAGACAGAAATCGTCTTAACCGTCCCGATTTCCTTCGTTATTTTCGCTGGTAGCCTGTAGCCACGTGATTATCAGCAGTTACCACGCCTAACTAGCCGCGTCAGAGCCATTTTCTTCTTCTTCTTCTTTATAGGGTTTATTGGCGGTTGGCAAACAGCAAAATGGTGCATTACCGCCACCAACTGGTGTGAAGTGTGGACCGAAATGACCAAAAAAAAAAAAAGTCAAATCCTCCCAAACAAATGGGTCTGCCTTAAAAACCAAGATAGTCTGTTGACTTTCACTTATAGAGTTCGTGCGAAATAAATCAATCAAGTCCAGTTTCACTCTCATATCGTCCAGCTTTTTGATCAGTTGTCTTCTTTCATAATCATACTTCTGACAATGCAATAAAACATGTTCTATGGTTTCCTGTTCCCTATTCAGAGCCATTTCTGTCAACCTCAATTTTAGACCCACCTACAGACACATGACTGGACAGACGCCACATGCAGTGAATTTGGGCTCACGTGGGTTTTCTTACGACTTCTGTTTGGTTGAAGTGATGTGAACGTGACATTGTTACTATGATCCTATTGGCTCAAACGATTAAAAAGAGGTGTCAATCATGCAAATTAACCAAAAACCAGAAACCAAAGTTACAGCCCCCCAGAGTTTAAAGGGCCAGAGGCCAATTAAACGCTCCATGCGCATGGCAGAAAAGGGCCATTGCCATGTGAATGTGTGGTTAATTCTTCAAAAATATATTTAAAAAAAAACATTTTTAGGTATGTTAATAAAATTAATTAATTTCTGCTTTTTAATACCTAAAAAATTCAACTGGATGGTGTGCCAAAATTGGACCTTTTTGTACAACGTCTGGATATTCATGTATTGACAGTGCTGTTATTTTTCACTGTTTCACTTTAGAAACATAAATATTTGCACAGATGATGTTTATATGTTGGTTTCTGAATTTCTGGAATGAAATTTGAACCGAACCACATTTTTTAAAAGTTTTATATGCTAAGAAATAAATAAAAAAATTAGGCGAGGATAAAATCTGCTTACTTTTTCTGTGTTTCACTCTCAGTAACTTTGACACAGTAATATCTGCTGCAATATTTACATCTCTGATGAAATTTCACTAGTGTTAGCTTTATTTTGATACCAAGATTATAAGCACAGAGTTTGTAATTACAAAAAAAATAATCAATTAATTTTGGACATTTCATCTTCGAGCAGGAAGCTCAGAAACCCCCTTGGGGCTTAAGAGGTTAAACTCTTCTCTGACAATCTTTTTCCGAATTACACCCCTGTCATCTGAGATATTCTCCTATAAACTTTGTTTGCTGCTCTGAGTTCCTAACATACTTCCATCCTCTCTTACTCTTCTTCCTCTACCTGACCCTGTCCTATAACCGGCTTCCAGTCTCCTAAATCCATGTCATCATCGTCCTCTACCTGTGTTGCCATTCCAGTCCAGTCGCACACCAACTTATGCCAATCGCCAAAATCCGTGATCCAAATCTGTATTCCAAAGCCAAAACTAAACAATCCACTCAAACTGTCTCCCGATAATCCACAAAACCTCCAAATGCTGCTTCCACCCGACAACTGCCAACCGCTTCACAGCAGGCCTAGCTTGCTAGGGAGCTTGCCCTTTTGTAATGATCCCCGGCAGGGGATTGGCCTACAGTGTCGAGATCAGCCAATACACATGTGCCAATTAACTGTGAATGGGCCAATAGGTGGAGGCTTGACACCTGAAAGACAAGAGGAACAGAAAAACAACAATGCCACTTATCTTGGCATGTAACACCATAAAATGTTAATACCACAAAGTACTTATGTGGGTACAATTTCCTTTTGCTTTTTCCCCCTATAATATACACCACCTTGTATGTGTTATATTTCTTTATGAAGGATGTAGACATTAAATGCCAGGGCACTTAGAAATAATAAACAATCCACTATTCCTTTGGATTCCTTGGTACAGCAGCCATTCAGCTCTCATCAGCTTAAGTTTTGTTTGTATGAAATTATTTCAGGAACATTACTGCTTAGTTTCTTTTATCACTTTCCACTAGTCTGGCTGTGTCCTCAGGGGTAAGAGCTGGCAGAAAAAGCCTACTCTAGATTGTGTTTGTCCTTTAAAATTGATAAGTGAATCAAAAGAGTATTACATATTAATAATTAATTTCACAATGTGAGGTAGAAAAAAAGGGTGTTGGATCCAACTTGCTTAAATGAAACAGAATGCCTCAGCAAAAATGCTGCAGTGCAGCTCTGGCATGGTAATGGAATGATTTAAGAAATCACTAACTGCAAATGAAGTGATCCTCGCTGAACTCCACCCTGCTCACTTGTCACCTAATGGGCCAATACATCAGTTAATAAGGACTATCACAGCTGCATAGAGACTTATCCAACAAGCACTACAAAAACCCCCCAAAAACATGTCAGGGCCGAAGTCAGAATGTGAGGACCCAACAGACTCAAAATGGAAGCTCAAAATTATGTGAACACGAACTTTATTTACAGTGATGCTGTGACAATAATATTTACAAGTGTTAAAGCTAGGAATGAGGCTAAGGCAAATGAACATAAACTATGAAATATCAGATTACATGAGTTTGATCCTATGAACATGAACTATGAAATTACTGTAAACTTTGAACATGAACTATGACAGGCTCAACAGGAGGGAACAGTGGTACGAGAGCTGGTATTGGCACTGAAACAGAGGGAGAGCTGAGTCAGAGTTGGCTTGGGGAAATGACAACGTAGATCCGTAGAAGGGGGGGGGGAGTGGAAAAGAGGCCTGGGTGAGTCCAATGGAGTAATGATCCGAGATTCCAGACAGAGAAGGCCGGCATGTGAGACTGGAGAGAACAGACTGAGAGATTTCCGGCTGCAGAGAAGCAAGAGGAGACCGGTCCAGGTGAGTGAGACTATTGTGATGCCGAATGAGTTTTCAAGGATCTACTGAGAACACAAGAGAGCACAGGTAAGTACAAGAACTACAGTGGCTTGCAAAAGTATTCGGCCCCCTTGAACTTTTCCACATTTTGTCACATTACAGCCACAAACATGAATCAATTTTATTGGAATTCCACGTGAAAGACCAATACAAAGTGGTGTACACGTGAGAAGTGGAACGAAAATCATACATGATTCCAAACATTTTTTACAAATAAATAACTGCAAAGTGGGGTGTGTAATTATTCAGCCCCCTGAGTCAATACTTTGTAGAACCACCTTTTGCTACAATTACAGCTGCCAGTCTTTTAGGCCATGTCTCTACCAGCTTTGCACATCTAGAGACTGAAATTCTTGCCCATTCTTCTTTGCAAAACAGCTCCAGCTCAGTCAGATTAGATGGACAGCGTTTGTGAACAGCATTTTCAAATCTTGCCACAGATTCTCGATTGGATTTAGATCTGGACTTAGATTGGCTCCACTTTAGATTGGCTCCATACATCTTCCCATCAACTCTGACCCGCTTCCCTGTCCCTGCTGAAGAGAAGCACCCCCAGAACATGATGCTGCCACCAACATATTTGACAGTGGGGATGGTGTGTTCAGAGTGATGTGCAGTGTTAGTTTTCCGCCACACATAGCGTTTTGCATTTGGGCCAAAAAGTTCCATTTTGGTCTCATCTGACCAGAGCACCTTCTTCCACATGTTTGCTGTGTCCCCCACATGGCTTGTGGCAAAGTGCAAACGGGACTTCTTATGGTTTTCTGTTAACAATGGCTTTCTTCTTGCCAGTCTTCCATAAAGGCCAACTTTGTGCAGTGCACGACTAATAGTTGTCCTGTGGACAGATTCCCCCACCTGAGCTGTAGATCTCTGCAGCTCGTCCAGAGTCACCATGGGCCTCCTGGCTGCATTTCTGATCAGCGCTCTCCTTGTTCGGCCTGTGAGTTTAGGTGGACGGCCTTGTCTTGGTAGGTTTACACTTGTGCCATACTCCTTCCATTTCTGAATGATCGCTCGAACAGTGCTCCGTGGGATGTTCAAGGCTTGGGAAATCTTTTTGTAGCCTAAGCCTGCTTTAGATTTCTCAATAATTTTATCTCTGACCTGTCTGGTGTGTTCTTTGGACTTCATGGTGTTGTTGCTCCCAATATTCAGACAACCTCTGAGGCCGTCACAGAGCAGCTGTATTTGTACTGACATTAGATTACACACAGGTGCACTCTATTTAGTCATTAGCACTCATCAGGCAATGTCTATGGGCAACTGACTGCACTCAGACCAAAGGGGGCTGAATAATTACGCACACCCCACTTTGCAGTTATTTATTTGTGAAAAATGTTTGGAACCATGTATGATTTTCGTTCCACTTCTCACGTGTTCACCACTTTGTATTGGTCTTTCATGTGGAATTCCAATAAAATTGATTCATGTTTGTGGCTGTAATGTGACAAAATGTGGAAAAGTTCAAGGGGGCCGAATACTTTTGCAACCCACTGTATGAGTAACATGATTGTCATGAAGCCATACACTAACGTAGGTTAGCAGATGATCTGGCGAAGGCTGGTTGTGAGCGCAGGTCTTAAATACAGCTGGCCTGATTAGTCTCAGGTGTTGATCTTGGGAGGAGTGATGAAGACTCTGCCCAGAGGAGAGCAGACACTGCAGAAAATTATTGTGACTCACCCAGACCATTACCTTCATCAGGTGGGATGTCAGAGCCACTGGCCTGTAGCTGTTGAGGTCCTTGGGACGTGAAGTCTTTGGCACTGGTACAACACAGGTTTTCCAGAGCTGTGGGACTCTCCCCAGCCTCATGCTCAGGTTGAAAATGTGCTCCATCACCCCACACAGTTGGTCTGCACAGGACCTGACAACCCTTGAGCTGATGCCATCTGGACCCGCTGCCTTCTTGGCTTTAATCCTCCTCAGTTCCCTCCAAACCTGGGTGGTTGAGAGAGACAGGCTGGAGCCTTGTGTCGAATGTGTATTGCATGCTGTTGTTGGGGGTGGGGAATAGTGAGCAGGGTGAGTAGAGGAGGTGTGAAGTGTCTGAGATGTCAGAGGTGGTACAGCAGCAGTGGGGGTGGGTGAGTCTTCAGCCGATGTTGAAGACTGCCTCACGGATAAATCAAATTTGTTAAAGAAATGATTCAGTTCATATGCCCACCTCACATCACCCCTGGGTAGAGAGTTCTGATCTTTGTGGCCGGAGATGGTTCTGGGGCCTCTCCAGATTTCGCCAAAGTGGCTTTGTTGAAGCTGGTTCTCTTCTGCCTGTAGCTGTCCTTCCCATTCCTTATCAGTCCTCTCAGCTCTCTCTGCACCCTTTTAAACTCCTCCTCGTCTCTGGGTTGGCCCTCCTCTTCTGCTTGAGGACTGCTTTGATTGCTGGGGTAGTCCAAGGTTTGTTGTTGGAGAAACACTGCACAGTCCTGGTGGGTGCGGTGTTATCCACACAGAAGTTAATATAGTCCGTAATGCATGTCACAAGGCTGTCGATGTCCTCTCCATGGTCGTCACAGATCACCTCCCACACAGTAGACTCAAAACAGTCCTTAAGGACCTCCTCGCGCTCCTCCGACCATCTCTGCACTGTGCGGGTGGCTGGTGGCTCCCTGCGCACTAAGGGCTCATCACTGACTGTAGAAAACATGGACGATGCGACAGCGCCTCCTGCGATTGTGCAAAAATGAAGCCAAAATACCCCGCTTGTGGAGGCTGCTATCTTGCATTTTTGGAGCCAGAGTCTACGCAGTAGTGACTTGAGGTGGAGCGACTGTGTAATGCTCCCGCCCACACACCCGCTGGACGTGACCGCAAACACGCCCCCTTACACTTTTTACGTAGCCCGGCTGCTCGAGTTTTTTGCTGGTTTACCGCGACTGACGACTCATTTAATTAAGGTAAATACAACCATGTCACTGTTATAAAAAAAGACACACAGCTTATCATCTTATAGTTCTAAAATCACTCTGTTATTAATTCGTTTGCTAGCCCTCTTGTCATCCTTTAAAAACTTACGTTCATCACCCTAGGGGCCGAAAACGGCCACGCCCCAAAAAGTGCTATAAAAATATTATATATTCATATTTTTTTCCACTTTAAATTAGTCAGTCTTTTAAAACTACTTCTCCCTGAAATATTCATATAAAGTTTTAATTATATTTTCGTTGTTTTAACCCTTTAAATTCCAGTTTCATTACATGAGCGCACTGGATTTTTAGCAGAAAAAAAACAAAAAACTCAAATATTTTCCATAAAATACATTTGAAGTAATATTTGATTGTTATTATAATTAGGCCTTTGGATGGTCCAATGATTACTACTAACATTCATTTTGATCCATCATTATTTTTTTGCAGGTGCACAGTAATTCAATATAATGGTATATTATGTGATACACTTTTACCCCGCTTATTACCTTGTTGTGTTCTGAAATAAAATGAAAAATTATGTAAATAAAAATACAAGATCAGTTTGAACCAGAAAAAACTTTTATTTAGAACAATGAACATGAACATTTATGTTTTGGGAATGGGGGAAGGTATGAGAAAGAAAGAGCGAGTGAGAGGGTGGGAGAGAGGAGAGAAGAGCGAATGTGGCGGTGTGGAGCGAATGTTGAGGTGTGTCTGATTCCTGCTCAGTTCAAACAGAGTCTGCAAACGGGCATAATGTGATCCTTACATGTTGACTTTCCGCATTTGCAGCAGGTGCTGCAGATGCGCCTCCTTTTTTCAGGGCAGAACTCCTGCCCGGTTTAGGGATTGGGGCGGGGCCTGCAGCAGCACCCTGCACACTCGTCACAAAGTCTGCAGCACCTGACATGCGGGGAAGGCGCCCTCGCTTGAATATGTGTGGGTTTACCAAAGCTTCTCCCACTTCTTCGACATACAGCCTCCTCCTCTATGCTTTCTGCTGTTTCCAAGATGGGTCAATTGCTGTCCACAGCACGTACGAATTGTACAGTGAGACGTCCAGCAGGTTGTGAAAGAGAGCCACTGGCCAGCGGTTTGTTTTCCTCCTGCAGGAGTAGGTGCCAACAACCTAACGAAAAAACACAAAAAACCCGAAATCGTAAAACCTATGTATATTTTACACAAGAATATATGAGCAAGAATGAATAAATCTGTGCGTAACTGATGCGTAATGACACCTACCTTGTCAAGGTTGTCGACACCTCCTTTGCACCTATTATAATCCTGTATGATCACTGGCTTTCGCTTCTCTTCCTCGCTTACATCGGGAGTGCGGTGTTTCGTGCTCAACAATAGCACATTCTTCCCACGTCGGGGGACGTACGAAACGACGGTGTGGGTGAGCGTGAAGGTGAAGGCGGAGGAAAAGATTGCTCTCTCTCTTGTCCGGAGCAACTGAGGCGGAAGCTCGGGCTTGTTTTTTTGGATTGTGCCAACCAGGGCCATTTTCTTCTTCAGTAGCTCTTCTGCCAGAGCAAATGAAGTAAAAAAATTGTCACACGTGATGAAGTTTCCCTTGAGCCCCTCAGTTAGTTCCATTACCACGCTCATCCCCTGGTTGACCTCCGCACGATCGCCAGCTTTGCCGGTGTATAGCTGCACTCTCCAGGCATAGGACGTTTTCACGTCGCACACAGTCCATATTTTTAGCCCGTATTTCGCAGGCTTGGTTGGTATGTACTGTTTGAACTTACACCTTCCTCGGAATGGGACCAGCTGTTCATCGATACAAATGTCTCTGTCTGGGTTAAACAGCAGCTCCAGACAATGCGTCCACAAATCCCACACCTTGCGGAAGGCAGACAGCTTGTCCTGATGGCGTCGGGGTCGGGAAAGCTTATCGTCGAAACGCAGCGCCCCACCGATTTGGTGGAATCTCTTGTGGGACATGGTGGCCCGGAAAATGTCCCGTCCGGATTTTTCAGCCCAGAGGCTGCGAGTGGGTTCGTTTCTTGATCGGTATACGCCGGCCAAAATGAGGAGCCCCACATATGCCATAAATTCATCAGTCCATTTCTCTCCAATCGGCGACTGCGCGTCTCCTGTGCAGATTTGTCATTGCTACGGTGTGCTGCACAATTTCATCCGTGAGGAAGAGTGCAAAACTGGATGTCGGGTCCCTGATTCGGGCGGCGGCATAGTGTGTCGGTCCTTGGGTGACACCAGTGGCTACTGGAACATACCAGAGCGTCTCCGTATTTGTGGATGACCAAATGATTTTCCCATTTTTGGAAGTCCACATCGATGCTGCTTCCTCCATCTCAATCTCCTCTTCGCTCTCATTTTCAGAGGTTTCTTCACAAAAACTGGAATCCGGCTGCTCTGTTTCCACAGAATAATCCGTTTCATCTCCGGAATCCTCAGAGGAGGATGACGAGGAGCTATCCTGGCGCTCAGAGTCCAGGACCATTTCCAATACTTGCTCGGTGCGATAGTATCGTGCCATCCTGAAAATGACTACTCCCGCGCTACTGCTCATTCATATAACCTCTGCTGCAGTGCACCTGCATAAACAACCCGAACTTGCAGACAAAATAAAGTCTAATTTGGTTTTGGCCCCTGCTTTTATATTTATTTTGTTTATATTGCAGTGAGCGCTTCTAAGAGAAAAGACTTTTGAAGTTAGGCACAGACACACTTTTGTTTTCTTTCTGTCTTTCTTTTTTGGGGGGCATAAAGACCTTTATATTTTTTTAAAAACACACACATAGAAACACTGATAGTGAGACAAAATTATCATTTATTTGAGCTGAAAGACTATGGAAAAAATATGGAATTTTACTCCATTTCGCTCTATGCTCCAAAAGTGAAAAAATGGCGCCACCTGGTGGACAAATTTTAAGACCATGAGTTCACATTGAAATTCTAACATAAAGTAATGCACTAATTTATGTTATTATAATTGGGGGATGAAAAATTGCGTTTATAATGGTTGACAATGGGGCGAAAACGGCCACTAGGGGGATGAGTGTAAGTTTTTTTTGCTGCTCAGCTATTTTAGGCTAATTTAAGAAACTCATATCAAAATTTTAAAGTTAAAACAAAAAAAAATCCTTTGGCAAGTTTGGCTATATTCCACTAAACACAGTGGAAATGGCTTGAATTTAAAACAAGCAAGTGGCTGAAAATGGTCCCAGGGGGACATAAGGGCTTGCCCCAGGAGATGGATAAACCCAGCATTTCATGAACACTGTGATGGAGACCTTTGGTTTGTGTAATGTTATAAATACTCGGATACTCCCCAGAGGCTCCGGACTTTTACATAAAGATATTATATTCAGTCCTGTAGAAAGTTATATATTTAAAAATATATGATCCTCTCTGGTTACTCTGGAATGAATAACTCTGAATTACTTTATGGTAAATAACACACTATCTGCAAAAAACTGTGAAAGAATTCCAGATCACAGGTTTGTAGTTCAACATACAAGTGATGACCTTTGACCTTCATCAGGTTTTATTTAATTGTGTTAGAGAAAATCTCATGTGCTCTTCATGCAGCTGAGTACATCAAGTGTTTGAAACGGAAGCTGTGCAGGTCTGAGATCAGCCGCTTTGTGAAACACCAAACTGAGGTCCTGTTAATGCTGATACATAGTGACACAGTTACATGGGTGATTAATCCTTTTGATTTTTTGTCTTTAACTTTATCAATACAACAGCTGCAGCTTTCACTACAGCACATGTGGTACTTTAACCTTTGTACTGTTTTCATCAATTCATTTTGCAGTGAACATGTTAGATGATCTGTCTGCTGTCATTGGGTGGTGCTGAGGTCTGAATCTGAGGGCAGCTCCTGTAATCACAAAGAGAACAGTACCATCAAACTCAAATATAAATTTTATCCCTCAAAATTGAAATAAAGATGATCCTTCTGTCCTCACACACTCAGGATTTGAAGTTCTTCTCTTACATTTTTTTCAGTATTACAGTACAGTACAGTACTTTAATCCATAGTTACTGATTAATGAGGAGTAGGGATGGGTATCGTTTAGGTTTTATCCGATACCGGTGCCAAACCGGTACCTTTGAAACGGTGCCGGTGCTTAAACGGTGCTCAAACCGGTGCTTAAAGAATGGAGAACACAAAATTGGTCCAAAAACCTCTCATGTTCAGCTGTTTTTTTTGTAAAAAGATAACAATGTTAGCCTTTTCTGCAGCTATAGGGCATATATGGTATCACTCTTGGCTGGAAGCAGTGCTTAAACAATGGAAAAAACACAAACTTTGTCCAAAAACCTCTCATGTTTAACTGTTTTCCACTTTTTCTTTGGTCATTTTAGCCATTTTGGCCAGGGTGAAGGGAGTATCTGCCATCAAACAAGAAGCCAGCCGCATGTAACTACGACGGTGTTTGCTAGTTCACCTTACATGCATTAATGTAATAATGTGGTTAGCGTACTCAACGTTAATTACACACGAACAACATGAAGCTACTCACGCAGAGAAGAACGGCTGCTGCTGCCATCATCATCCGTCATCATTTCTGCTACGCTGACAGGGCTCCCCTAGCCCTGTCAGCGTAGCAGAAATGGACTCTCCTCTTCAGGTTTTTGGGGGATGTTGCTAACTCCGGGTCCGATAACAGGCACCACACCCGCAGTAGATGTGCACGGTGTGAGGTCTCGCAGCAAGCTATCAAACACGGCGCATTTCTCGGCTTTAAAAAAACCCGCTATGCATCGCCAGGTGTTTCATCAGATTTGAGGTGTTACCTCCTTTGACAGTATCACAGTATCAGCTTAAAGCACTTGTTGCAGGCTGCTGAGTTTGCATCTTTTGCTGTGAAGTACAGCCAGACTTTTGATCGCTTCGCCTTGGGCGTTTTTAATCTGTAGCTCTGCTCTAAGAGAACGTATGTACCTGGCCCCGCCTACTATCCTCGGAAACATAAAATGATTGGCTAGAATTGGCTCAGGAAAAAAAAGCACCGAAATAAAGCACCGAAATGTACGCTGCTTTTCGGTCTGGTTACTACCGTTTATGTCAGAACCGGTGCTATCATGGCACTGGACACCGGTACCCATCCCTAATGAGGAGTTACTGAAGTACAAGCTTTTTTTTCTTTTTTTAAAAATGGTTTTACTGTCTTTACAGATGTGGCAAGAGACTGAAAACACGCTGTTTGCACATATTTAAGAATCAGCTCTGCACAGGAGCTTTAGCAGAGTGCAGCCTGTTGCCTTTACAGTATAATACTTGCAATAAAAGTACAGTAACAGTAATTAGTGACTGAGTAGCCTGGGGCGTTTCTCTTGATTTCTTTAGTCAGGGTAAATTCATTCACCTGCACAGATTAGCTAAACGAACCCTGACAGCCGAGTGCTCATCTTAGCTAGCTAGGTCTCAGGACCTAGCTAAGGACGGTAGTTACGGATTAGCTTACAAACACGTTTAACTTACCGAAAAAGTGCAGCGGGGCCTTGGGTCCTTCTGTCGGGTAGTCCAGTTTACTGAAGAACACCTCAGGCTGCCAGGTTAAAACAGTCCGTCGTGTTTTCGTAAGTAAATGCTGGCCCTCCTCTCAGAGCCTACGCTCTATCTGCTATTCCCGAACAGAGATACGCAAGTTTCTCTGTGACTGCAGCTGACAGTCAAAGCTGTTATGATGACGTTTCACCCCAATTTAACATCACCGCGGTAGGAATTAGAATCAAACTTATGGGAGAGGAGACCCCTTGGACATAAATCAGCGTGATGAGAACTATTGAAAACAAAAGAAAGAATCTTTGGAAAAAAATTATCTGAGGAGAATTAATTTATTTTAGTCTGACCCCAGTCCCATCCGCTAACATGGAGGAGGCGGGGTTTATGACCTATACTGCAGCCAGACACCAGGGGGCGAAAGAGACGTTTTGGCTTCATTTTTGGGGAGCTGTCGCGTCGCCCATGTTTTCTATAGTCATTGGGGCTCATACACAGGGACAAGGTGCATCAGGTTGTGATCAGATCTGCCCAGGGGAGGGAGAGGTGAACTATATGCCTCTTCTGCGTTGGCGTACAGTAAGTCTAATGTTCTATTGTCTCGGGTTGGGCATGTCACATACTGGGTGAAGGTAGGCAGTGTGGAGTCCAGTGAGACATGATTGAAGTCCCCTGATATTAGGAGAAGGGATCTCGGAGATTGCGTTTGCAGTCTGCTGACCACAGAGTGGAGAGAGTCAACGGCTGCATCCGCGTTGGCCGAGGGGAGGACATACGCTGTTATTGTGATAACATGCGAGAATTCCCTGGGGAGGTAGTACGGCCGCATGCTAACGGCTAACAGCTCAATGTCTCTGTCGTTCACAAACACTGCCAGTCCCCCTCATTTCCTCTTACTGCTCTCTCTTCCTGTCCACCCGCAGCAGCTGGAATCCAGGTAGCGTCATGCTCGTGTCTGAAGTTAGGGGTGTTAGCCAGGACTCCATTAGCATCATGATGGTATATTGCTGGTACTCCTTCTGTGACCAGGTTAGAGACGTGAGCTCATCCATCTTATTGGGCAGCGATCTTACATTTCCAGTGACTACAGAAGGAAGAGATGGTCTATAACATCTCCTTCTTGGGCAATGGCGCTCCCTCCCAGCTCGACACCCCCGTCTTTTCCTCCTCAGCACGCTGGGAATGTCGTGCCTGTTCGCCTGCCGCACTGCTGCGGGACAAAGCATATTGTTCCCAGGTCCAGTTTATAGTGCATTTGATTCAAGATTCAAAGTGTTTATTGTTTATTTGTCAAAAAGCATGAAATTCTTCCCTTGCTTTCCATACACAAATGCCAAGTTAGGTAGGGTTAAAGGAATAAGATAAATAAGGATAAAAAAAAGACAAGATATTAGGATAATTAAGGTAAAAATAAGGATACAAAATACTGAAAGATAAATAAATAAGTACAAAATAAGTAAATGAAGACAAGTGAGGTATGCAGTTGTCAATGTAAAAGGATGTACAAAGGAGCTTAATGTGCAAAAAAACTTGATGTGCAAATTGTCCTGATGCGCAAATTGCAGTTGAGGTAGGTCAGCTGCTGAGGAGTCTGATAGCAGTGAACAGCTGACCTACCTCAACTGCACAGGAGTTGTCCATGTCCATTAACAATGTCCATGAAGATGTCTGCAAACTAGTCAGCACACTCCCAAAGCACCCGGCCAGGTATGTTGTCAGGTCCTGCAGCTTTTCGCGGGTTTACTCTGCGTAGTGTCATCCTGAGATCTGCTGTGGACAGACAGAGTACTTGGTTGTTGGGGGCATCTTCCTTGCTGGCTCTTTGTTCTCTGCTTCAAAACCTACAAAGAAGTCATTCAGTTTGT